>NC_133527.1:173067620-173386727 GCF_048544455.1 Silene latifolia | reverse complement strand
TAAATGGTGAAAATAATGTTAAAAGATCATCTATTTATATTAGAAAATAGGTAGATTACATATGAACACAATAATATAAATCCTTATATTATACTTTGTATAATATATTTTGTATACCTAAGGCAGGCATAGTGATGTTTTATCATTGGTGTAGCCGTGTAGCAATAATTCTTTATCGAGTTTTTTTTAGATCTAGGGAAAAAAATTATTTTTTTAGTTGGTGAAACGGGAGCATTGTAATCTCTTGGGTTATAAAGTAGCTAAAGTATTCTTGTGCCTCGAGAGCTCCCACAAATTACTCAAAATGATAATTGTGTCATAATAAAAGTGAACTTACATAAATATAAGAGTTTTGTATGACTAAACTTCAATCCGAAACCAAATTGAAGATCTCGGATCGTATGTTATTCCAGTTGGTAAAAGCCTTTGTCTACTAACTAATGTGTGGTTCTTTTTTATCAGGTTTGATCATCATGTGAAGGTAGAAACGACTATGGTGGACATGAGTTCACATCTGAGCAACACAACTACTAATGCTGATTGGTTACTCATTTTTTGTGGCTTACAATGATTTAGAGTTCTTAATAAGAAGGTTTGTAACCAGTAACCAGAACATGTTGCAAGAAGATAGTCCTCTCTTGGACGGCCCTGATATTGATTTTTTTTTGGACAATAGACTCTTATGATAGAGTACTGGAAACTTGAGTAGTGTTCATTGTTTAATATGGAGATCATTTGTGTGGTGCCTATTACTCTGTGTAGAGCTTGAAAATGCTTCTATAATAATCAAATTGTATAAATCCTAATTTTGTTTTTGTTTATTCTCTCTTTGCCTTCTTATTCAGTAGTATTGGTTTGTGTCATTGCGACCATTGTGCAGACATAGTAGGATATAACTGACCATGAAGTTAAAATTCATCTTGAGATAATTTGGAACCGAAGGAGTAAATTTTAAAATGGGAGACAATGAATGCAATATGGAATTTACACCCTGAAATAAAGTTGTGACTAATGAATTAGAAAATAATCCATGTAGACGAGAATGAAGTACTCTATAGTGGTTTGGAAAAATTCTTGTGTCCACTGGGAAACTAAGTCTTTATAATATTACCTAAATATTTATAATATTAGTGTAAGAAGTACGGCTGTACGGTACTCCCGGAAGATACAAAAATAACTCTTCTGTATACTGAGTTAGGCTCTGTTTGGTAAAAATAACTGAAAAGGTAGCTAAAACCTGAAAAGGTAGCTGAAAACTGAAAAGCTAACTGAAACTTGAAAAGGTAACTAATAAGGTGACTGAAAATTAGGAACTGATAAGGTACCTGATTATATAAAAAAGTATTTGGCAAACTAATTGAAAAGGTAACTGATTTTGATGAAATGACGTAAAAGGATATGATAATTATTTAATAGTATAAATTTAAGGGGTAAAAACAGAAAATTAAATCAAATCAGTTACCTAAAATCTCAAATGCTACTCTAGGTAGCATTTCATTTTAGATAGCTTATTTGGTTAAATAAGCTACTTGTCAAACGCTTACAGAAAAATAAGGTACCTGAAATTTTTGTCAAATAAGCTACTTTGACCAAATCAGGTACCTGAAATGTCTTGCTAAACGGAGCCTTAGTAATGTAAAAAAAAAGACTATTCTTTCACAATACTGTTTTGTTATATTTTCGGTAGTTTATATTCTCGACTTTCAGAAAGCTAAACAGTTATATAATAAAATTTCTGGAAGATTTTTGTATAATTGGACTAAGTCGTTGAGTTAACTACTAATAACATAACAGTATATGGTTTTTGTACACGTTTTTACGCAAGATGCCAATTCTATGATTTTTAATCCATATACCCATTCCTTGAAGGTTAATTGGATCTGATAGCATAATATATTTCATTTATAATGTAAATGGCTAAAATATGATACTATATAGTATATACAAACCCTCCAATTACGTTTACTTTTCAAAATTCCTTTATTTATATCCCGTAGAATTAATTCTATTTTTCTAGAATTTGATAATTTATGAAATCACATTCTGCTATAGTGTATTGTTTTATATAAAAAAACATTAATCTTTTATTGGAATTTCTTGGTACTTTTTTATATCAATTATTCGTGTGTACTCAAGCAGTAAGTGAAACGACGAGAAATTGATTTTAAAGCAATGCTGAAGTTGTCATATACTGTAATTTATATTGACAAGCTGAGTAAAGACATAACTTATAAGCAACAAAATGCTTCAAGTAGGTCTCACCATCTTGAAAATGTATATCATGTTTGAAACATGTGCGGAGTACTAATATATACTCCCTCTGTCTCGGTCATTCATTGTCATATTTCATTTTGGACTGTTTTAGTTAATTATTGTCCTTTTATTAGGATTGCATTTGATGAGCAATTTAATCCTTCACACTCAATTTGATCCACTTATCATCTTATAGTTGGTCCCCTCCACTTTCTTTGGTCTTTGTGGCAACTAAAGGACAACAACTGATCGAGATGAAGGGGTATTAATGACTTTGAATAGTCAATTTCCTTATTTCAGGTTAAGCTACCTGTCTTCACAAGTATTCGTGTATATTTACTCCATCCGGCTCGGTCAATAGTTATCTATTTCCTTTTTAGCGTGTTAATCAATAGTTATCTATTTTTATTCAGGGTAAATTATTGTGGTTCATCTCCTAGGTAAGTAGAATATTATGGTTTTGTACAGTCCAAAATCACTATCCTTTCTTTCCTTAATCTTTGTGACAAAATGAATAAATAACTTTTGATCGTGACGGAGAGAGTAATTTATTTCATTTTAGTTGTTCTTTTGTTTTGTTTTTTTAAGAGGAACTACTATTCAGCGTGTTTCATTTATTTGTTTAACTTTTAAATTTGGTAAGAGCTATTTTAATTAAAAGTAAATAAATGATTGGGACGGAGAGAGTATATGTTATGAAAATAGCAAATGAAATTGTATATTTGTATTGATATAAGATACGAAATTAACAGGTTAGGGTTCAGACTTGATGACCCATTTATTTAAGTGGATCAACACGAATACGACACGATACTTTATTGGGTCAGGTTTGGGTTGAAGGGTTCGCGATGTTAGACTAAAATTGCAGTAACAATGTAAAAGGAATAGAGATAACCGATTCGTAGTGACGTGGTATGAGAGCCACTGCCTTGAAAACTATATTTCCAGTATGACCGTGGTGGCGATCAGCAATTGACCGGTAGTTCCCCAAGGATTTACACTACTGCACTCAGGCACGCCCACTCGAGACTGAGAGCATTAGAACGTTTGAGATTGCTTTACCCAGAAAAATATAGAGATGAGAAGAGAGGAGGAGAGAGATATGTGTGATGTGTGTTTCTGGAATGAAGAAAGTTGGTCTATTTATACAAGAAATAGATCAGCTGAGGAGCCAAAATGGTTCCAGAAATGTAGCTGTCAAAGCGCGTAATTAAGGGAGAATTAATCAGCGCATTAACCACCCTTTAATTGCATTTGACTATGAAGCTGGACATTTGCACCTGGATACTCCAAAACACGCAGCTCTGGCCCAAAAAGATAGGCACTGCCCGCCGCAGGCGATTGCCAAATCCCGAATCCGAATCGGATCAGGCCGGGCCAGGCTCGGGCATGCGCGCGTGTGCGAGCTGAATTAAGCACCTCGCAAGGCTTCCACAAAAGCCTCCCGTGACCCACTAGTGATATGGTAAAGAGTAGTTTATTATATAAACACCAAAAAGCAACTACATTCTACCAATGTGGGATAGATTGGAAAAACAACATAAGGCATAATTAAGCCCCTATTTCCAACAACCCCCAACTAGGGGTGATGCGTGTCATTTATATGATGTTTTACATCTCTTTTTACACGCATTTCAGAGCTCATTTGTGTAGTTTATGCTACATTTCTCCCTATTTCCGTCTACTTCCGTATTTTGTACATTATTGCAGAAATGTGAAGAATTCAACGGGAAATCGAGCCAAATCCATCCCCGAGTAATCTGCATTGCAAATGACGTAAAGGAATTGCTTAAGGAACGAGCTTGGTGCGCAATCCAAGGCCCAAAAGACAAATCCACGAGAATAAAGAAGTCAATTAGCAGCTCAGACAGTCGATCGACCACCACCATCAGTCGATCGACCAATGCTCGGGTTCCATAAGCTACTGTTTGCTAAGGAGCAGTCGATCGACCAGCATTATCATTCGATCGACCAGATTTCTATTCCAGACGTGAATTGAGAGATCCTGAATCTTGAAGCCCGTGAAGTTTAGGTTTAGGAAATAAGTTGTTGCGTTGGCTGCTATATAACGTAACACAAAGCTATCAGTTTTATCATCGAAGTTTATATCAAGTTTTTATCTAAGTTTATTCATATACAGTACTTTGAGTTTTAATCATTCGGATATCTAGGGTTTGGGATATTGATTGTAGCATTGGAATTCTGCCATTGTTCTTAATCTTTCCTCTTAAATCTCGGTATTCATTCTGCTCTAATTTCAGTTTTATTATTCTACTTTCATTGTTAGTATAGAATTGATAGTTAGTGTCCCCGAAGCCAATTATCGTATTATCATCGTTGTTATTTATTTTAAGCATGGATTCAGTAATTGTTATTTGTTTAATTGTTGTTTTTTACCTTTAGCATGAGTAGCTAATTCCTTAGTGCTAGGATGTAGGCGATTTATGGCAGAGGCGGCATTAGATTAGGGAGGACTGTCTCGCGTGTTGGTTGATCGACTAACATGTCCAGTTGATCGACTGACCTCGTAGGGTTCGTATTCGTTTTAATTGAATTTAATCTCGTATTTAACAAATCGAATGCATGCGACCAGTTAGATACCTATTTTGTGACCGACCCATTAGATCGAAAGATAGGGAAGGTTATTTGACCGTCAATTAAATCGACTAAACTGTGCTGAGATCGAAAGATAGGTATAGTTTAGACCATTAGTCACTTTTCAGGGCGAAAGTTAGTATTAGTGACATTAGGGACCTATAGCGAGATCGAGAGATGCTATTTGTTAAGAGTGGACCGAGAGGACCTCTTTATTTCCCGCCTTACCTGTGTTTGATTCAGACCGACTTAGTTTGCTGCCGCCGAAGCTATAATGACCCGACCATCCTAGTACCCTTCTTTTATCTGTTTATTTCGTTTATTTAGTTTATTATCTTTGTTCACTTTAGCTGTCGACCAATTCAAATCAACCCCCATAATAGTTACCTCAGACTGAACATAAATCAATTAAAGTTTACAACTGCCTCCTTGTGGTTCGACCCTGTTACCACTAGCCTAGGTTAGTCTTAATAGGAGATTATAAATTTTATCTTTGGTACTCACAGCGACGGGTATCAAATTTTGGCGCCGTTGTCGGGGAGGCAATAGTCCTAATTTTAGTTGTTTTATTTTTAGTTTTTCTCAGTTTAAGGGACTTCTGTTCCTTAAACTCTTCTTATATTCTTTTTGTAGTTTCTTCTTATGCGCAGGTCACATGGTGGAGAATTAGTACCATTGAACCCTGAGCTTGAGAGATCCCTGCGCGAGTTGAGGCGAACACAAAGAGTATTACCGACAGAGGAAGAGCTGAGTACTCTGTCAAGCTATCACGAGAACGAACTGTTCGAAGAAGACCCACAGTCTTCACCCGTTTCCACTTCTTCAGCCGAGACAGTTACTTCTCCGGAAATTCCAGTCATGGCCGAGGAAGCAAGTATAGCTAGTTTTTCTGAGCCGACAGCCGACAATTTATACAAGGGTTCGAGTTCGGGAGATGCCGAAATTCGAACCAAAGCCTGCTTACATTACTATGGTAGAGAGAAACCAGTTCGGGGGAGCTGCAAATGAAGATGCAGCTAAACATATGGAGACCTTCATTGACTATTGCTGTTCCATACCCCCACCAGCTGGGACCAGATCAAGGAGACTATGTTCATCTTCTCCCTTCGTGATGCTGCAAGGGAGTGGTATAGAGATTTGGACCGGACCTCTCAGGAGATCACTGATTGGAATACATTGGCATTGGCGTTCTACAAGAAGTACTTTTCTGCTTCAAGGACAATCGCTATTAGAGCTCAAATCACGGGCTTTAAATAAGGGCCAGATGAGAATTTCCACGAGGCATGGGTCCGATTCAAGAAGTTAGTGCGAACCATACCGCACCATGGGTTCGCAAAGTGGAGTTTGTGCAATCATTTCTACAATGGGTTGTACGACGATCAGAGGGCCATTTTGGATCTTTGCAGACCAATGGAAGATTCGCTGAAAATTTGGGAGCAACCAAGGGGTGGAAGATCATCGATGATCTAGCTACCCACAAGGCCGAGTATGGGAATTCGAGAGGGAACCAGAGGAGAGCTGCTGAATCTTCCTCTGTCGCTGCACTTGAGGCTCTCACCGCGAGATTTGACAAGTATGAGTGTGGACAAGGCCCTCGGGAACTGCGTCCGAGGGATCCACACCCGGCATAATCGACTCGAGGTTCCTTCGAATCGAATTAAGACAAATTAGAGTCGCCACCAAGTTTTTTGGGAACTTGGAACCGTTCAAGTCAACTTTACACCTTTCATCCAAAAGCATAAAGCCAATCGACTACGAGTGATTAAAGATAAAGACTTGTACCCTATATCACTCGATTTGAATGACTCTCGTAATCCAATGGTATTTAGACGGATCCACAAACCATAGATCTTGAGTAAGGGGTGAGGGTACGTGTTGGGAAGCCCATAAGGACACCCAACCCCGCCCGTCGATAACGGCCTCTACTAAGTCAAGTGTCGGATTTCAAACAAGGTCATAGCTACTGCGATGTATGATATGCAAACGTTGTTTTAACCCTAACATGTGACAACAGTTTCTATGTCGTTTTAAATGCAACTAAACTAACTTTGTCAAAGTGGTAATTTAGCATGTGGGTTGATTGATCTAAGCAACATACAAAGCAAAGCAAACAAGGCTTAAGGGGGAATGGGGGAGCCGTTGGGATCTACCTATTACAAACCAGGCATTTCATGCCGACACAACAACGAATTAAAGATACAACTCGATCTAAATACAAATGCTACATACAAAACGACACACGACACAAACACACGGCCATCCGGCCTTGAAAACGTGCACATGGGGGAGGGGACTCACGGCCTACATGACACACGGCCGTGGGTCCCTCCTCGTGTTGCGTGCTCTCACTTAATCCCATCGAATTAGACATTTGGCTACGCACCAAAGCATGCATTAGCATAAACCGGGCCATGTTGCTTTAAACAACATGCGGTTTACTACGCTTCTACAAGCATTGGGAACAACCGTCTAACCAAACAAGACTAAGGTTTTCAGAAAAGGTTTTGACTCAAAAGAAGTAAAACAAAATTGAAAGATTACAACTCGATAAACCAACGATAAATTATAAACAACAAAACAACATAGAACAAACGATAAACAAGGAACGGAAAACGGAATGAGAAGGGCAAGATACACGGCCAAACACGGCCCAACCAACGGCCAAGACAAAGTTAACCTAGTTCCTAAGTTAGATTCATTGGTTAGATCGAATGATTGCGAAAAGGAATCGAAAACAAGTTAGAAAACGAGTTAAAAACGATGTTGATTGATTGTCGCGCAAGGGTGTATTCTACACGGCCTAAAGGGTCCAATTAGGTCAAATTCGCTAATTAATTTAACTCATCGAGTGTCAATAAGAAGGTGCTAATCACGCACTCTTATACTAGCGAGAAATTAGGTGAAAGAGATAGATGCATTCAATTATTTACAGAAATCGTCGATTGATTTTATAACCTACGTCGAAGCCACCTAAAGTGTCTAATTAGATTATTGAATTGATTTAAAGTCATCTAATTACGTCATAGGTTAACAATCAGAAGTTAAACTAACATGCAACGGGTCCTAAGGTCCATCGATTTGGCCGAAACAAAAGGGGGTCGAAAACGAAGATCGAAGTTAAATAACTTGTTTTATTTATGCCCTACCTTGAACACGAGGATATGTAAATGAGACGGGGGTGTACGACCGACAGAAGGAGCGGTTTCTTTTCCCATCTCAAGTCAACGCGGGTGTTCATGGTGGTACTTTAACTCATACTCGGACTAACTAGTTTCGTAGTTAATTTAAAACAAACGATAATTAAAACGAAAAACAAACAAAAAGACAATAAAAAAAAAGGCATAAAAAAAACGAAATAAAAAAGAGAAGAGAAGGGGATTTGATGCACCCTCAACCTACATGTATCGTTGACACCGTCTTGGGTCGTAATCGATGGTAGATTTTATCTCGAGAGGCCGTCGTCGACGAAGTAACAAAGCAACACGCGTTTTGGAAAGTTTCTGGACAGCAGTTTTAAAACAGTGATATCTCCCTCGTTTCACGACGAAAATTCGATCCGAAAGATGTTTTAGAAACTAGAAAGAGAGGAGAACAAGGATCTTAAAGCAACCCCTGCTCGTTTTGGGTTATTGGGCACGAAAAACGAGCACAAACAGAACTGGACAGACAAGAGTAAACCGCGAAAACAGAGTGTTATTTCACTCTGTTTTTCGAGGGATCTCGTGTGCTCTCAAGGTCAATTCGGCTCGTAAATCTTTATCTAATGTGTAGATGGATGTTATGTGGTTAATTATGAACAAGAAACTCGAATTTTTATGGTGATTTGATGGAGGAACGAAAGGGTTTTCGAAGGAGACACACAAACAGTTTCAGTTTGTGTGTCGGTTTTGTTTAGGGTTTTTGGAGGATGTTTAGGGTTTGTTTCTGAGGTTTAAAACTTGTAAGTGATGGTTGGATGTATGGGGAACTTAGAGCAATGAATGTATGGTGAAGGGGTGGTATTTATAAGGGTTTAAAATAGGTTAAAAGGGGGTAAGGAGCAATCGGGCTAGCTGGAAAATAGCTGCTGTCCAGCAGCTTTGGGAGGGGTTTCTAGGGTTCGTTTTGGAGGATTTCTTGGTGATTAAGCTAGGATAATATGGGTAGGATACTAGGGTATGGGTTAGGGTTAATGGGTACGGGTCTTGGTAGTGTTTGGAGCGGGTTTGGGCTCGCGAACTGAGCTGCAAAACAGGGCAGGGGTTCGGTTTTATGCGGGCTGTTTGTGGCCTGTTTGGGACGAGGATTTGGGCTGCTTGTGAGGGGGTTCGAACATGGGTTTATGGGTATTGGTATAGGTGGGTTAGTGTACTCGAGATTCGTGCCAATTCATAAAAGAAACGGGCTCAAAAATCGAGCTCAAAAACAAGTGTTCAAAAAACGAATTCTTCGCTTTTAAAGACGATTTTTCAAATCAATTAACCATTCAAAATAAATGACTTTTCAAATCAAATATTCTCATAAAAATGATTTTTCAAATCAAATATTTATTTTATTTTCAATAAAATAAACTTGGGAAAATAAATTCAAAATAAGATAAATTAAATTGAAATCACCTTAAAAAAGACTATAATTTAAATATCATTTAAATTAATAAAATGAACTTACTAAAAAAACATTAATTTAAATATCATTTAAATTAATAAAATACTTCATCGACGACGCCCATTCTACCTCGTAAAACGAGCTCCAAATAATGACAATGACAACTAAAGAATACATGTGTCCTATCATCATCGGGTGTTTGTCGGGTTCTCTATAAATTCCAATATCGACGGATACGGGTATCTACAGAGCCCCCACTTTGACTGAGGCTTGGACAAGGCGAAAGTCAAAGTATACCCCAGGTCCCTTTCGACCTGAGGATTCTTCGGGTCGTTTATAGTCCATTAGACTTGCGTATATAAGCTCGCCAGCCATAAGAAGAGATCATACCTGAAACTTCGTTAGGGGATTGACTCTTGCTTCCGTGGTGTCGAGATATCACCGTTGGTCATCGACCCATAAATTGCATAAATGATGGGTTGAGCCTTATCCTTAGGCGCCTACGTATCCGTTTCTGACGGAATCAAACCCGCGTCGTAGTTCGGCCACTGCTGACACTTGCCCAAAGTTTATCATCTGCTGGCATTTGTCCAAAATTCATCATCTGTTGACACTTGCCCAAAACTTATCATCTGCTGGCACTTGTCCGAATGGGACGGGACTTTCCAAGGAGGTTGCCGCCGCTTTCATCATTTGCTTTCAGCTACGGAATTCTTCCATTTCATACTCTTGTATCGAATTGAATTCTGAGTGGATGTCATCCATTTCATCTTGATAATGGTCTCTGAAGCCAACGGCTTCAGAGCCCCCAGTTTGTGATGGCTCTAAAGTCGAAGACTTTAGAGCCCCCAGTTGAAGCATATCCTGCAATATTTGAAACACAAAAATGTACTAGCAATAATCATCACATAAGCACATTTGGATCATCGATCTTAAAATTGGATTATTTGAAAGATTAGGTCATCGACCCGAAAATTGAATTTGAAAATTTTTGAATGATTGGGTCATCGACCCGAATTTTGAATTTGAAAATTTTTGGTATGTTGGGGGTCATCGACCCAGAAAATTGAATTTGAAAGACTGGGTCATCGACCCGAAATTTGAACATGTTGAAAATTTTGAATAATTGGGCTATCGACCCAAATTTTGAATTTGAAATGAATCACTTAGATGTTGGGTCGTCGACCCAAAATTTGATTTTGAACTTTGAGATTTGAACCTTGACTTGGATCATCTATCCATAATTCGCAAAAAGTTTTTGAAATTCGCAAAAAGTTTTTGAAATTTCGGAATTCTGAAATCTTTGGCATTTTGAAATCGAACCTTGACGGGTGAGCAGGAAATACGACTCAGACACTCTGTATGACCCGTAAACAAACGTGGGCGTAGCCCGCTACCGTAAAACAAAAAAGGAAAATAAAACCGCAGGTGTGCACGGGTTTTAATTCAATTATTGACTTGTTGGGGGTAGAAAGGTGAATTGGCCATTCTGACGCCAAAAGATGACAAACGGGAATCACAAGGTCGTCGGACTTGGGACGAAGATTTCGTATGGCATGGGCGTGCTCCCGAGGGCACATGGGAATCAAGATCACTTGGCATTGACAAGGTGGATTAAACTCACGGAGCAACAACGTTGGCTTCGCCCAGACACTAAACACAGACTAATTTTATGAGAACAGTTGGACATCACACATCACTCTTGTTGGGAACATTCTGCCACTCTTCTCCTCGCCTCCTTTATTTTCAGCGAGTATTCATCATTTCTTGCCACCGCCTTCTTTCTTTTCAGCGGGCTTTTACTAATTTTCTTCCACGCCTTTTTTCTTTTCAGCGGGTTTTTCATATTTTCTGTTCCAAACACAAACCCACATCTATGTGCCTCAGCATCTTTGCCTAAACCATTAGATAAAGCTCATTCTGAGACTCGACACTACTCATCTGAACCCACATCCTTATCCTAGCCTACATCGAGTGCTAAGACCGACTCAAACAAAGGTGGCTTCATTTGGACTTGGTAAAGACCCGTAAGAAACCGACAAGATGACAACTTGGATGATGAGTGGATTGAATCCCTTATTCTGAAGGACTGCCTACGTATTCGCGTGGAGCGAAATCAAATCCGACGTAGTTCGATCAAGGTGCATAAACATGGCATTTTGATTGTGTGTACACACTCAAAGGTTTCACCTAAGGTATCATGTCGTATCCCATTCTAGCCTGTAAGGTACCGTTGTATCCCGTGTCTTGGGTTGGTACAAAAGGCTTGGATATTTTGGGATGTGGAGCTTGGTAATAACAAGTTGGAATGGTTAACCATCATTCTGAAGGTTTGTTTTGTGGTGCTAAGGCCAAGGGCTATGGCTGCTGATGTGGTTGGAATGGGTGTCTCGGGTTTGATGAACCACGAGTACAAATGGGTTGAAAAATGATGTGGGTTCAAATTTCCATGTCTGGACCCTAAAGGCCAGGTATAGCAACACAAGCGGAATGATTCTCAAAATTCCCGACTATCCCCTTGTAACTGTCTCAGGAAGGACTTAGAGGGTAAAGACGTCACTACTTACGCTTTTGGGCTTCGCCCATTGAACCTCAACTATGGGTACTTGACTTGAATTCTGGCTTCCGTAACTTCGACATTTAACCAAAAAGCGTTCTGCAATGACTTCAACATCTTTTTTTCTTTTTTCTTTTTCTTTCATCTTTTTTTTTTTTTCGTTTTTCATATTTTTCTCTTTTTCTCATTTTTTCATTCTTTTTCATCTTTCTTTTTCTCTCTTTGAATGATCTTCTATTCATTCTTTTAGTCATAAATGGATACACCTTGAAAACCGGGCTTCGCCAACTAATTTGGGTAAGAACTAACAATTCCTTGTTAGAACAGGTTGATATCTTCTCTCTTCGAGATGGGATGATTTTGTTGGAAAAAGGCTTGCCTTCCGTCATCGATATGGAAAACAAGGAGCTAGTCCGGGTTCGTCCTAGAATCATCTAAAAGCTTGTCACAAACATTGGTTCAGATGGAGGTTTTCTACCGCCAGACATGGAATAGGTAAAGGAATCAAACACAGAATCCTAGTGTACCTTACATTTTGAAACGGAACATATTTCTACCCCAGGGATGCCTTTGAGTGTGTTGTGCATTTTATCATGTTTCCGGAATGATTGAGGATTGAAAACAAGACATATTGGGAAACGAAACTGCAACTTTTATTGGGATGACAAATGCTTAAAAGACTCGAAGGAACGATTCCTAGGACACACCCTAGGTCATCGCGGAACAAACGACTCAACTTCAAGAAAAGAAAGTCCTAGACTCGACTCGACTAAGAAAAGAAAACAGATCCCGACTCATAATTTTCAAATCTGGTCTTGAGCTTTCTCTTGTTCAAATTTGTCGGCTTAGATGCCCGGCTCTGGTCCTTGATCCCTTTGATGGTCTGCCTCCATCCTGAGGTATTCCTCTGAGGATCTACGCCAGTGATGAAGGTTGGTGAATCGAATTGTCCTTTATTAACTTCGTTAACGAAAAGAGTACATTCTGGAGCAAGACTCCCGACTTGAATTTCATTCTTCGGGTTTGCCAAGAATTCAAAACAATCCACAAATATCTTCCCGATAAACACCCCTTTCAAGTGACATGGGCGGATAAGATTGGAGTAATCGACATTGTCTTCAACAGAAACAAAGTTGGAGTGATCGCCAAATGGATTGGTGATGTTATTAGGTTTAACAGCTGGGATCGGGAGCGTTCCGTTCTCGATCATGTCTTGAATTTCGTGCTTCAGTCGATAGCACCTTTCAGTATCATGGCCTTTCCCTTGGTGAAAGGCACAGTAGGTATTTGGTTTATACCATTTACCTTGTTGATCAGCGGGAGGGTCCGGAGTTGGACCAATAGGCTTCAGCTTTCCTTGGGCTATGAGCCTTTGGAGAGCGTATGTATAAGTGCATCCGATATCGGTGAATGCCCTCGGAGCTTGGCGCTGCGGCTTCTTCGATTGCCCTTCTAAGAGATTGATGGCTTCATCAATATGGGTCGTTGCTGGGGCCTTGGCCTTAGACGATGAGGCCCCTTGGTACCCTTTCGGCTTTTCAGCCTCTGCCCTTATGACATCATCTTCTACCTTTATCCCGATTCTTATCAATTCTTTGAAGGAGCCAAAATTCTGGTATTTTAGAGCATTGCGGTAAATAGGTCGTAGATTCTTTACGAACTTATCTACCATTTCAACTTCGTCAGGCTTCTTGGCTAATTTCACGCTTTCAGCGCGCCATCTTGCAAGGAATTCAGTAAAGCCTTCCTTCTCCTTTTGTGTCATAACCTCCAAAGTTCTTATGTTGGTTTGAATCTCAACATTGTCAGCATAGTGCTTACAGAACTCCACCGTAATATCTTCGAAAGTGGGGAAGTTCTTAAGGTCAAGATTGTAGAACCACGACTTCGGGTGTTCTCCCAGAGATTGAGCGAAAATTTCAGAGAGCATATCAGCAGTACTCCCTTCATGCTAAGTACCCTTTATAGGCCTTAACATGGTGGATGGATCTTCGGTGCCCTTGAACTTTGGGATGTCGATGAGTACCATGTTCGTGGGCGCTTTTCTCTGAATCGGGGCATAGGCCCTAGCATTCTCATAGTGGATGTTCTTCCCCTGGGAGAGCTTCAAACGGTCTTCGATGAACTTGAACCGTTTCTCCAGATCAGTCAGTGGTGGAGGGGGTGGAGGTGAATCTTCACTCAGCTTAGATTCGATCACATCCATTCGGGTCATCATGAGGTTCACGGCCTCCGTGAGCTTGTTGATAGCATCTTCCATTGCTTGACGTCGGGTTTTGGGCGGCCTTTCTACAAGAAAACCCCGTACTGAGTCAATATTTAAAGTAAGAGCCCCTGCACACTTAAGGACACGACCCCAACTTGACTCAAACAAAGACTCGACTTGAGATTGAATAACCAAAGGTTCAACTCACGGTTTGATTTAGACATCGGTTCATTTTAGACTCGACAAAACGACATGACTCAAACTGTCGTAACTCGATTCTAAACTGGACTTGGTGTGACTAAACCCGTGATTGGGCTAACACAGCCCAGGGGTTTGAGTGAAACGTCCATAAGGCCTAGCTTGGACGTTTTTTTGTGGACTATTCTAGACCAAAAGGTCGACCAACATGACTCAAAGCCTAAGAGGTGAGTTTGGGTGACCCAACAAGGTCGTGTTCTAGACTCTTAGAACGAAACAAACCCGGCCTAACATGGCCATGACCCGGACACAACTCGACGCATTTCATGCTTGGTTGAGGTTCGAGAAACATTTTGGATTGATTTTGAAAAACGAATGGTCGATTTGAAAAATGAGATTTGAAATGGGCAGCATGCCGGCTATAAAAGCTCATTTTGGGCCGAAATTCTAGTCCTATTTGGGCAGCATTCCGCGTTTTGAAAATCATGCTAGGTTTGAAAGTAAGTTAGTGCGAACCATACCGCACCATGGGTTCGCAAAGTGGAGTTTGTGCAATCATTTCTACAATGGGTTGTACGACGATCAGAGGGCCATTTTGGATGCTGCAGCCAATGGAAGATTCGCTGAAAATTTGGGAGCAACCAAGGGGTGGAAGATCATCGATGATCTAGCTACCCACAAGGCCGAGTATGGGAATTCGAGAGGGAACCAGAGGAGAGCTGCTGAATCTTCCTCTGTCGCTGCACTTGAGGCTCTCACCGCGAGATTTGACAAGTATGAGTGTGGACAAGGCCCTCGGGAACTGCGTCCGAGGGATCCACACCCGGCATAATCGACTCGAGGTTCCTTCGAATCGAATTAAGACAAATTAGAGTCGCCACCAAGTTTTTTGGGAACTTGGAACCGTTCAAGTCAACTTTACACCTTTCATCGAAAAGCATAAAGCCAATCGACTACGAGTGATTAAAGATAAAGACTTGTACCCTATATCACTCGATTTGAATGACTCTCGTAATCCAATGGTATTTAGACGGATCCACAAACCATAGATCTTGAGTAAGGGGTGAGGGTACGTGTTGGGAAGCCCATAAGGACACCCAACCCCGCCCGTCGATAACGGCCTCTACTAAGTCAAGTGTCGGATTTCAAACAAGGTCATAGCTACTGCGATGTATGATATGCAAACGTTGTTTTAACCCTAACATGTGACAACAGTTTCTATGTCGTTTTAAATGCAACTAAACTAACTTTGTCAAAGTGGTAATTTAGCATGTGGGTTGATTGATCTAAGCAACATACAAAGCAAAGCAAACAAGGCTTAAGGGGGAATGGGGGAGCCGTTGGGATCTACCTATTACAAACCAGGCATTTCATGCCGACACAACAACGAATTAAAGATACAACTCGATCTAAATACAAATGCTACATACAAAACGACACACGACACAAACACACGGCCATCTGGCCTTGAAAACCGTGCACATGGGGGAGGGGACTCACGGCCTACATGACACACGGCCGTGGGTCCCTCCTCGTGTTGCGTGCTCTCACTTAATCCCATCGAATTAGACATTGGGCTACGCACCAAAGCATGCATTAGCATAAACCGGGCCATGTTGCTTTAAACAACATGCGGTTTACTACGCTTCTACAAGCATTGGGAACAACCGTCTAACCAAACAAGACTAAGGTTTTCAGAAAAGGTTTTGACTCAAAAGAAGTAAAACAAAATTGAAAGATTACAACTCGATAAACCAACGATAAATTATAAACAACAAAACAACATAGAACAAACGATAAACAAGGAACGGAAAACGGAATGAGAAGGGCAAGATACACGGCCAAACACGGCCCAACCAACGGCCAAGACAAAGTTAACCTAGTTCCTAAGTTAGATTCATTGGTTAGATCGAATGATTGCGAAAAGGAATCGAAAACAAGTTAGAAAACGAGTTAAAAACGATGTTGATTGATTGTCGCGCAAGGGTGTATTCTACACGGCCTAAAGGGTCCAATTAGGTCAAATTCGCTAATTAATTTAACTCATCGAGTGTCAATAAGAAGGTGCTAATCACGCACTCTTATACTAGCGAGAAATTAGGTGAAAGAGATAGATGCATTCAATTATTTACAGAAATCGTCGATTGATTTTATAACCTACGTCGAAGCCACCTAAAGTGTCTAATTAGATTATTGAATTGATTTAAAGTCATCTAATTACGTCATAGGTTAACAATCAGAAGTTAAACTAACATGCAACGGGTCCTAAGGTCCATCGATTTGGCCGAAACAAAAGGGGGTCGAAAACGAAGATCGAAGTTAAATAACTTGTTTTATTTATGCCCTACCTTGAACACGAGGATATGTAAATGAGACGGGGGTGTACGACCAGAAGGAGGAGCGGTTTCTTTTCCCATCTCAAGTCAACGCGGGTGTTCATGGTGGTACTTTAACTCATACTCGGACTAACTAGTTTCGTAGTTAATTTAAAACAAACGATAATTAAAACGAAAAACAAACAAAAAGACAATAAAAAAAAAGGCATAAAAAAAACGAAATAAAAAAGAGAAGAGAAGGGGATTTGATGCACCCTCAACCTACATGTATCGTTGACACCGTCTTGGGTCGTAATCGATGGTAGATTTTATCTCGAGAGGCCGTCGTCGACGAAGTAACAAAGCAACACGCGTTTTGGAAAGTTTCTGGACAGCAGTTTTAAAACAATGATATCTCCCTCGTTTCACGACGAAAATTCGATCCGAAAGATGTTTTAGAAACTAGAAAGAGAGGAGAACAAGGATCTTAAAGCAACCCCTGCTCGTTTTGGGTTATTGGGCACGAAAAACGAGCACAAACAGAACCTGACAGACAAGAGTAAACCGCGAAAACAGAGTGTTATTTCACTCTGTTTTTCGAGGGATCTCGTGTGCTCTCAAGGTCAATTCGGCTCGTAAATCTTTATCTAATGTGTAGATGGATGTTATGTGGTTAATTAGGAATAAGAAACTCGAATTTTTATGGTGATTTGATGGAGGAACGAAAGGGTTTTCGAAGGAGACACACAAACAGTTTCAGTTTGTGTGTCGGTTTTGTTTAGGGTTTTTGGAGGATGTTTAGGGTTTGTTTCTGAGGTTTAAAACTTGTAAGTGATGGTTGGATGTATGGGGAACTTAGAGCAATGAATGTATGGTGAAGGGGTGGTATTTATAAGGGTTTAAAATAGGTTAAAAGGGGGTAAGGAGCAATCGGGCTAGCTGGAAAATAGCTGCTGTCCAGCAGCTTTGGGAGGGGTTTCTAGGGTTCGTTTTGGAGGATTTCTTGGTGATTAAGCTAGGATAATATGGGTAGGATACTAGGGTATGGGTTAGGGTTAATGGGTACGGGTCTTGGTAGTGTTTGGAGCGGGTTTGGGCTCGCGAACTGAGCTGCAAAACAGGGCAGGGGTTCGGTTTTATGCGGGCTGTTTGTGGCCTGTTTGGGACGAGGATTTGGGCTGCTTGTGAGGGGGTTCGAACATGGGTTTATGGGTATTGGTATAGGTGGGTTAGTGTACTCGAGATTCGTGCCAATTCGTAAAAGAAACGGGCTCAAAAATCGAGCTAAAATCGAGCTCAAAAACAAGTGTTCAAAAAACGAATTCTTCGCTTTTAAAGACGATTTTTCAAATCAATTAACCATTCAAAATAAATGACTTTTCAAATCAAATATTCTCATAAAAATGATTTTTCAAATCAAATATTTATTTTATTTTCAATAAAATAAACTTGGGAAAATAAATTCAAAATAAGATAAATTAAATTGAAATCACCTTAAAAAAGACTATAATTTAAATATCATTTAAATTAATAAAATGAACTTACTAAAAAAACATTAATTTAAATATCATTTAAATTAATAAAATACTTCATCGACGATGCCCATTCTACCTCGTAAAACGAGCTCCAAATAATGACAATGACAACTAAAGAATACATGTGTCCTATCATCATCGGGTGTTTGTCGGGTTCTCTATAAATTCCAATATCGACGGATACGGGTATCTACAATGAGCTAGGAGGAGCTTCAAAAGGTGGGATGTACCAAGTCAATGCGGTGTCAGACGGTCCCTTCGTCTGTGAAAGGTGTGGAGTTGAGGGCCATGTCTCGAAAAACTGCCCTAGTCCCTTTGAATCATGCGCTGCCTTTCAACACTATAGGCAGACCAATACCTACTACGAGCCACAACATCCAAACTTTAGTTGGAGAAGCCAGAATGTTTTAAATCCAACTCAACCTCCGCCACAACAGCAGCCATATGTGCCTCCGCATCAAAAGCAACAGCAATATCAAAAGCCTCCTTATGTGCCGCAGCAGCAACAAACACAAAATTCTGAATTTTCCGAGCTAAAGAATCTGTTGCTGAAGGAGTCCCAAGCAAGAGAGGCCGGGATGAAGTTGCTAGAGAGCTAAATAGCTCAGTTGGCTAGCAAGAGTAACACTCGAGCTCCCGGACACTTACCCACTCAACCCGAACAAAAGGAGACCCTACATGCCATCACCTTGAGGAGCGGGTCCACCCTTGAGGGTCCCGCCATGGTCGAGAAAGTCATTGAAAAGAATGAGGCGATCCGAGTCCAAACAAAGTCAGAACGAATAAATCAAAAAAACAGTAGCCTGCTGGGTATTTGATCGATCGACGACGTACCTAGTCGATCGATCGAAACACGGGTTACTGAGGAGCTTCGAATCGGCAACCCGATCGATCGATCGAGGAGGGTGGTCGATCGACCAATATCACTGCTGATGTTGAAGAATTTCGTCCTTTAATGCCAACTAATCTACGAGACCACTTGTTTCGGGGTACCACAGTCCCGAAAATTTTGAGGGCAGACCCGAGTGCTTGATGGGTCGATCCGGCTCCGAGTTCGATCCAATGACGGTTAATGGCTCTCATCCGAGACGGTCCGAGGAGGGGTCTAGCTCCAACAAAGAAAAGGTGACGGACTTCCACCAAAGTCCAAGGACGCCGGGGCGCGCGAATTAGAGGAGAGGGCTAAGGTGCTCCTTACGACCCCATATCCGGAGAGACTCGTGCCGACAAAGGAACAGGTATCTTTCAAGAATTTGAGAAAGTTATTCGTAGCTTTAATGTTCAGGTACCCTTCCTTGAGTTAGTTAACCAAGTGCCAGCATATACTAAGTTTATGAAACAGTTATTGTCAAAGAAAAAATCGCTTGAACATGTTTATACTGTTGCACTAAGTAAAGAGTCTTGCTCCTACTTGTCTCACACTGCGCCCCATAAGTTAGAAGACCCGGGCAGTTTTTCCGTCCCTTGTAGCATAGGTACCTTTTCTATCGAAAAGGCTTTATGTGACTTAGGAGCTAGCATAAGTGTCATGCCCTTGAGTCTAGCTAGGAAACTTAAACTGACCAGGTTTGCTATTACTGAAATGACAGTCCAGATGGCTGACTGATCTGCGGTCGAGCCCATAGGAGTCCTAGAGGACATACCCGTCTAGATAGGGAAGTTTTTCTTCCCTGTTGACTTTGTTGTCCTTGATATGCCTGAGGATGACCATATTCCCATCATTTTGGGTCGGCCATTTCTCGCACACCGCTTTGGTGCGATCATCGATGTCGGTCTAGGTACCTTGACTTTCAAAGTGGGAAAGCACTCTATTGTCTTTGCCCAGCCGGCTAAGAAAAAGGATCCCATGTGGCATGTTACTTGTAATACGGTTTCTGAAAAGAAATCGTACTTTGTGCTCCCTGAATTACCTGTCTCTATTATTACTCCTGTACTAACCCTTCTGCCCCAGACTGGGAGCGAAAAAGAGGAAAAACTTGTTGTTTTAGACATCGCAGGGGCTGGTTTGGGGAAGGAAGAGCCGTTGGATGCTCCAACTGCGACAGAGCAGATCGTTTCAAGAGGCGGCCTTGGATGCCTAAGTTATGGGACCGATGAGGACGTGGAAGATGAGCCCGCCAAGGTGAGATGGTCTGATTTGGATTCCGACGATTCCAAGGAAATCCTTGATTGGGGAGATGACGAAGTTGATCAGCTGAGTTCTCCGACTGTCGGTGCTAAGAAGGGTGCAACTGATAAGATGAGCACCATTGAGGCTACCTCTAGTAGCCAAAAGCCGACGAAGTGGGCCATACCGTGGTCCTTCTTGATCAACTATTAGTTGATCAAGTTCGTTATAAACTTCATTTTATTGCTTTCGAACTATTTTTTATTGCTTTTGTGTGCGCGAGAACTTCGCTTTTATTTTATTTGCTTCGGATTTTTATGCACTTTAGACATTCTTCTGGGTTTTGCGCAATTTTGGGCGCGTACTATTGTGCATTTGCAGGTATTTGGAGCTTGTTAGCTCAAATCATTGAGCAATTACGAAGAAATAAGACACTGCAGCAGTGTTTTAAGTCGATCGACTGACCATCATGGTCGATCGACTGAATTGCAGGTTTACAGGAGCTACTGTTCACGTCCACCTGGTCGATCGACTGACCTTAGTGGTCGATCGACCATTGCTGCTGCTATATTCGTTCACGACCTCTCCCCTGCCGTGTTTGGTCGATATGCGGACCTAAGGGAGTCTTCTACTCCACTTTATTTTCCGTTAAATTATCTATTTCTTCTATTGTCTCATTTATGCACAATTTTTACGTTTCAAAATTGCTTTCTTCGGTCTTATGCGTGGTGTTTTCTGTCTTTCAGGCACTCTTGTTGGTAGCACTGCTGGCTACTGAAACCTCCTAGCTCACGCTGGTTTGGGGAGGTTTCCTTTGCTGCGCTTAAAGTCTTGTGAGTTCCCAAGTCTTTACTTTATGTCATTGTGTTTTTATTTCCCTTTTCTCGCAAATTCCCATTTCTCTTTGCTTTCATTACATGATTTTGCACAATGGGGACATTGTGCGATTTGGTTTGGGGAAGGGTTTTGCGTCGCATATCACTTGCTTGCATTCACGTTTACTTTTTTGTTTTGCATTGTTTATTTCCATTATATATACAGAAAAATTCAAAAAATTGAAAAATTTCAAAAATTCCCATAAAATGCACGTTTATTTTAGCATATTAGGTCGAGTCGGAACGGTAGTATCTCTATGATGATTTTGCATTTGCACCTGTTTTGCCTGAGCCTTGCTAGATTAACATGTTATTAGTAGAATCGTATGTGCATATCTACGAATTTTCGTTAATTTACTCGCTGAATCTTGAGACTTGACTTTGAAAATTGGCAAGCTACATCATATTTCTGAGTCATTAGAGCCTATAACTGGTGACATTCATGACCAGTTTATCTAGGAATGTGAGTAGTACTCCTTGTGAGACATGTTTCCTTAATTTGCATGAATATGAATTTGATCTACTTAATACCTGTATGCATTCGGTTTGTGGTTTGTTGATACATGTGGTAGAGGTTTCCTTTTATTCTTTATGCCCATAAGCTCCACACTGCCAAAAATATCCTTTTTGTCCTATCTACTACATACTACACATAGCCTGCCTTTGTCAAGCTAGTAGCCTAGTTTTTGGGATTGTTACTCGTTTTTGGTAGCATTTGCTCATGTTTGAGATATTGTTGGGAAAATGAAAAGAAGGGAAAGAAAGATTGAAAAAGAAATAGAGAAAAAAGAAATGAAAAAGAAAAATGATTCGAAAAAGAAAAGAAAAAAGAGTTCTGTACTGTTCAAAGCAGTCGATCGACTGCCACACATGGTCGATCGACTGAGATTCGAGGAAGAAATCAATTCGCATACCTTATACCTTATCTTTTGGCGATTTTTGCTCCCATATTTCATTTATATCTTATGGGGAGTTAGTTGATTACTTCTATTTTGGAGTTTGTGAGATTTGTGCTTGCTATAGCACCATTTTATTTGTTTATGGGAAGGAAGTTGGATGTTGTTTTTTTGGTTCCGTTTTGGTACTAGCTTGATCACCTGTACCTCCACTTTACCATAAAATGTTTTGCCCCTTCTTACCCATACCTCACATTTCCATAATTATACCTCGGCATGTGTCAATGGTCATCTGTTTGGTTGGAATACATATGTACGGTCATAGAGGTCATCTTCATAATTTATTGCTGGCATGTCTTCATAGGTCGTAGTTAGGTGAGAGTCACTACAAAATTAATTCTTTCTATCTTACAAATATATCACCTGTGCTTAATTGAGTGATTTGAGCGACCCGCGAGAGTCCAATTTGATAAGTCTCTATAGTCAAAGGTGCAGCAGTTTTTAACGACTTTATAATTCGTTTGCATGATTCATACACTAGTTGATTGTTGGCTATGCATTAAATTGGTTTAGGCTTAACAGTTTGCATTTCGCTCTGAGATTGAACTCGTTCCATTAGGTCATTAGATCGAGTCTAGTTCTTGCTTGGGGACAAGCAAGGGTTTGGTTTGGGGAAGTTTGATGCGTGTCATTTATATGATGTTTTACATCTCTTTTTACACGCATTTCAGAGCTCATTTGTGTAGTTTATGCTACATTTCTCCCTATTTCCGTCTACTTCCGTATTTTGTACATTATTGCAGAAATGTGAAGAATTCAACGGGAAATCGAGCCAAATCCATCCCCGAGTAATCTGCATTGCAAATGACGTAAAGGAATTGCTTAAGGAACGAGCTTGGTGCGCAATCCAAGGCCCAAAAGACAAATCCACGAGAATAAAGAAGTCAATTAGCAGCTCAGACAGTCGATCGACCACCACCATCAGTCGATCGACCAATGCTCGGGTTCCAGAAGCTACTGTTTGCTGAGGAGCAGTCGATCGACCAGCATTATCATTCGATCGACCAGATTTCTATTCCAGACGTGAATTGAGAGATCGTGAATCTTGAAGCCCGTGAAGTTTAGGTTTAGGAAATAAGTTGTTGCGTTGGCTGCTATATAACGTAACACAAAGCTATCAGTTTTATCATCGAAGTTTATATCAAGTTTTTATCTAAGTTTATTCATATACAGTACTTTGAGTTTTATTCATTCGGATATCTAGGGTTTGGGATATTGATTGTAGCATTGGAATTCTGCCATTGTTCTTAATCTTTCCTCTTAAATCTCGGTATTCATTCTGCTCTAATTTCAGTTTTATTATTCTACTTTCATTGTTAGTATAGAATTGATAGTTAGTGTCCCCGAAGCCAATTATCGTATTATCATCGTTGTTATTTATTTTAAGCATGGATTCAGTAATTGTTATTTGTTTAATTGTTGTTTTTACCTTTAGCATGAGTAGCTAATTCCTTAGTGCTAGGATGTAGGCAATTTATGGCGGGCGGCATTAGATTAGGGAGGACTGTCTCGCGTGTTGGTCGATCGACTAACATGTCCATCGATCGACCCGACCTCGTAGGGTTCGTATTCGTTTTAATTGAATTTAATCTCGTATTTAACAAATCGAATGCATGCGACCAGTTAGATACCTATTTTGTGACCGACCCATTAGATCGAAAGATAGGGAAGGTTATTTGACCGTCAATTAAATCGACTAAACTGTGCTGAGATCGAAAGATAGGTATAGTTTAGACCATTAGTCACTTTTCAGGGCGAAAGTTAGTATTAGTGACATTAGGGACCTATAGCGAGATCGAGAGATGCTATTTGTTAAGAGTGGACCGAGAGGACCTCTTTATTTCCCGCCTTACCTGTGTTTGATTCAGACCGACTTAGTTTGCTGCCGCCGAAGCTATAATGACCCGACCATCCTAGTACCCTTCTTTTATCTGTTTATTTCGTTTATTTAGTTTATTATCTTTGTTCACTTTAGCTGTCGACCAATTCAAATCAACCCCCATAATAGTTACCTCAGACTGAACATAAATCAACTAAAGTTTACAACTGCCTCCTTGTGGTTCGACCCTGTTACCACTAGCCTAGGTTAGTCTTAATAGGAGATTATAAATTTTATCTTTGGTACTCACAGCGACGGGTATCAAGGGGCGACAGAGACAGAAAAAGAAATTCCTGGGTAAAGGAAGGATTGGATACTTAGGTATCAATATCTTTCGATTTGAATTGACACTTTAGTGAGATGAGGAAACAACTTACTTACAGCGAGAGAATATCTGGCGATTTGAATTCCTAGCCGAGCTTCGGTTGATACCCACCACAACACATATCATACCTTCAGAATTGTAATCGTTCCGCGATTTCAAAGTGCAACGCGCTCTTTTAAGAGCATTGCGTTTACCTCGGTACTAATAGTTGTGTTCTTTATGATCAACACACCTACGTAGGTGGCTCAAGTGCTTCTCAATAGCACTTCTTGCATGAGCCATTAAGGACATAAATCCAAACTTATGTATGATTCATCAAGTGCGTCTCAAAAGCACCACCATTTAAGGCTATGAATCATATAATGCCATAGGAATAAAAACTTTAGGCCTAGTCACTCTTGACTTAAGGACTTAAGTCCCATTCCCCTCGATGTTTCAACGACTAGTCACCTATTCAATCCCTTAGTAAAGGGATCAGCCAGATTACTTTCGGACTTCACATAGTCCAAAGCGATTACTCTATTATCAAGGAGTTGTCTATCTGGAGCGTGCCTGATTCGAATGTGACGTTTCTTTGCATTATAGACAATATTCTTAGCAGCACCAGTAGCTTCTTGTGAGTCACAATGTAAGGAGACCAGTGTTTGCCGACCTCCCCACACTGGTACATCTGCCAACAGATTTTTCAACCAATCAACCTCTTATCCTGCCAACTCAAGAGTTATGAACTCGGACTCCATGGTAGAGCGTGCAATACAAGTCTGTTTAGTAGACTTCCACGATATAGCACCTCCACCCATGGTGAAGACATAACCACTAGTAGAACAGATCTCATCGTTACCTGAAACCCAATTTGCATCACAATATCCTTCTAACACAGCAGAAAAATTACTATAATGCAAATATAGATCAGATGTTCCTTTTAGGCATTTTAGTAAACGACGAAGAGCAATCCAATGTTCATTACTAGGGTTATGTGTATAACGACTCAGTCTACTAACTGCATAAGTAATATCTGGTCGAGTACCGTTCATAAGAAACATCACACTACCTAAGATTTTAGCATACTCTTCTTGGGATACACTCTTACCCAAGTTCTTACATAAGTGTACACTAGCATCATAGGGTGTCCTAGCAGGCACATCATCAAAGCAGTTAAACTCTTTCAACACTTTTTCAACATAATGAGATTGACTTAAAGAAATTCCTTTAGAGTTTCGAATAACCTTAACTCCTAGGATTACATCAGCTTCTCCTAAGTCCTTCATCTCAAATTGTGATGACAAAAATTCTTTGGTTTTAATTATTACCTCCAAATTATTACCAAGTATTAACATGTCATCTACATAGAGGCATATAAGCACACAATCAGATTCTATTACCTTTGAATAAACACATGAATCAGAATTATTTACCATATAGCCATTACTTACCAAAGTGTTGTTAAATTTCTCATACCACTGTTTAGGTGCTTGTTTTAGACCATATAGTGATTTCTTCAGTTTATACACCTTATTCTCTTGACCCTCTACCACAAACCCTTCAGGTTGCGACATATAATCGCTTCCCTTAGCTCACCATTCAAAAAAGCAGTTTTGACATCCATCTGACGTATAAAAAGGTTATGATTAGCAGCTAAGGCGACAAGAGTTCTAATAGTCGAAATTTTGGTCACAGGTGAATAAGTATCAAAATAATCAATATCTTTCTTTTGTGTAAAACCTCTAATCATAAGTATAGCTTTGAACCTTTCTATTGTAATATCAGTTCTCATTTTCTTTTTGAATATCTATTTACTCGTAATGGGTTTACTACCTTTAGGTAAATCAGTCAACTTCCAAGTCTAATTAGACACAATAGAATCAAGTTCACTTTTAATAGCATCTTTCCAAAAGTTAGCATCAATGGATTTCATAGCTTCATTATACGTTTTTGGATCATCTTCTATTAAAAAAGCTGAAACAAACTCATCACTAACACAAACAATGTAACCATGTTTAAGACATCAAAGTTGAAACAAAATCAGGTCCAATGTTTTTAGGACATCTAGGTCTCTTAGTCCTTCTAGGTTCAGCAACATGATCAATAGAAGTGCTACTACTAGCATGTGAGGAGATATTAATAGATGTAACTGTGACACCCCCATACTCCAAGTGCCTTACTAGGACCACCCAGGTATAGAAATGTCACCATCTCGGTTTCCCGATGCAATGATAATCAAATAACAATAACGAAACATATCTTAAATAGTATAAAGTTTAAAGTGATTACAATTCAAATCCAAACTGATAAAAGTAAAATACATGTCCTCAAAACCAAATGTCTAAAACTACTAAAGTGTGACAGCGGAAGACTCTAATCAGCTCATGGTGACACATCCCAGCTAGCCCATATGCCTCTAATCATACTTGCTCAACCACTTCTCACCATCCCCGAAAAAGACAGAAATCAACACAGCTCAATCGACACATCAACCCGAACTCCATCACCAACTCCTAAATACTGACTACACACTAAAGTGTGTAGCCCTGCCAGAGTACCCATCGCAACAGGTTACTCCTCGCCGCCAGAGGGGGACCGCAACCGTTCCCACCTAAGCCCCGCTCATCTCCATCGAGCGATAAACCCAAATCCATTAATGTGCACATCCCTTCTGTGGCGGGTTCCACAGAAGGCGAATAATGGGCGTGAATCCACTCCCGCAAGTGACTCCACTCAGCCAGGGACGCACCCCGAAGAACACAGACAGATACAATCAACAACAATCAACATCAACCAAATCCAACAACCGTCACAATGCGAATATGATACTTTAACAACAATCACAATCAAGAACAAACCACATTATGTGACTAATACTGAGTAGGGAGAACCCTACCTGGAATGCAAACACAAGCAGACGATCTCAACAGCTGTATCAAAATCTCTCCTCTACGAATCCTCCTCCTATCACATGATCACATAATTACTATTAGCACAACTAACCATAAAAACCCCTAAATCCCCCAAATTAGGGTTTAAACAAAGTTAATTAAATGCTATAAAATTGGTATGTAGATCTTACCCTTGACGCAAGGATCACAAGGATACAAAGAACGATGAAATCCGACCTCTCAAACTCCGGGATTTGTCAATAACACGGATGAAGCGAACAACGTAGTTTCAATCTCCTTTTTAAGTTTATTAGGTTTGTAAAAGTGTTTAATAAATATGACGGTATAATATATATACTAATCTGCATTATTAACAAAACCCCTCAAAACAATACCCGTTAACCGACCGACTCGATCGAGTAACTAACATACTCGATCGAGTGCCACTTACTCGATCGAGTACCCAGGCTACTCGATCGAGTACCCTACAGGCAGAATACTTTTTCTAAAATCAAAACACCCTTACTCGACAGAGTAAGGCCCACTCGATAGAGTACCCAGAGATTCATAAAATCGTAGTATTACAGTAACAGGTAAACTAGGAGATGAATCAACATTCTTTTGTAATGGAAAAACATGCTAAAAAAACACAGCATCTCTAGCTTCAGATATAGAACGATCACTCAAAGACCTGAATCTATATGCAGAACTATTTTGAGAATAACCAATAAAAACACAATCATAGGTTTTCGGTCCAACGGTAGGTCTCCTAAAGTCAGGTAAACCCACTTTAGCCAAACACCCCCATACCCTAACGAAGCTCAGGTTAGGAGGATAGCCCTTCCAAATCTCGTAGGGTGTCTTGTCTAGTTTCTTATGAGGTACACTGTTAATAATATGACAAGCAGATAGTATTGATTCCCCCCACATATCGTCAGATAGGCCAGAACTTAAAATCATAGCATTCATCATTTCCTTTAAAGTTCGATTTTTACGTTCAGCTACTCCATTGGATTGAGGTAAGTAAGGTAGTGGACTAGTCTCATGTATTAGACCGTTTTTCTCACAAAACTTAGCTAAGTAGTTTGATTTATACTCACCTCCTCTGTCTGACCTTACCCTTTTGATTTTTTTGTCAAGTTGGTTTTCGACTTCATTCTTAAAACTTATACACGAATGTTATGCTTCATCTTTTGTCTTAAGCAAATAAACACGGGTGTATCTTGAACAATCGTCTATAAAAGTGACATAATAATTTTTACCACCTCTACTTGCAACATTTTTGAAGTCAGCTAGGTCAGTGTGAATTAGCTCAAGAAGGCTCGTTTTTTCTAGCGGTGACTGGTTTACTAGGTTTCTTTGTGAATTTAGCCTCAACACAGCTAGCACATTTAGAGAATTCTTGACTCGATAAACTTGGAATTAAACTCATAGTTCTAAGTTTTTTAATGTAGTCAACATTCACATGATCTAATCTACCATGCCAAACATCAATAAACTCAGCGATATAACCAGAAGTAAGAAAATCACTAAGATCTTCCACTTTCCTTATTAGTCTATAATTATCAAGAGATTAAAGCTTGAGACATAAAATTAGGGTTTTGGAAGTAAGAAAATCATAAATCAACTTACAATTATACTTGATGCTGCAATTGTCAATGATAGATTGGGGTTTGCCAAGTAAAGCGATTTCGGGCAGATGTTCGACGATGGTGTGCACGCGAAATGGCTCGTCTTAAATTATAATTGTTGTACTCTACTAGATCGAGAGTTGCTTATTGAGCCAAGAAGGAAGAGAGGGAAAAGAAGAAAGTTAAGAAGGCGAGGTAATAATGCAATCAAGAAAGCGAATTTTTTAGAATCCGCTAAGGAATGTGTAACAACTCACCTGCTAAGGCGAGGTCATGGAAGTCGAAATCCGCTAAGCAGTGTGTATCAACTCACGTGCCGAATCAACTAGCCCCGAAAATGGATGGCGCTAAAGCGCGCGACCTATACCCGAATCATTATTAGTTTATTAGAATCGAAGGAGGACATTCCCTCGGTCCATGCTCATCTCGTTACCATTTGCAAAATGTTTTCTTAGACCATCCGTGGAATGTTGAAGTTCACCATTCCAATAGGGAGGCAAATGGTTGCGCGGACTCGCCAATAAAGTTATATAAATATGGACTAAAGTTATACAATATTGATTAAAGTTACTAAAGTTATACAAATATTGACTAAAGTTACACGATTTTGGACTAAAGTTATACAATTTTAAACTAAAGTTACCCAATTTTGGACTAAAGTTACACTCGTAAAACAAAATTAGACTAAAGTTATATAAGTTCAATTAATTTATCGAAAAGGGCTAAAGTTATACAAATTTGGGCTAAAGTTATACAAATATGGACTAAATTTATAAATATTGACTTGAAATTATATAAAGTTAAATTTATATATTCAAAATTATGTAACTCAAGTTCTTTAAGAATGTAACTTTAGTCCTTAATATTATAACTTCAGTCGTATAGTCCATTTTATACCTTATTTTGAGCTTTATAACTCTATTCTGTTCTGAGTGTAACTTGTGTTCACTGACAGTGTAACTTTAGTCTATAATAGTATAACTCTAATCCTTTTTGGTAAATTAATTGAATTTTTTTAAATTTAAGACAAGTTAATACAATTTTAGTTTTAATGTAACTTTAGTCCATGACGGTGTAACTTTAGTCCATGACAGTTTAACTTCAACCATTTTAAGTTATTTTTATATAAATTTTGAATTATGATAACTTTAATGTCTCGTGGGTATAACTCTAATACATGCAGTGTATAACTTTAATACAGGACGTGTATAACTTTAGTCTCAACCACCAACAGAATCACCGCCAACTACAAGTCTATAACTACCAACAATCACCACCAAACTACCACCACAAACGAGATAATACGGTTATTTTTCTAAAAAATTATTTCTTGTTTAGTAGATCTAAAATTAAAATTAACTTATTATATGAGATTTATTTTTGTAGATCTAAGATCAAAAAAAGGAATTTTACAAGGTAAAAGTGAGATTTGAAAAGAAAAATATGAATAAAAAAGCGAGATTTGAGAAAATAAATAAAAAGACGAATATTGACAAAACAAAAGACAACTAAAAGGAAATAAATAAATAAAATAAAAGAGAAAAAAATAACTAATGGAAAAAAAAATCAAAACATAAAAATTAACACCAAAACGGAAAAAAAAAAAAAAAAAAACTACTAAGTACCAACATAAATTCATGTAGTTCATTGTTTCACAACATGGTCAACATCGGGTTGAGTGCAATGTGAGTTACACTACATAATATCATATAGCTTAAACATAGGAAACCTATCGTCAAATTCTTCGATGACTTCTTCCTTGAGTCTACTCTTATCGAATGGGTAAGCCTCGACACCTCATGAGGATAGATGCTCGTTAGCTTGTAGGGAGCCAAGTAGACCATTTTTCTTGAATGCAACAAGTTTGTAGAAAATCAAAAACCGATAAAAGCAAAAAAAAAAAAAAAAAAAAAAAAAAAAAAAAGAGGAAAAAATGAAAAGAATCGCAAAACTTTTGTAGCACGGCCACTCACAGGAAACAATTGGGAAGGTAAGTGTTAGAAGTTGTATTTTGTGTAAATGATTTGAGATACCGACAAGAGATTACAAGTAAGACTAGGAACGTATAAAACATCCCGTAAAACAAGAAATTCATTTAAGCGAACCGTTCTGGCTAGATTAGCCGAGACACTATGGCCATTGGGAAGCGTAACCGGATAAGGAGGAATAGGGTGCGGGTCAGCCAACCATGTTTCATCTCCGGTTACGTGATGTGAGGCCCCTGTATCAATAATCCAATGAGGAGACATACCACTAAGACGATCTTGAGATGAAGTCGAGGTGGAAGACGGTCCACCACCACCAAGGAAATTCGAACGGGCTGGAATGCGATCAGCGCGTTTGGCCTTCATTTCCTCCAAAGTAAGGGGATGATCGCCCCACCAATCCGGAAACTTTTGAGATTTTATAAAACAATTATGCACCTCATGACCCGATGAACGACAAAAGGAACATTTCAGTTTCTGCCTTTCTTGTCTCTCGGCGTCTCGAAGCGCGCGCCAGTCCGTGCCAGAAGGGGGAACAGCAGCAGCAATACCACGGACAGCGAATGCCATCACATCCGACACCTCAGGTGTAACCGTGGGACCTACAAGGAGCGTTTTTTCTTGTAAAACAGAATGATAGACTCGACTTAGAGATGGGAGGGGATCAAGTGCGAGTTGGTGATTACGAATAGGGCCGTAAAGGGTTTATCTAAACCCATTAGAAACTGATGTAGTCGCTCTGAATCTTGCCTAGCGAGAGCGGCTTTAGTAACCCCGCAATCGCACCCGCCATATTACACGAGAAGGGTGGTCGTGAGCAGCGAGAGCATCCCACAAGGTTTTTAAATTACCATAATACGTAGTTACCGACATACCTTTTGATTGACGACACTCTTGTAATTGTGTCTTCAAATTATGAAATTTCGCCCCATCAATAACAGCATATTGATCCGCTAATTCCAACCATAGAAGGCGAGCGTCTTCGGTGTCTGACACGCTGTCCGCTAATTCCAACCATGAGCGATAACCCTGTCCATTAATGTGCACATCCCTTCTGTGGCGGGTTCCACAGAAGGCGAAACTAGGGCGTGAAGCCACTCCCGCAAGTGACCTCACTCAGCTGAGGTCACGCCTCGCGAACCATAGACAACGACCACAACCACAATCACAATACAATTACTATATCAAACAACCAATCACAACACATCAACCAATATCCCATTATGGGACTAATACTGAGTAGGAAATCCTACCTGGAACAGCAACACAATCAGACGGTCTCAACAGCTGTATAAAAAAGCCTCTTCTACAAATTCTTCTCCTATCATACATACATATAATCACTACCAATCATTATCTACAACAAAACCCCCAATCCCAAAATTAGGGTTTAACGAAACTTGACGAAATACTATAAAATTGGTATGTAGATCTTACCCTCGACGCAAGGATCACAAAGGTATAAAGAACGATGGAATCCGACCTCTCAAGCTCCGGGATTTGTCAACAACACGGATGAATGCGAAGAACGTAACTTGAATCTCCCTTTTAATGTTAATAGGTTTGTAAAAGTGTATTATGAAAGTGACGGAAAGATTTATATATTAATCCGTGTTATTAACAAAACCCGTCGAATTATCACCCGCTAACCGAGCTACTCGATCGAGTAGCTAAGGTACTCGATCGAGTGCCCCCTTACTCGATCGAATATCCTAGTTACTCGATCGAGTACCCAACAGGTCAGAAACTATTTTAAAACGCAACTCACCCTTACTCGACAGAGTAAGGCCTACTCGATAGAGTACCCAAAGACTCATAAATACGGAGTATTACAGTCTTCCCTCCTTAAAAAGAACTTCGTCCCCGAAGTTCAACCCATACATAAAAACAAACATACTAACTCGGTCAAGACGCAACAAAGCTACTAAGAACTCAAAACAAAACCCCAACTTACAGAACATGAAACCATGAACTCTTAACACCAACTCTACCAACTATTCCTACCTCCACACCTCGCTCACGATGTCGTATCAACTACATCATAAACTCTCCCGACACTAACTCCATACATAACCAATTAGCTCCTTAATACATCATCCAGGGCCAATCCAATATCAAAATACCCATAACATCAAACGGAATGTTACATTCTACCACCCTTAAAAGGAACTTCGTCCTCGAAGTTTACTTATACTCATAAACATCATCACGCCACTATCAAAACTCTCGAACTCCTAAACATCACACTACTACAAGCACGGCCATGGCCTTTTAACAACATCAACCACAAAACAAATCCCTCCTTTACGCTATGCTAACACTCTACTTCCAAATATACTACCATATGTACAACCATCAAAATCTCTTTTATCACATCCTACTCCTCTTAAGATAAATGTTACGTCCTCGTAACTCACTAATACTAAATCCTAGATATATCTTTTCATTATCCCCATCACCACCGCATGTCAAAGATAACCACCTAGAACCTAAACACTCGTCATGCACATATCCACGGCTCTCTTACTTAAACAACTCTCATACTTCACTTCACTCGTCACACCACCTAACCTATACCACAAAATCCTTAACTTAATCCAAAACTTCACTTGTTCCCTATTATCGCAACATGACACACCTATCTATATAAACTACATAAAACTCTTATCGTCAAAAGCATAACTCACGATCCACACTTGTTACGTACACTCACACGAGATCCTCAAGTTCTTTTCTTTATTACCGCAAAACTCATACAAAACTTAACATGACACTAATTCCCAACACCCTACACTCACTGTCCCAAAATCTGATTATGAACCACCTGCAGCGTCCAGATCAATACAACACATGTTCCACCGATCACTTACCATGACTATGTCTAAAGCCTCATCTTAAAACAAGATCAAAAGTACTGTAACAACTTCTGACGACTGTGTCCCATCAACAGAATGTCACTATACCATGACAACAACGAAAACATATACAACTCTCTTCATATTATACTCTACTCTCATACCAAAACTGAACTGGTAAGAAACATCAATAAACAAGACAATTGTCTATCTGCACCAACTGAAACTCGCAGGGAGCAACATCAAACAAAACAACAATCTATGTATAACTGGTATGTACTTTCGAAACTCGAATCATAAACATCCTGCCTACTCCACCACATCCGGTGACGGCATCACAACACCGCCACCAACAGCCACACCGCAGTGCGAAAATACCCGCATCACAACACTAAATATCGTACCCGGATCACCACCCGAGGCACCACAACCACATCGATAGTCATCACAACTTACACAATCACATAAGTACTGGCTCAACATAACTTCTCGAACAAGAAAAACTTACTCAAATCCACTTTACTAAATCACAAGCAACATATTATATGAATTAAACAGATAATAACCTCGTGAATATCATCCTCTTACCATATCACAGTTTGACTTGTATCATGAATACATACAAGTATAGCCAGTCATGCCCGATCACTCAAATTATTACCTTTTTGAATATCATTCAATTAGATTAGCGTACTCAACATGCATTACAGAACATTCAAATAACAACTTTATGATAATCACACCATACCACGTCTTGTGAGGTCAAAACCTCACACAAACATTTATATATCACAGACCCGTAATCACATCCAACCAGTCAATCCTGATCACGTAAGTTACCACTCAACAAAGGTTACCTGTTGTCCGAGCTTAACTCGCATGCCCCTCATCACATTCTTCCATTCGCATCACCAGCACCTTCTGCCATACATAACCATACAGCTAACACTCATTATGAGAAACCACCTCCTAAGACTATGTTTTATACTTCCTGACAACCATACTTTTATCAATTCAGTCTTTACAAAATCAGCCTCTTTAGAATTGCCACTTTTCTAATATACCCTCACCCTTAACCACTAATCAAAGACCCTAACACTACCACTGTCCGGACATCAAACCTCTTCACTCATCTCTAAACATCATGATTTCTTTTCTATCTTTGGTTAACATCCCAAACAACGAACATCGAATCCATGAACAAAATTACCTCAACATTCTTCCCAATATTTTCCTTAATTGAATCATCATCCATTTCTCCACCAAAATCTCATATCATGCAGATATTCTACTAACTTCTTACTTTCCTTAATTTCTCGAAACTCATTATTAATCATGTTGTCCTGAAGCTCCCATATAACCATTAACTAACATCCTCATGATAATATCACACATTTCGATGATTCCTTACCTTTATATCACATAACTCCGGTGAAAATTTTCCTTAGCTTACTTTTTACTCTCCTCATGCTTTTCTTTTAACACTCGACTAAAGCAATTGACCATTCAACTCCTTATTACTTCTTCCTAACTTTTTAGTGCTCCCACTACTACAAATTTAGGCAACTACAACGCCCCTTTAACAACGATTATTCACGAAAATCACAATAGACGTTGTAGAATGTATGGCGCGAATTTTACTAAAATCAATTACAACGGGTATGGTTATAAAAACCGTTGTTATTATTTTTAACAACGGGTCACACATGCGGAACCGTTGTTAATAATTTGGCGCAAAATTGGCGCAAAGTTAGTGAAAAGTAATCACAACGGTTACTTTTGAAACCCGTTGTTAAAACATATTTGACAACGGGTGTTTTTTACAACCGTTGTTAAAACATATTTCACAACGGTTGTTGTTTAATAACCGTTGTCAATACCTTCCATACTATAAACCACACAAACAGAAGTCTGCTGCAGCCACAAAACACAACCCTTAATACACAAACACAAACACAAAGAGACAAACAAACACAAAACACATACACACTCTCTTTCTCTCTTTCTCTATTTCTCTCTTTCTCATCGTCGCTTTATCTTCTCGCCGTCATTGTGATTTCATCGTCTATTATGTTCTGTATTTATCGTAAATCTCGCCGTCACTTTATTAGTTTCATCGTCATTATTTTCTTTTGCTATTTATTTCTTTTGCATATATGTGTTTTTATCGACCATTATGTTATTTGTTTAAGTATTGTTCGCATAATTAGTTACTAAAACAATGAAGAAGCAAGATGAAGAAGTAAGATAAACATAATTAATATATATATATATTTATAAATACATAAATTAAAAAAAAAAAATTACATATGTAAAAATGCAATTCTTATATTTTCATGGAGGATCTTATTGTGCTCTATCGTATCCATCCTCTCCTCCTTGGCTATTTGGAGGTTCCGTTCGGCCAGCTTGCTATATCGTCATATAGCCGCAATCGCTCGCCGCTCCGTCAAGCCATCTTCTTTGGCGTGCTTCAGTGCGGATCGAGCTTCCGCAAGGTAGCTCCTGAAACTTTCCTCAATATGGAGGAACCGGCGGATGAAGTTGTTGTTGTTCTCGATCATGGTAAGAGTCTTTAGGATGAAATCATTCATTTTGTTAGAGTTTTTTGAGTTTGATTTGAAATATTAAGTAGAGTTTGTTTTAACAGTTAGAGTTTGGAGATGAATATATGAGATAATGGAAATGTTAGTTGAGATATGCAATGTATTTATACTAAGCAATGTGTGGGTTGAGTTAATTGCTTTTTAATTAATATATATGTTAGGAAGTTGTGCCATAATCATCATCATATCTCTCAATAATGCTGCTTCAAATCCTATTACTAACCCTTCTCATTCCATATTATCCGTTCATATGTACAAAGTGATGTCGGTAATAATGCATGCATCGAATTCTAACAGCCGTAATTATGCATGCATCTAGTAATATTTAATTTAATTTTTTTTTATTTTTTAAGAACAAACAACAACGGTTATTTTATAACAACCCGTTGTCTTTAGTTATAACAACGGTTTTGTATATTAAAACCCGTTGTTATAACTTTCCCCCCAAAATTGTGTCACACTTTCCACAACGGGTTTTTATACATAAAACCGTGGTTAATAGTTTTAACAACGGTTTCCTTAAGTAAGCTAACCTTTGTTAAAACCTTCTACAACGGACGCTTTAACAACGTCCGCTTTTTTATATAACAACGGTTTTTGACCGTTGTTATAGCATGTATCTGTAGTAGTGTCCGATCACCTTCTCATTGCTCCAAAATTCCAATCCCATTATTTCTTATCGATATTATCTCACTCTTCCTTACCATGTGTCCCCTCTCGTCACTCCACTCACTCACACTTGTCGTTAATTTGTCCATAAAAATCAACATTTAAAGTTCAAACAATTACATCTCTAGAAATCATTTTTTTTTTACCGTTAATTGCCCAAGGAAATCACACATTAGTTTCGTCTCTCGATAACACAAATTTCCAAACTCAGTCACTATCTGCAAATCCATGTCGCGACATGTCTCCATTAAGTTCACTATAAACCACTCTTCTCAATTCCTCTAAAACGACCTTTCATTACATATATTCTTACTCAACACTATTTCTAACCATCTCCTTCCATAATTCGTTATACATCTCAGGTTGCTACTATCCACATCCTTTCTTTCAATTTTTTCATTCTCACGTTCCTTAAACTTACATCACTCTTTGCCCACATTCACTTACTCTTACATTACTCAACACACAATCATATCACTCATCCCGTCTCACAAAACATGCTCTATGCCTCAATTAAGCCATACCAATCTCCCTTTTCTTTTTCCACTATCTATCACAACACATAGAACTCATGTCCTCCCACCGAACTCCTACTCACCACAGGTGCCACTCACTACACCATAATATTGGGTCACTTACGCATCAGGATCAACATACACGTAAAACAATGCATAAAGAAGTAAAATAACATCTTTGAATTAAACATAACATGCAACGAAGTCAAAAGATAAGCATATGACCCAAAACAGGGGTCACTAGATCGAGTACATGCCACTCGATCGAGTAAAGGACTTACTCGATCGAGTAGGTGAAGATCAGAAGCACGTAAAACAAATCACCAGGGCTACTCGATCGAGTAACTAACGTACTAGATCGAGTACCAAGGCTACTCGATCGTGTACCCCAATTCTCAGCACTGTCCAGTTTTCGTAAAACAGTCATAACTCACTCATTACTTGGTCGTTTTGGGCGTGTGACCTACCGTTAGAATCGTAAAAGGACAAGCTATCACCTCCAATTGGAATCACATCAAAATCATTTATGCATCTCAAGTTATAACAGTTTAAAGACAACCTCTTTATAAACGAAAAACACAACTATTGATTTTTACTTCCCAAACGACTTAAACAACAACAAGGTAGACAAAACGACTCAGTACTCATAAAACCAGTATTGCTAATCTCATGTTACCATCTTCAAAAATCAAGCAACAACATCCATCATGCACATATATTATTTAACTCATTAGTCATGTACTAACCGCATACTTTAAATTTTATAACTTTTCGTAACACAAAACATTCTCATACATTACAAATCCTATTTCCATGTTACTAATACAACAACATTACAAATACACTTCGTCACCTAAACATATTCATAATCACAAAATTCATATTCTCATGCAATTGCTACTCCATTTTTTCCAATCAATTCATCCATTTCCAACACATTACTCATCATTCTCATACACTTTTCTAACAATTCTAACCAACATTGTAAACCAACAATAATACAACATGCTTTCAATCAACAACATACGAAATCACATCATCACCATCTTTTCTACACATTCCCCACTCTCAACATACATACATCCACTGATTCATGCCACACATCACTACATAGGTACACAATACACAAGGTAAACACATAGCGATCCCGACTCATATCCCATAGTGACCGGTTCAAAATTGTAGGGCGAGTTCGCGACTTTAGGACGTCTCCCAAGTCTTTGCATTAGCTCCTACAACCTTTACCCCGGGTTCATTTTAATTGACTCCCTATATTCATTGGATTCATTGGTTACAGGTTTCAGGATCGTCGCTCTGATACCATTTGTAACACCCCCACACTCCAAGTGCCTTACCAGGACCACTCAGGTATAAGGATGCCACCGTCTCGATTACCCGAGGCATGATATTCATAAGACAATAACGAAACAACTTTAAAAGTAAATAAAATTTAAAGTGATTACATAGCAATACCAAACTGATAAAAAGAAATACAAGATCCTCGACGGTCTCATCGCTAAAACTATCAAAGCTATAAAACATCGTCGACACAAATGAAGACTTCTAACTGCCACGTGATGACTCATCCCAACTATCCCATACGCATCACATCATACCTGCTCAATAACTGCTCACCACCCCCGAATGAATCACCACAGTTTTAAAACATTTAAACGGGGTCGACTAATCACACAACTCAATATATATATATCAACAATAAGATAAACATGACATGACTTAACCGTCACACACACAACCACACCAATTCCAACAATCTCAATCACCGACGTCCACTGGACCAACCACTCGCCATGGGGGACCGCAGCCGTACCCACCAAATCCCTGCTCCTCATAATGAGCGATAACCCTGTCCATTAATGTGCACATCCCTTCTGTGGCGGGTTCCACAGAAGGCGAAACTAGGGCGTGAAGCCACTCCCGCAAGTGACCTCACTCAGCTGAGGTCACGCCTCGCGAACCATAGACAACGACCACAACCACAATCACAATACAATTACTATATCAAACAACCAATCACAACACATCAACCAATATCCCATTATGGGACTAATACTGAGTAGGAAATCCTACCTGGAACAAAGAACACAATCGACGGTCTCAACAAATTTGTATAAAAAAGCCTCTTCTACAAATTCTTCTCCTATCATACATACATATAATCACTACAAATCATTATCTACAACAAAAACCCCAATCCCAAAATTAGAGTTTAACGAAACTTGACGAAATACTATAAAATTGGTATGTAGATCTTACCCTCGACGCAAGGATCACAAAGGTATAAAGAACGATGGAATCCGACCTCTCAAGCTCCGGGATTTGTCAACAACACGGATGAATGCGAAGAACGTAACTTGAATCTCCCTTTTAATGTTATTAGGTTTGTAAAAGTGTATTATGAAAGTGACGGAAAGATTTATATATTAATCCGTGTTATTAACAAAACCCGTCGAATTATCACGCGCTAACCGAGCTACTCGATCGAGTAGCTAAGGTACTCGATCGAGTGCCCCCTTACTCGATCGAGTATCCTAGTTACTCGATCGAGTACCCAACAGGTCAGAAACTATTTTAAAACGCAACTCACCCTTACTCGACAGAGTAAGGCCTACTCGATAGAGTACCCAAAGACTCATAAATACGGAGTATTACAATTTGGACCCTTTAGGAAGAGACAAGAAAGGTAAGAAACATCTCTTTGACGCTGATATGGACAACAAGTTTGCATCACCTGTTGTTGTGAGTGAAGCCTCCTGTAGTAGTATGGAAAGTTTAGACAATGCGACTAGCTGTGACCAGGTTGTAAGTACCTCAAGTTCGGATATATTTATGGACTCCGGCTCCGTTTCTGAGCCCCGCTCTCCCCTGCCATTTCAAGGTGATCTTATCCCTTCTCTTCCCTTTGCCTCGGGATATACGAAATGCAGCTTCTTTAACAAAAGACAAGCCTACAAAAAATTTTATATGTCTTACATAGACTACGAAAACTTGAAACTTGGGAGGAACCTAGAATTTTAGCATCCCAAATCTAGGGCCTACATGAAGGTTCGCCCCCTCTTCTCTCAATCATCAGCTTCGTCGGGAACTCCCCATGACGATCCTCCACGGGAATCGGCAGTTCCCTTTTACCCTCCTTTGCCAAAAAACCCCTATCCGGCAGTGGACATTGATCCAGCTACTATTCAGGTTAAGTTCATTGATGAAGAGGCTAATTCTCTTAAAGTTAAGAAGCCTCGGTTGTCACCCGAGAAGGTTTCCGGTCACTTTTGCAAGGTTACCAAAGTTTCATTGTCTGAAGGCGCCATTTTAGACCAACCTCTGAAGGTCGGTTCTAACTCTTTCACATGTCCAGGTCAGTTTGTATTTTCGGTAGCTATGAAGACGTATTCAAGAGTAGTTTGTAGCAGATTTGTGGCGAACTCTACTAGCCGTCATTGTTCGACTCATGTTCGAGCTAAGGTAATGAAAAAAATCTATGTTGATGGTCAAACTGATATAAAATAATCACGGGTTTTCACGATTTTAGAGTATTATTTGCAGCGGAATAAATTTTTATGTGTTTTTATTTTTAAATTAGAACGAAAAATAAAGGATATGAAGCGAATTGCTCTCCTTCCTCGCAAGAAATTCGGGACAACTCACAACTAGCACTCAACCTCGCAAGACTGAATGTGTATTATCTCACCCTCGCAAGAACGAAATAATAAATTTAATAACTCGCAAGCAATTAGAACTAACAAGAAACTCTTGTATTAATCTCTCAAATTGAATAATTAAAACTGATTACAAAGACCCTTATTTATAGTGCTAGGATTGACATCCTATTCCTAATAGAAGATAATCAAATCTTTCCTAAACTAAATAGGAAATAATAAGTATTCTAGTTACAATTAGAAAACTAGCTTTCCTAAACTTATTAAGAAACAATAATAATAACATGACTCGAATTAGGAAACTAATAATTTAGGGAAGTAACAATTCCATTCGTCCTTTGATTGTCTTGGTTCGTCCAATTTGCGTCACCCGCGCAAAAGTTGGACAACTCACCTTAAAACGACCATATCTCCTTCGTTACTTAACCAAATAAAGCGTGTGACCACTCGTTGGAAAGCTTACATCATGTACTTTCATTTAAAATAGAAATCACCTCAAAATTAGCCATATTTTTGGAGATATTTAGCTTTTAAATCAAGTAAACGAATCTGAATTGTTAAGAATGACTTGAACTTGCGTTTTGAACATATACCCATGTCCCTCATGTATCACAAACGCTCATCTACTTTTTGCAGATTTACAGGAACCTAAGAGCGGGCCACATGTTGTAAGAAAAAAGAAGATTGCTCGCTCCAGCTTGACAACCATTCCCCGTTTAAAAAGCGTCGTCTCAGTAATTTTGTCAACTCTGTTTGTAATGTTAGTTATGTTAGTTGTGCTTTTGCTAGTTCATGAGTCTCTACTGGCCCTCAGTTTGTATGGTAGGTATGTATGTTTCTGAACTTTTTCTCATCTACAATAGTACTAAAAAAAAACTCGATTTTATACTCCGTAGAAGTTTTGATGTATTTTTATCTTTACTTGATACTTATGATTACCTTTTGTGGAGTGGAATACTTCGATACCGATAGCGTACTCGCGTTGTTCCTAGTTGCTTATTTATTGGACCTTATTTGAAAGTCTCATGTTCCTCCTCGTTATTACTCCATATTGATTTACGATATTCCATCATTATACCGAAAGGCTTGGCCTCAAACTTTTAATAGCCCCTACCTCCTTGTACGTATTCACTTTTAGCTATGTTAGTACATCGGTCCTTTGTGAATTATTACTTGGTTACCAAGACATATCATATAATTTTGATATTATAGTATCTTTTATTACTCGTATCTTGAATGCAAATCTAAATCCAAAATCCAAAACTAAAGTTAGATGCAAAATCAAGTGAAAAAACAAAAAGCATTGTGGGATACGGTCTTTGAAAAGGCTTACTCAACAAACAATTAACAATATGTTTGCTAATTAAAAGGGAGAAAATTGCTTACACAGTAGCATGAAATTAACGTATATCCCACATGATGAACAATTATCAGAACACAATATGCAGTTGCATCGACAACTTTATTACCCACGTACCATGCAAGCCCTAGTCGTGAAATATCCTACGTGAATAGATCAAATTAAATGCATCCTAAAATTAAAAGGGATATTGAAGTTATTAATTTCATACACTTATACATAATAACCTCACTATGCTAGCTACTACGGTAATTCTTGAGGTGTAACACAAACAATTATAATCGCCCATACCTGACCTTCCCTGACTGACCCTATTCCGACTAGACTCTCTAACCTCAGTCTGACCATCAGCGACTGGGCGAACGCTATCTTTGGTAATCTCCCCGTTAGGAGAAAACGCCTCTCCTCCCGTCTCCTTGGTGTCCAGCGCGAGCTGTGCCTTAACCCCAACTCCAACTTCCTTCTTAACCTTAATAACTCCCTCACCCATGAACTCAACTGCATCCTCGACTTTGAACATTTCTATTGGAAAGACCGTTCCCACATCAGTTGGCTCACTGATGGTGACCGCAACACTTCTTTCTTCCATAAATCCGTCACTCTCCGTAGAAGTTTCAATCGCATCCTCTCCCTCACCGACAGTGTTGGCCTTGTGATCACCGGTCATGATGCTTTGAACAGCCACATTACCCATTATTTCACTAACCTCTTCACCTCTAGCAAAGAGGTTGCCTACTTTGCCCCCCCCCCTCTACCTTCCCCCATTCTGAGCTTACCTTCATCACTACCTACTCGATTCCCACCGATCAAGAAATCCGTGCTGCCATCTTCTCCCTTGGCTCGAATAAGGCCCCGGGGCCGGATGGTTTCCACGCTGGGTTTTTCAAGAGATGCTGGGATATTATCAAATCCGACTTTATCCCCTTTGTTCAGAATATTTTCCTCTCGAAATCCGTCCCCGAGACCATCAACAGGACTTCTATCTCCCTCATCCCTAAAATCCCTTCCCCTCAATCCATCACCAACTTCCGTCCCATTAGTCTTTGCAACACCACCTATAAGATGATCACTAAGACCATAGTTAATCGCCTCAAGCCCTTTATGCATTCTATGATCTCTCCCAACCAAGGGAGCTCCATCCCTGGAAGGGGTACCGACACTAACTTCATCATTGCTTCTGAAATCCTCCACTCTATGCACACAACCAAGAGTAAACTTGGTTGGTTCGCCCTTAAACTTGACCTTGAGAAGGCCTTTGATAGACTTGAATGGGATTTTATCAGAACCTGTCTTATCACCGTCAACATTGACCCAGATACCATTTCTCTCATTATGAGCTGCATTTCCTCAACCTCTGCCCATGTGACCCTTAATGGCACCCCTCTCGACACCTTCTTCCCCTCCAGAGGAATTAGGCAAGGTGACCCCCTCTCTCCTTATCTCTTCATTATCTGCATGGAAGCCCTCTCTCGTCTCATCCACCAAGCCTGCCACGACTCTGAGTGGACCCCCTTTCCCCTTGGAAAAGGCGGCGTTTCCTTCTCCCACCTGCTCTTCGCTGACGACATCCTGGTCTTCGGTAGAACCTCTGAAAAGAATTTGTGTTCTCTCCAAGACATCATCCTCTCCTTTTGCTCTAACTCAGGACAGAAGATCAATTGCTCCAAGAGTAAAATCACTTTCTCCAAACACACTCCCCCTCTTGATGCCACTCTCTTCGAGGATGCCCTGGGCATCAAGAGGACTAACAACATTGGTACCTACTTGGGCTTCCCCCTTCTTAGGAAAAAACCTAAGAGGGCCGATCTCCAGTTCGTCCTTGATAACATCTCTTCCAAACTCGCCTCTTGGAAATCCCGTTTCCTTTCTAGAGCCGGCAGGATCTGCCTTATTAAGTCTACCATCAATGCCATTCCTAGTCATGCAATGCAATGCATTCACCTCCCATCCTCCATCCTTCGTGACATCGATAAAATCGCGAGGAACTTCCTTTGGTCAAGTCAGTCTGCGAACAAACTCCACCTTGCCAACTGGGACCTTGTCACTCTCCCCCTCCCCCTTGGCGGCCTTGGAATCAAGGCTGCTACCCCCCTTAACGATGCCCTCTATGCTAAGCTCAGTTCTAACATCCTCCTCAATACTTCTTCCATTGCTGCCTCGGCCCTTCGCAGTAAATATTACTCTCCCTCTCGCCGCTCCTTTTCCTGTGGCTCCCATATTTGGAGAAATGTTGGAAGAGGATGGAACATCCTCAAAGACCATCTTTCCTGGTCCATTGGTGATGGAACTACCATTAGTCTTTGGGATGACCCTTGGTTATGCCTAGGCCCCCTCAGAAATGTCATCCTTGGACCCTTAAGCCTCCCCTCCTCCTGTGCTAGATTGAACACCATCATCTCCAACGGAGCTTGGGACCTAGACTCCCTTGATTTCGTCCTCCCCGACCATATCATCTCCAACATCCTTTCCATTCCCATCCCGTCTACTCCAAGACCGGACATCCTTACCACTTCCCTTGCCCCCAAAGGCAAGTTCTCTATTAGTGAGGCCTATCTTTCCCTCTGTCGCCCTCCCCCTTCCCTCTCCCCTCCCTCTCTTTCCACCGATCTTTGCTGGCTCTGGGACCTCCCGACCCAGCCTAGGATTAAAGTTTCCCTTTGGCTTGCGTGGTGGAACAAACTCCCACATAAAGCTTCTCTCTTTGGGCGGAACATTTTGCCCAGTCCGTCCTGCTCCTTGTGCCCTAACCCCTCTATTCCCGAAACCACCCTCTATGCCCTTCGTGATTGCTGCTTTGCCTCTCACTGTTGGTCCTTTCTTAACGTCCCGGACTCCTTTTTCACCTCCGACCTCCAACATTGGATCTTTGATAATTGCACCTCCCCTTCCTCCACCTGGAGTACTCTTTTTACTTTTCAGTTATGGCGTCTTTGGCTTAGACGTTGTGACCTTACCTTCTCCACCCCTTCGGCCCTCTCCCCTCCCTCCTTTTGTGCTTCTGTTTCCTCTCAGACCTTTGCCTGGATCCGTGCCTCTGACCGCCCCCGTTCTGTCCCACCTGCGATTACCACCCCCCTTGATGCCTTTAGCTACCCTTTGAGCTGGGCCCCTCCGCCGCTTGGTTGGTTTAAAACCAACGTTGACGCGGCCTTTTCTCCCTCCTCTAACCTTGCTAGTTTGGGGTGTGTTACTAGAGACTGTGCTGGTTGCTGGGTTCTTGGTTGGTCCACCCGCTTCCTTGCCCCTAACCCTTTCCTTTGTGAGGTCCTCGCCATCCGTGATGGGATTCGCCGTTCTAGAGTCCATGTGAATAATGTTTTGATTGCCTCTGACTGTCTTGATGCGGTTATCTCTATTTTGCGGCCCTCTGCCCCTTGTGGTCCGTGTTCTAACGTTATTCTTGAGTGTAGGGACCTCTTGCAGGACTCTCCCCATTTGAAGCTGGTTTTTGAGAAGAGATCGGCCAACCGTGTTGCGGATGCCATTGCTCACATTGCCATTCGTGACACTAGTTCTTCTTTAGGATGTTTTGAGTGGGATTACCCACCTCCTCTTGTATTTCATCTTTGTACTTTAGACTCTGTTTTGGCATGCGTGCCTCTTTCCCCCGACCCGCCCCCGTGATGTAAACTTTAACTCTTTTTCTAACTTTTATTTAACCTTGTTCCTTTCGTCCAAAAAAAAAAACAATTATAATCAGTTCTCGTTAATAATACAACGGTAAAATTATGTCGAACTGTCGAAGACAATGCGATACCTATAAATGGAGAATAAAGAAGGCAGGGAACATCAATCATCAAAGCCGCGTACAATTATATTGATTGATCACGCCTTTCGAAACCATGCTTAGTTGATGACATCATCATCCTATCAACAAAACAAAACAAATTCATTAGTGAAAACCATGTTATTAGCCAACATCTTACGTAATATATAACATAAACATAAGAACTATATATTGATGATAAATTTTATTAATGAGGGGAAACAATATAGGGACTCTATATTATGAGTTGTATTGGGAGAAGCGTTTATATATACAGTATAAAAAATAGACATTGTGTCCTACTCAAATGCATGTTATATAGAGCTGTTTATACGGACTATTATTCTACCTCTACATTTAAAAATTATTAAATTTTTCTTAGATTTATTTTAGGTAGTTTGCAGATGTTTGAGACTCTAATATCGCTCGAAAAAAGCTTCCTTTAATAATATAGATAGAAGATAGATTTTGTACTTCATTTGCACGCATTCCTATGTATATTTAGTAGTGTTTAGCTACAAATGTCTCACGAATAGTCTACTTTGGTTTGTCTTGTATTATTTGCAGGTATGAACCGGAGAGGAGCATAATCAAGCCTAAAACATGTCCCTATGCGTGCATTTAGGAGACGAGTTGAGTCGGAGCTTGGAAACTACTAATTGTGATGCGCATAGAAGTAAGGTAGCTAGGCGAGCAAAGGAAGAACTTCAAATTACCAGTGCCTACTTTGAAGAGCCATATCTCAAGTTCCACAACTGATTTTCAAGTGATTCTAACTGGATACAAAATCTTATTCTCTTAGCTTTCCAACGCCACTGGAAACGCTCTGTTTGCCCAAGTAACGAAGAAATGGTGGCCGTTTGAAATTCAGTGCGCGAAGAAGGAATTATGCTATGGAAACCACTCGATCGAGTACTATAGTGTTCGATCAAGTAGTTAAAGTCCTCGATCGAATTGCCTCTTTTGATAGTGTTCGATCGAGTACCTAAGGTCATCGATCAAGAGGTTATGCTAGAAGTTACTCGATTTAGGAGTTTTAAAGTACTCGATCGAGTATTTTTCTTCTTAACACGGGATTTTATTTCGTGATTAGTTAATCTTTTAGTTGATAAACGCTTCACTATATAAGGAGAAAGTGGTCATTAGGTTAAACCATCACTTTAAACTCTATTATTCTCTTAATTACTCTCTTAAGCAGACACTTTGCTCTTCCTTTCTCCTTGCTACGTTAACTTGTTCTTATTGTCGGATTCGCTGCTTTGTAATCTTTCTCTACTCTTTTCACTTAATCTAATATTCTTTGCTCTTAATTATTTGTTCTATAATTTCTGTCTTTATTATTATCGTTAGTAGTTTATGATTCATCCTTTTAATCTTTCCAATATGTCTTTCTCTAGTTTATTCAATGTTGTTATTGTTTATGTTATTAATAGCACGAGTAGCTAAATTCTCTTATGTTAGGATTAGGGGAGCCATGGTAGTGAGTTGACGATGTTGTAAATAGGTTAGATGATAAATTGTGAGAACTGTCTCATTAACATAATAACTGTAATCATTTAGTTGAGTGCACGCTTCTAAACCCGTTAAATTGGTTAAATTCAATCCTGAATTGGAAGATTGGAATGAACAGACCTGTTATGAACAGTAGACTACCCTAATGAGGACGAAAGTTAAGTTAGTTGTAATCTAGGGTGGATAGCGGACCGGAAGGACCTTTCCCTTGCCCTTCTCAAATTAGATCGTCTCAGCTATTTACGACTGAGTTGATTAATTGCCATGGTGACCCGAATTCCTAGCATACTTCTCTTTATCTGATTATATACTTTGCTCATTCTTGCTTTTACTGCTCTTTTCTCTTCTTCTCTTGACTTAACCACTTTTAGTTTAGAAATCAATTTAAAACCCCCATTTGTTACCAGACAGACTTAGTTTAGCAGATAGATATAATAGCCTCCCTGTAGAGATTGAGCCTACTTCCGCTAACTTCTGTTAGTAGTCCTGGGTATTTAATTTTGGTACTAAAACGACGGTATCAAATTTTGGCGCCATCGCCGAGGAGACAACTATTTTATTTGCTTATTTTTTTTGTCTTTCTTTAGCCTCAAGGAATTTAATTCCTTGAGGCAGTTCTTATCTTTTCCTCTAGTGCTGTTTTGATAGGTCCTACAGGTCCTACCTAGGCAGATCTAGGTAAAAGATCATCAAAGAGAAGGCTTGAGTACCTTTGATCTTCCACCTATATTCCATCCCATGGCGCAACAGGTGGTGCACTGTGAAAGATGTGGTGCTGCTGGACACGAAGCTGTTATTTGCTTGGCAGGGAACGACGAAGTTTATGCGTTTAGGCGGCATACACAAGCTAGTCAATCCTTTGCATATGTGCCGCCACATCCGTTTCAGCAACGAGGCTATCAAAAGCCTCCTTTTATTTGGCCACCGCAACAACAAGCTCCTCCTCTTGATAAACAGAAAGAAAAGATTGTTGAATTAAAGTCTTTGGTGAAGGCACTTTCACTTCAATTGCAAGAAGATGATAGATTTATGGACGCTCAAATCAATGAACTTATGTCTCAAATAGCTCAGTTAGCTGCTGAGTCGCACTTTAGGCATGCAGAGAAGGTGTACCCTACCTGCACCGAGAGTGGTCTTTCCTATGAAGGACATGAGTTGCCTATTGACAATAATGACATGTATGACTTGGAATATGAAGATCTATCTAAAAACGAAGCAACGTAGAAGACTTATGCACTGTACAACAACAAACACTCGATCGAATTAGTTACAATATTCGATCGAGTGGATTATATGAGGAAGTGTTTTATCGAGCAGAATTATCCACTCGATCGAACAGCTATTATGAGGAAGACCTCGATCGAGCAGATCTCTTTGTTCGATCGAGTAATATTCAGGAGGAGAGTTCTCGATCGAGTACTATATTTGCTCGATTGAACATAATGGCCATGGAGAGCATTGCTATGTCATCTGGGTTCGTTTTGAATGACAATTTGGACGAAGAAAATGGTTATAGTGAATCCCCCACTTTTAAAGCCGAGATGGACGCTCTGGAGGCTACAATATACGGAATATAACCCATAAAGGAGGGGAATGAGAAGGTAGCTGAGTCCGGGAATGTTCCTAGCACGGTATAGGTAATATATTCTTTTATCAATGATTCCGACGTTAGGAGCAACCGACCTGAGGTAATTAAAGATAACTTCATGATTACTGTTATGACTAATAGTAAATTACCTCATATGATTTATGCTTTATGTTTCAATACTCCACACCCTCCCAGTTGGACACATAAGCTAATAATGTTTCACCGTATTTGTCATCGAAAATTTGTTAGGCTGAGACGGTACTTCAGATTGCTCTTATATGCTCCTTGTCTATTTTGGTGCTACTTATGCTCTTCTGTAGCACATGCACAGATTTATGATCTCATGCTAAGAGCTTTGAGTTGCTTTGATTGTGACTAATTGGAGCAACTGGATGAAGAAAATATGGTCGAGCTGGGACCTGTCTGAAACTAGCGCTATCCGGGAGGCAGCCCGGAGTTTAAGCTTTTTAGTTGTTTTTCGAACATTTCAGTTTTTATTGTGTGTTTAATAATTGGTCTTCTCGATCGAGTGCTTTACTTCTTTCGATCGAACATTTTTATAGCCCATTCTACTCGATCGAGTAATTTGCCCTCTCGATCGAGTAGATTCATTTTTATTTGTCTCTAATGACGTTGCTATGAAGCTGTTTGTGACCTCCCTTGTTGCTGGCTGGTTTGGGGAGGTCCCTACTTCGCGTTATCTTGTAAGTTTTCTGCAGCTTCTCTCTTCTTTTTAGTTTGCATTTCCTTTCCCTATTTTTGTGTACAATGAGGGCATTGTACGGTTTGGTTTGGGGAGGTTATGCATTCATATCTGTGTTTGCATTTATATTTTTATTGCATTTTTGTTATCACGTTTAATTTCTGTATGCATTGTTGTTTATTTTTATAAAATTCAAAAAGCTCATAAAAATAGAAAAATTTCAAAAAAATCAAAAAAATTTCACGTTTATTTTAGCATGTAGGTTGAGTCGAAACGATGTATTTCGATGATGAAATTGCACTATAATCTGTCTTTTTGCTTAAGCCTTGCATAAATTAATATCTTTAGCTTGGTCATTTTGCATGATCTACGAGTTAGGGTTAAAAATACAGTTGAACATATAGACGTGACCTGATAAAATTGGCAAACTACTTAAAATTTCTAAGTTTTTAGAGACGTATAACTGGTGTCATTTATGACCAGTTCATGTAGGAATTGAGAGTAGTATTCTCCTTGCATAACATGTTCACTATTTTTGTACTTCTATGAAATTCGATTGCTTTTTGCTTGCATACATTCGGGTTTTTGGTCGGTGTCACATGCAGGGAGGCGCTTGCAATTTCCCTTTCTTTTATTTTCACCCATTTAGCTCCACAATAGCCAAACTTAGCCTTTTTGACCCTTAACTACACCCAATTAAGCATGCCCGTCAAACAAGTTTAGTGTGTTTTGCGGTACATATTTTGTTGATCAAGTTGGTTCATATTATATCGTTTTGGAGTTGGTAGAAAAAGAGAAAGAAGGAGGATGTGTTGAAATTGAAAAGAAAAAAAAAAGAGAAAAAACGTGAAAAAAAAGGACCGTGTGGAAAAGAAAAAAAGAAAAATTTGTGTTTGTGACGGTCTCATTCCTATGCCTTATACCTTTTGAGGAGTGGTTGTTTGGTTTAGTGATTATTTGTGCCAATTAAAGGGTACATGTGCTTAATTTTATAATTGGTTAAGAATCGGATATGGTTTAGTATGATTTCACTAGGTAGCTAGCTTGACTATTGCCTCACAATGCCATAATTGTTTTGCCCTTTCTTACTCATAGCCTCACTTTCGCATAACTTTTTTAAGCCCTCGGCTGTGACAGACATTGTTTGGTTGGAATGTATGTATGTTGATTAGAATTGTCTATCATTTTAGCTGCAAGCATGTTTATGTGGGTCGTAGTCTAGGTGAGCGTCTACTTTTCTTCTCTCTTCCACTCATATGCTTACCCTTTGCTTCATGAGAGAAGAGTGACCCTTTAGCTCTGAGCTTTACTCCGTTCCATTAGTTAGTTGCATATAGTTTGCTCGGGGACAAGCAAAGGTTTGGTTCGGGGAGATTTGATGCGTGCATTTTATATAAGTATTTTGTAATTCATTTGCACGCATTCCTATGCATATTTTGTAGTGTTTAGCTACAAATGTCCCCCGAATGGCCTCTTTTGATAGTGTTCAATCGAGTACCTAAAGTCATCGATCGAGAGGTTTTGCTAGAAGTTACTCGATAGAGGAGTTTTAAAGTACTCGATCGAGTATTTTTCTTATTAACACCGGATTTTATTCCATGATTAGTTAACTTTTAGTTGATAAACGCTTCTTTATATAAGGAGAAAGCGGTCATTAGGTTAAACCATCACTTTACACTCTATTATTCTCTTAATTACTCTCTTAAGCAGACACTTTGCTCTTCCTTTCTTCTTGCTACTTTAACTCGTTCTTATTGCCGGATTCGCTTCTTTGTAATCTTTCTCTACTCTTTTCACTTAATCTAATCTTCTTTGCTCTTAATTATTTATTCTCTAATTTCTGTCTTTATTATTATTATCATTAGTACTTTATGATTCATCCTTTTAATCTTTCCAATATGTCTTTCTTTAGTTTATTCAGTGTTGTTATTGTTTATGTCATTAATAGCATGAGTAGCTAAATTCTCTTATGTTAGGATTAGGGGAGCCATGGTAGTGAGTTGACGATGTTGTAAATAGGTTAGATGATAAATTGTGAGAACTGTCTCATTAACAAAATAACTGTAATCGTTTGGTCGAGTGCACGCTTTTAAACTCGCTAAATTGGTTAAATTTAATCCTGGATCGGAAGATTGGAATGAACAGACCTGTTATAAAAAGTAGACTGCCCTAATGAGGACGGAAGTTAAGTTAGTTGTAATCTAGGGTGGATAGCGGACCGGAAGGACCTTTCCCTTACCCTTCTCACATTAGATCGTCTAAGCTATTTACGACTGAGTTGATTAATTGCCATGGTGAACCGAATTCCTAGCATACTTCTCTTTATCTGATCATATACTTTGCTCATCCTTGCTTTTACTACTATTTTCTCTTATTCTTTTGCCTTAACCATTTTTAGTTTAGAAATCAATTTAAAACCCCCATTTGTTACTGGACAATTGGCTCCGTGTGGAGATCAATTTAGAAATCAATTTGAAACCCCCTATACCCGAATCAATAGCCTCTGTGTGGAGATCGACCCTACTTCCGCTAACTTCTGTTAGTAGTCCTAGGTATTTATTTTTTATACTAAAACGACGGTATCACTCACCTCACCATTCAGTCACCAATATCTCATACTTCACATAACTAACATTGTTCCAGTTTATGTTTATATATGTTCAGTTTACAAGTCTAAGATCATAACTTACCTACTTTCTCTGCTTCTTTCTTCCTTTTTTCAGGACATTCCCTCGACCCATGCTCATCTAGTTAACCTTTGCAAAATGTCTTCTTGTCGACCATCCGTGGAATGTTGAAGTTCACCATATCTATAGGGAGGCAAAAGGTTGCGCGGACTCACCAATAAAGTTATACAAATATGGATTAAAGTTATACAATATTTACTAAAGTTGCTAAAGTTATGCAAATATTGACTAACGTTATACAACTTTGGACTAAAGTTATACAATTTGGGACAAATATAAGTATTGGTAACGTAGAAACGACAATGACAATATCAAAGATAGTATAAACTGATTTGTTAATGTTTCATTAAATCATTATTAATGAACAAAAAGATTTGGGAAATGCACTAAAACATATTCGAAGAGTACTCATACGTGGTAATATTAAACGGTTTAGACCTATTCGACATTCCTCGCATATGTGAGTTTCACTAGAAAACAAATTGTGACTTGATTTTCACCGGTTGTAAAAATCAAACTAACAAATAATATGAGTCATGAGGTCAGGCGCCTTTCCCGAGTCTGTATACTAGCCTTCCTCTTTTGACTTATTTCCTCCTCTGCTCCGAGCCAAATGTCCAAGTGGACCTTCCAAAAAATTTACGAGATAACCAATCGTCATACACCGATACACGAGCTATAGTTATATCAAAAACATCAAACAAAAATCAAGAGATTAAAGCTTGAGACATAAAATGAAGGTTTCAGAAATAAAAAAAATCATAAATCAACTTACAATTATACTTGATGCTGCAATTGTAAATGATAGATTAGGGTTTGCCAAGTAAAGCGATTTAGGGCAGAAGTTCGACGATGGTGTGCGCGCAAAATGGCTCGTCTTAAATTATAATTGTTGTACTCTACTAGGTTGAGGGTTGCTTATTGAGCCAAGAAGGAAGAGAGGGAAAAGAAGAAAATTAAGAAGGCGAGGTAATAATGCAATAAAGTAAGCAAATTTTTTAGAATCCGCTAAGGAGTGTGTAACAACTCATCTGCCGAATCATGGAAGTCGAAATTCTATTCCCGTCACAAAAAGCGGGTTTATGACGGAATACCAAGCCATTACAAATTTCAATTATTTTCATACTGAATTTCAAATCGCTTAAACTAAGCTCGCCAATTCCAAATCCAAAGAACAAATCAGCAAACAATTTCGCCATTAATCATAACACTAATTACAGCTAAACACTACATCAATCAATCAATCAATCACATTACACCACATCAATTAAATACCGTAGATAATCAATCGTCATAGACCGATACACGAGCTATAGTTATATCAAAAACATCAAACAAAAATCATGAGATTAATGCTTGAGACATAAAATTAGGTTTTCGGAAATAAAAAAAATCATAAATCAACTTACAATTATACTTGATGCTGCAATTGTCAATGATATATTAGGGTTTGCCAAGTAAAGCGATTTAGGGCAGAAGTTCGATGATGGTGTGCGCACGAAATGGCTCGTCTTAAATTATAATTGTTGTACTCTACTAGGTCAAGAGTTGCTTATTGAGCCAAGAAAGAAGACAGGAAAAGAAGAAAATTAAGAAGGCGAGGTAATAATGCAATAAAGTAAGCGACCTTTTTAGAATCCGCTAAGGAGTGTGTAACAACTCAACTGCTAAGGCGAGGTCATGTAAGTCAAAATCCGCTAAGGAGTGTGTAACAACTCACCTGCCAAATCAACTAGCCCCGAAAATGGATGGCGCTGAAGCGCGCGACCTATACCCGAGTCATTATTAGTTTTAGAATCGAAGGAGGACATTCCCTCGGCCCATGCTCATCTCGTTACCATTTGAAAAATGTTTTCTTATCGACCATCCGTGGAATGTTGAAGTTCACCATATCTATAAGGAGGTGTAGATACCCGTATCTGTCGATATTGGCATCTATAGAAATCCCGACAAACACCCGATGATGATAGGACGACATGTACACAACTGTTCGACTTAGTCATTATTCCTTGCTCATTTTCGATGTAGAATGGGCACTATCGACGAGGAATTTAATTAATTTAAATGAAATTTAAATTAGTTTTCACATTTCAAATGAATTCATTTTATCTTACCTCAATTTGAATCTATTTACCCATATTTATTTATTTTTATTGAAAATAAAATAAATGTTAGTTTTCGTCATTTAGTTTATTTTTGTTTGAAAAATCATTTTAAATTGCATTTAAATCTCGATTAGAAAAACTCGAGTTTCGTTACGATCTCTAGCTTGAAGCAGCTCGATTTTGAGCTCATTTCGATCCGATTTTGAGAAAGATTTCTAACCCATTTTCATCTACAGAGAGTCTAGTGTTCAAATATCCTTGCTCGCAACCCAACCTACCATTTTTAGCCCACCTTATACCTCCCATCGACACAACTACCCAAATCAAGCCCGAGCCTCGACCTTTGCTCACTTACGGTCGGATCGACTTACCCTGGGCCTCGAAGCTCGAGCTCGAACCAACACCTATCCAAAATAGACATTCAAGCCTACCCACTAAGCCTTATTGTGACACCCCCATACTCCAAGTGCCTTACCAGGACTACTCAGGTATAGGAACATCACCATCTCGGTTACCCAAGGTAATGATAATCATAAGACAATGAAGAAACATACTTTAAAGTAAATATAATTTAAGTGATTACATGTCTCAAACCAAAACTGTCAAATGAAATACAATCAATCTAAAACTATCTATTAATAAAACTGAACAACTAAAAGACATCGTGTGACACATCGGAAGACTCTTCTAACTACAAGTGATGACTCATCCCACCTAGCCCATATGCATCATATCAAACCTGCTCAATAACTGCTCACCATCCCCGAATGGATCACCAAAGTGTTTAAAACAATAAATGGGGTCAGTACTAATTACATAATCAAAGCCACACTGAAACAATCATACAAACAGCTCACACACAATCCCAGTCTCCATCTCCAATCACCTCATAACTGACTACACACTAAAGTGTGTAGCCCTACCAGATTACCCATAGCAACAGATACTCCACACCGCCAGTGGGGGACTGCAACCGTTCCCACCTAAGCCCCGCTCATCTCCATTGTGCGATCAACCCATGTTCATTAATGTGCATAACCCTACCTGAATGCAGTCACAGAATCAGACGATCTAGCAGCTGTCTCAAAACCTCTCTTCTATAAACCCTCTTCCTATACATACATTCATACAATTACTACCTTAACCACACAAAACATAAAAACCCCCAAATCTCCAAATTAGGGTTTAAGCAATATCAACCAAATGATATAAAAATGATATGTAGAACTTACCCTTGACGCAATGATCACAACGGTATAAAGAACAAAGGAAACCGACACTTCTAGCTTCGGGATTTGCCAATAATGCGAATGAATCGAACAACGTAACTTGCAATCCCTCCTTTTATGTTTTTAGGTTTGTAAAAGTATTTAGGAAAAAGATGACGGAGTATTATATATTAATTCGCATTATTATCAAAACCCTTCAAATATCACCCGATAACAGACTTACTTGATCAAGTAAGTTACGTACTCGATCGAGTGCCACTTACTCGATCGAGTGCCAAGGCTACTCGATCGAGTACCCTACAGGCGGACTACTGTTTCGCATAACAAACATACTTACTCGGCAGAGTAAGCCCCACTCGATAGAGTACCCAAAGACTCGTAAAACCGTAGTATTACAGTCTTCCCTCCTTAAAAAGAACTTCGTCTCCGAAGTTCAAACCACAACAAAACAAAACACACTAACACACTCCCGACACAACAACAAAAACAAAAACTCAACATAAAACTCCAAAACATACTTCCTAAACCAAACTCAACTCGACTCAAAACTGTACCAAGGCCAACATAAAACATACAGACTCTATGAAAACATGTAGAAACTCTTTGCGACCATCTCCTACCCCCTAAAAGAAACAAGGTTACGTCCCCGTAACCATACATACCTGATCAAAAAGAGATGGATACCGCTCCCTCATGGCCTCTTCCGCCTCCAATGTACCTTCCTCAACCTCATGATTAGACCAAAGAACCTTAAGCGACACTGTCTCAGCATGTCTAGTTTTCCTAACCTTTCGATCAAGAATCTGTTTAGGCACCTCAATATAAGACAAGGACTCATCCAGCTCTAGGTTCTCTACCTTTAACACATGTGACAGATCACTAACATACTTCCGCAGCTGAGACACATGAAACACATTATGTACCCTATCCAAAGCAGACGGTAAAGCCAACCGATAAGCAACCTCACCAACACGGTCTAAGATCTCATACGATCCTATGAACTTCTGGCTCAGCTTCCCTTTCTTACCAAACCTCATGACTCCACGCATAGGAGATACTTTCAACAGAACCTTGTCCCCAACCTGAAACTCTATATCCCGTCGATGTAGATCAGCATAACTCTTTTGTCGATCTTGGACCGCTCTCATCCTCTGTCTGATCAGCTTAATCTACTCTACCATCTCATGTACCATCTATGATCCTAAGACCACTGCCTCAGCACTATCGTCCCAACAAATCGGACTTCTACATCTCCTCCCATATAAAGCCTCAAATGGCGTCATGCCATTACTGGTGTGATAACTGTTATTGTAAGAAAACTCAATTAAATACAATCTCTGCTCCCAACTACCACCAAAATCCATAACACAAGCTCGCAACATATCCTCTAGAGTCTTGATGGTCCTCTCCGTCAGGCCATCTGTCGCAGGATGAAATGTTGTACTCATATTCAAGGTAGTTCCCAAAGACTCCTGCAACTCTTTCCAAAACCGTGAGATAAACCTCGAATCTCTGTCAGACACTATATCTTTAGGCACCCCATGCAATCTCACCACATTCTTCCGATAAGCCATAGCTAACTGTGTCTTAGTCCATGTATCTTTCATTGGCACAAAATGAGCTGACTTGGTCAACTTATCCACTATAACCCATATCATGTTGTTACCCTGTTGACTCTTCGGTAAACCCACAATAAAATCCATAGAAATGGACTCCCACTTCCACTCAGGTACCTCAAGAGACTGAATCTTACCATGTGATCGTTGTCGCTCCCCTTTCACTCTCTGACATGTCAAACAACGAGCCACGAACTCAGCTGTTTCTTTCTTCATCCCATGCCACCTGAAAGTCTTCTTCAGATCTTTATATAACTTGTCACCGCCTGGATGTACTGAGTATGGTGTGCAATGAGCCTCTGTCATGATCATCTTTTTCAGCTCCTCATCACTAGGGATACACCACCTCCCATCAAACCTCAGACTACCATCTGTATGAATAGAGAATCTAGACAATGTCTCTTTCTGTACTCCAGCTTTCCACTCCATAATCTTGGGATCCAACACCTGTTTACCGTGAATATCATCATAAAGGTCTGGCTGCACTGTCAAATCTCACATAGCATCCCCTTTCTGGATCATATGTATCCCGAACTTCCCCACCTCATCTCTCAATCTCATCAAAGATATAGTTGTGCACAAAGAATGTACACTCTTCCTGCTCAAAGCATCTGCAACCACATTGGCTTTCCCTTCATGGTAGATGATGTCCATGTCATAATCGCCAATCAACTCCATCCACCTCCTCTGTCTCATGTTCAACTCCTTTTGAGTGAAGATTTACTTAAGACTCTTGTGATCTGAAAATACCTTAAAGGTCGCCCCATATAGGTAATGTCTCCAAATCTTAAGAGCAAACACAACTGCACCCAACTCCAGATCATGTGTAGGGTAATTCTCCTCATATGGCTTCAACTGCCTAGAAGCATAGGCAATCACTTTCCCATTCTGCATCAACACACAACCCAACCCATTCTTTGAAGCGTCCGTCTACACCTCAAAGTTCTCTCTCCCTTCAGGCAATGCTGAGATTGGAGCTGTAGTTAAACGCTCCTTTAATGTTTGGAACGCCATCTCACAACTTTTATCCCAGCGAAACCTGTTCTCTTTCCTCATTAAAGTTGTCTTCTTACCCTTTCTTGATTTCATTCCCTTACCCTTTCCCGTACCAAACGCCCCCTAAGAATTTATTTCTCTTTTGGTTTCTTAAATACAACCCACTGGGTTGTATTTATCATTACCCTTAAATTTAAATACTAAATTTATTAAAATTAATGTTACATTGTGTATAATTATAAATATATTAGGGTATCTTGGTGCTTGGCCTTGTCGAGTCTACTTGAATTGACTATTTAAATTTTATTTTATCACCCAAATTATGAAATATATTCACTATTTTGCCTATTAATTACTAATCATACTTTTAGGGTCGTTTCGTACGAAGTATTGAAATTGTATGGAATGGATTGTGATATCATAGTGGTATGGAGTTAGAACCCCATACTTGCTCATGAATGTTTGGTTCGACCCTGGAATTGTGACACCCCCATACTCCAAGTGCCTTACCAGGACCACTCAGGTATGGGAACATCACCATTTCGGTTACCCGAGGCAACGAATATCATAAGACAATAAAGAAACATACTTTAAAAGTATATATAGTTTAAGTGATTACATGTCTCAAACCAAAACTATTAAATGAAATACAATTCCAAAATCAAACTTTCTACTATCCAAAACTGAACAACTACAAATATCGTCTGACACAGCGGAAGACTCTTCTAATGCCAAGTGATGACTCATCCCAGCTAGCCCAAATGCAACGTATCAAACCTGCTCAACAACTGCTCATCATCCCCGAATGGATCACCACAGTTTTACAAAACAAACAATGGGGTCAGTACTAATTACACGATACAATCACAATAAAATAAATGCCAAACAGCTCAACCGACACATCAAAACTCCAAACTCCATAATCAATATCCACATAACTGACTACACACTAAAGTGTGTAGTCATGCCACAGTACCCATCGCAACAGATACTCCACACCGCCAGTGGGGGAACGCAGCCGTTCCCACCTAAGCCCCGCTCATCTCCATCGAGCGATAAACCCATGTTCATTAATGTGCACATCCCTTCTGTGGCGGTTCCACAGAAGGCGAATCAAGGACGTGAAGTCACTCCCGTAAGTGACTCCACTCAGCCAAGGATGCACCCCGAAGATCACACACAGATACAACAACAACAATCAACGATATTAATCAACAACCGTCACAATCACCAGCAGTATGATAAATCAACAACAATAATACAACCACCACACACATCATGTAATTAATACCGAGTAGGAAAACCCTACCTGGAATGCAATCACAGAATCAGACAATCTAGCAGCTGTCTCAAAACCTCTCTTCTACGAATCCTCCTCCTATACACACATTCATACAATTACTACCACAACAATACAATCATAAAACCCCCAATTCCCAAATTAGGGTTTAACCAACATTAACCAATTACTATAAAAATGATGTGTAGAACTTACCCTTGACGCTAGGATCACAAAGGTATAAAGAACAAAGGAAACCGAATTGTAACCCGTTAGAGATTCCTACATAGTTTTTTGACTGGCCCAAATTTTTATCTCCTCATTCCTGGCCAAACCCAATAATGGAATAAGCAGATAAGGGGCAATTGTTGGGCCCAGAATTATCCTGCCTGACCTGACAGAGGCCATGCAATATTCAAAGGCGAAGCTCAAGCAAAGGATACCTTAAACTAGGCACTAACAACATATGAACAGGCACCAAGTAGGAGAAAATACAAGACAAGCAATAACTAGCCCTAGCCTGAAAGGAGATCACGTCAGGCACAACTGCATTTAAGGTAATATATCCAATCCCAGTAACTGTCAAAATATTAAAAGATGCATTTTAAGGAGGTCAATGCTAGTTAAGTTGCCGGCATCATGCCTCTGGAAGTCAGTTGCTAGGTGGTACCTTAGGTTCTTAAACTGAATGTGCAGGGTCATTGTAGGTGACAGTGAGCTCAGAATGCATTGAGCTAGGCTCTACATCCCTGACTAAGACTTTTGCCACTTTTTCTGAGAGCTCTGAAATGCACTCAGAATTCATTGAAATAGGGCTTTCTACTGGGCAGGCTAAGGTTTCCATTGTTGAGAATTTAGATCATAGAAAAGAGAATGGGAGAATCTCTCATGATAGTACTCCTCCTGAAATCCCTTCTGTTGATGGGGATGCTTCTATCTCAGTGACTTCTCCATATATAAATTTCAAGTCCTCGCCTCTACAGGAGTTGGGGATGGGATTTTAGTGGATGCCATTGAGGTAGACCCTCCAGATAAGTCTTCTCAATGATTGTTTTAACCTGGAATATCAGGGGCTTTAATAAGCCGAATAAGCATTTAGAGGTGTAGTCTTTCATCAAAATAATAAAGTGGCTATTTTAGGGCTTTTGGAGACTAGAACAAAGCATAGTAAAGCTTCTTGAATTTTGAAAAACAATTTCAACAAGTTTTACCATTTCACAAACTACAATAAGCACTATAATGGTCGTATTTGGCTACTATGGGATCTTGTTACTACTTCTGTTGACATTTTAGAAGAGCATGCTTAAGTGGTTCACTGTAAAGTGAGGCATTATGCTACTGGTAAAGTTTTTCATCTGTTTATTGTTTATGGAAGTAATAGTCCAGGTACTAGATTTGATCTCTGGAGTTCCTTGACTAATTTTGCTAATCAAGTTGGTCCTTGGGCTGTTATGGGTGATTTCAATGTTGAAGATAAATCTAATTGTACCAGTGTTGAAGATAAATCTAATTGTACCGATTATTCACATTAATTAATCCTTTTTTTTGGTGAAATGTTAACTCGTAAGACATTTCTATAATATATATATATATATATAACTATACTTTTGTAAAATGTCAGGAAATAAGTGCAAAAAACAAGATGAATGCTTCTATGAAGAAGACAAGGTTCTATATCTCTCGAATAGGTTACCGTGGGATTGCAATTAAAGTCGTAAGTACTTTGATAACTCGAGTCTGATTTAGAGTCTTAACAAGACTTGTCAGTTTCCTTGTTGACTTAAAAGTCTAAAATACCAATTTCATCACAGTAATAATCATAATTTTTTTTATTGAAGAAAGACTTTGCCGCTAAAGGGCACATATTGGAGAAAGTTGCTTTGAAAATTGTAAGTTCTTCAATTTTTATACTCCCTCCATACCACACCAATGGTAACATGGACCCACTTTTTGTGAGGAGAAAAGTGGGCCCATGTTACCATTGGTGTGGTATGGAGGGAGTATGAATCATTATTTATTTCTAGAAATTTAGAGAAATATGTATTTATATAATATTATGAATGGGTGTAGAAAGAACTAGAAAAAGAGGTGGAGGCAGGTACATTTGTGCCTAAAGGACGAGAAGATATACTTTCTAGGGCACTCGGCAAACCTGAACATGGTGGCCGTGTACGAGGAGTTCCTGATGGCATATGCATAACTGAGTATTTTGGAAAGGCTCCCAAAAGACCGACGACAAAAGTAGAGCGTCTCAAACAGACGGTAATTTATTATGTATATAATGCAAAGAATTTATTAAAAGGTCTAAATATATTTATTGTTTGTAGATTATTTTACATTAAACTTGATTTGAGAATTTTGTTTTACGACATGCAGATAAATACTTTGCAAACACAAGTGTCAGATATGCAAAAGATGATGGTGCATTTTTGGCAAAGTGGTGAGAAGCCAAGTCAAGAAGTATTAGAATATTTCATGAAAGGAATGTCTATGAGTACTCAAGGATCGAATGCTGGTGCATCTATGGATGGTTCTCATGGTATCTCAATATAAGAGAGCGAGGAGCAATTCGGTCAAGAGACACACTCTGAACAGCCACCTCAAGAAAAAATACCGCCGCGTGAAGAGACTCCTAGTGGGCAACAGGTATATCTTTTGATTTATCACTTTGATTTACACAAATTTCTGATTATGTGTGCGAGAATTAGTTTCAAATTCTGATTTTACTAAATTTTAAGGGTTGGAGAGACTGTGAATTATCATTACCCGGAAATCCAAATAAGATGGTGGCATCAGGCTTGATGTACATGGAAAGTAAATCGGAATTCATAAGTGTTCATGGCACTTCACTACTAGATGGTTATAAGAAAGTACAAGTTAAGAAATTACATTCTGGATCGGAAAATGCTAAGTTGCCTGTGCCTGTTAAGGACGACTTGGTAGTATTTATTGAAGCGATGGACTCATATGTTCAGTGGCCTGAGAATCATATTCATAGTCCTAGTAAGGTAATTTTATATTTTCTAAAAATTAAGGGTATTATGCTATACTTATTTATTATGAATGTTAACTTTTTGGAGAAAAATTAATAAAGATGGAGATCGTAATGAAGAAGAAGAAGAAGAAGAAGAAGAAGAAGAAGAAGAAGAAGAAGAAGAAGAAGAAGAAGAAGAAGAAGAAGAAGAAGAAGAAGAAGAAGAAGAAGAAGAAGAAGAAGAAGAAGAAGGTTTCCACAACCTTTGGTCCCGACTTTTTTGGGTGTAGAAGTTAGTAGTGAGTTTAAGCAAAAGTTGAGAACCCCGCTGATGAATTCTTTACTTCTCGAGGCTCGTATATTGAAGACGAGCGGAGCACTTATTAATGTTCCTGTTGATGACCACGTATTACACCTTGATCAATACACTGCTTTGATTTCTTATGAGGAGCTTATTCATTGGTGTGACGAAGGCGAGATAGGTGTCTCGCACATTTATATTTTTATGAGGTAAGAATATTTAACATTTTATTACATTAAAGTAAGTTCCATTGTTCTTATGAACTATATGAACAAGTTTAGTTGAAATTGTTGTAGGTATTTGAGTGATCTTAGTGATACTTTGAAGTCTACTGTTTTATATGGATTCTTGTTCCCCGAGACGTTGTCTAAATTTGCAGCCGTAAGTGAAGAGTATCGTTCGGATTATATTGCTAGAGCTATGACTTGTAGAGAGTGTGGCAGGGGTCGAAAACTTATATTTGCACCTTATCACGAAGGGTATACATAAACTTTCCTTTTTTCAATCTTGCTTCTATTTATTTATTCGTGGCTAATTACTTGAAGATATTATCATGGTTCCCTTGTTTTAATCGTAGTGATCATTGGATGTTGGGTGCGATTAGTCCATCTGATAGTACTGTGTATTGGTGTGATCCTGCTGGATATATGGAGCCTCGACAGTTTTTCGTGGAAACTGTTACTAGGTAAATCGTGTATTATACTTGTTATTAGTGCTTTGATTTATGTTTGAAGTAACGTCTTATTTTATTTAATTGAAATGTAGAGCATTCGAGAAAAAAAACTATATCGATCCACTTGTCGGGTTCGAGGCGAAATCGCTTACTTGGAAAATTATTAAGGTATATCGAACTTTTATATTGTGAATATTTTTACTGCGTAGATAGGTCGGATATAGAATGAGATTCCGCCTCTACTACCCGCATGTACTACCAGCATAAGGTTAGAGTAATTTTGGGTAGTTGTTCTTCTTCGCTGACAAATGAAGATCGTCTAAAATAATCGCTATTTAGGTGGATCAGCTGGTTGATTTTGAGGTTTTAGAATTTATGGAGTAAACAAAAAACATAAGACTACTACCATTAGTTTTTTCTACTTTCAGTTCCATAGTTGAAGAAGCATCGGTTTGGGTAAGGTCACCAACGGTGCCTGTAAAAAAACATCGACATTACTCTTGTGGACTTCAGCTTTTTCATTATGAATAGTGCATTGGTTTATTCAACCTATAGAGAAAAAGTAATGTTCCTTTGATCCTATCTGAATCAGAGTATAAGGGAATAAGAGGATTTACATAATCTACCATTTAGAGGATCTGTAGTTTCATTCCTCACAATATTGGCTTCTGTAGTATCTTTCCTCTCAATAACTGATGGTAGAGAAGTAACAGCATCACGTTGAACATCACAATTGTCAATCACTGGGAAAACATCAGGATTAAAAAGTTGTGAAAAAATAATCCAGTACGCATATTTATCAAGCAATAAAGGCATATGCCAACTGGCTTATGAGGGTATGTAGTACCAAGTAATTACTAGAGGAAAAGAGGAAGATTTCTCAAAATTTTGTAGAAACTGTCTCAGAGTGAGAGTAGACCAGGCCTAGTGCTAAATTTGCCAATTTGGGACAGCCTATATGAAATTGGGACAGCTTATATGAGATTATATATGAAATTTACCAGGCAATTCCCTTTTAAGATGACTAGAATGATGATTCTACCATTGTGGGCATAATGAGTAGGGTATCTACAGTAATTACTCATTTTGCAAATCTCATTATGGGTTTTTATTTTAGTGTCATCGGCAGCCGGTTGGGAGCGTATTATGCGGATATTATGTTTGCCGATATATTTTGAACCTTATCAAAGCAAGATATGTTAATATCACCCCAAATGTATGTTCTTTTCCTTATCATTTCATTCATTTTTCAGCTCTTTGTATTTCTCATTTTCATCATAGGAATTATTTTATTTTACATGTCGTATAGTGTATTAACTTAAATTTTTGGTGTCTTATGTATGTAGTTCATGTTAACCGCCCCACCATCATATACGATTGAACAAATTGACGAGGTGTGAAATATTTGGGCTAAATTCACACTCAATTTCAAATCCTAAAGTAATTGGATGAAGACCATGCTGGCAGCTTCTTCTTGGCGTTTAATTATTTTTGCACTTTAGGCAACTAAGTGATGAGGAATGAAAGGATTTTTATTTATGTTTTGTACTTATTTTCGATATTTGTAGCCTTTAGGCTCTTAAAGACATGATAAGAGTTGGTACAATTTTACAAGGATTTGTCTTGTGAATTCAAATTAAATATGAATGTTCAGGTTCTTGTTGCGTAAAACTTGCTTGAGTATATGAATTGCAGGTATAATTTATATGCGTTATCCGATTCAATCGTGTAAGGATACGAAAAAATCGTAAATAATAAAAAAAAAAATATCAGAATCAAAGAGACCGGTTACATGTTAAACTTGTTCTATTTGAAAATATAAAATAAAGGCGCGAAATTCAAATAACAGAAACAAAGAGAACGGTTACATGTTAAACCTGCTCTCTTTAAAAATAGGCGCCAAATTTAGCAGCTTTATCAAAGACAACGGTTCTCAATAGAAACCGTTCTCCTTGATATATCAATGAGCACGGGTAAGTAATGCAACCGTTCTGGTTGTTATTACAACGAGAACAGGTTGACTTTGTACCAACCGTTCTCTTATATAAAAGAGAACGCTTGGCCACAGAACGGTTCAAAGAGGCTTCAAGAACGGTGTTTAACCGTTCTCTTTGAGCAAAATTGTACTCCCTCCGATCCAGACAGATGGTAACACTTACTTAAAGTGGATGAACCACACCAATGGTAACATACCATATTTGGCATGAAAAAGGACTAAATTACCCTTATATCCACTACCTATTTACAACTTTATCATCCAGTCACCCACTCACCAACTACTTATTTAATCCACCTAAACTCATGTGGCCCCAATCAAAATTTCATACTTTATCCCTCACTTTTCCACCTTTTCTAAAATAACCACTTTTTCCCTATGTTACCATTTGTCTGGATCGGAGGGAGTAGTAGTGTTGGTGTCCTATTTATCAAATGTGCAGTTGTTAAGACACACTCACCCCAAAAATCAGTCGGTAAAGAACTATGAAATCTTAAAGCACGAGCCAGTTGAGTATGTGACGGTGCTTGCTTTCAACCCGAGCATTTTGTTGAGGGGTTCTGACCATAGACGTTTCAAAAATCATACCTTGCTCACGGAAATAAGGAATTAGGGGTATAAATTCTGTCCCATTATCACTCCTTACTCGTTTAATTGTGGAATTAAATTGTCGCTTAATTAACGCGAAAAATTCTTTCATAAGTCGAGTTACCTCATCTTTTGATTTCATTAAGAAAACCCACACATTGCGAGAAAAATCGTCAACAAGTGAAAGAAAATAACGCGACCCACAAGCCTGATTCGGGTCATAGGGACCCCAAACATCACAATGCAAAAGCTCAAACAAATGTGCTGCTTTATTAGTACTTAACGGAAAAACGGATCGCGTTTGTTTCGCCCGAAAACAAATATCACAATGTTTATTATTGGCCAAATAATGCTTAAAATTTCTAATAGACGAAAGACATTCCATTGCCTTTAAAGATGTATGACCTAACCGTTTGTGCCAAAGATCGACATTCCAAGCATCTTCGATTGCATTAACACGTCTTGGAGTATCCATAGGCAAATGGTAGAGTCCATCCGCGAGTGCACCCTCACCAATCCTCGTCTTCAAAGTAGGGTCCTGAATAATACAATTTGAATTAGTGAATTGAATACACAATTTTTGTGAAATTAGCAATTGTGAAACCGATAATAAATTGCAAGTGAAATCTGGGATGTAAAGCACATCGAGCAACACAAGGCCAGTGTTGATTCTCGCTTTGCCTCGATGTGTGGCTTTGAGACGAGCACCGTTAGGGAGACCCACTGCCAGCGGTGTAATGGAAACACACTCTTTTAACAATTGAATATTACCACAAACATAAGTGGAGGCACCTGTTTCAACGATCCAAGAGACAACTATAACACCCCCATACTCCAAGTGCCTTACCAGGACCACTCAGGTATAAGGATGCTACCATCTCGGTTACCCGAGGCATGATAATCATAAGACAATTAAGAAACATACTTTATTAAATAAATTTAAGTGATTACATTACCAAACCAACTGTAAGCAAAATACAACTGTTCTCAAACTATAAACCAACTGAAAGGAACTGTTCTAATAAACACAGCGGAAGACTAAAGACTCTGATATGTGATGACTCCATCCCTAGCTAGATCCCACGCGTATCCAAGATATACCGCTTAGCAATCGCTCACCACCCCGAATGGATCACCACAGTTTTAAAACATTTAAACGGGTCGATACTAATCACACAATTTATATATATATATATCAACAAGATATACACAGACATGCAACCGTCACGTATACACACAATTACTCCAATCCCATCAATCTCAATCACCAACTCGTCCACTGGGACCACCACGCCAGGGGGGACCGCAGCCGTTCCCACCTAAGCCCCGCTTATCATACCGAGCGATAACCCTGTCCCATTAATGTGCACATCCCCTTCCGTGGCGGGTTCCACGAAGGGCGAAACTAGGGCGTGAAGCCACTCCCGCAAGTGACTCCACTCAGCCGAGAACGCATCTCGAGAACCAGAGACAACAATCACAATCACAACCGTCACAACACAATTACGATATTAATCAATAATCACAATCAACCACCGTCACAACACAATTACGATATTAAACAATCAATCTCAACACATCAACAATCATCCCATTATGGGACTAATACGAGTAGAAATCCTACCGGAAAGCAACACAATCATCGACGATCTAGCAGCTTGTCTCAAAACCTCTCCTTTACAAATCCTTCTCCTATCACATAATCACATAATCACAATCTAACCTTAACAAATCACAAAAACCCCCAATCCCAAAATTAGGGTTTAAACAAAGTCAACCAAACGCTATAAAATTGGTATGTAGGACTTACCCTTGACGCAAGGAACACTATGATGCCAAGAACAATGAAATCCGACACCCCTAGCTCCGGGATTTGTCAACAATGCGATTAGGATTAAGAACAAACTTGCCTTCTCTCTTAAACAGTAAATTAGGTTTTTGCAAAAGTGATTTAGAAACAATGACGGAAGGTTATATATCTTAATCGCATAATTAACAAAACCCGAGAAAAACTCCCCGTAAACCGGCTACTCGATCGAGTACCCAAGGCTACTCGATCGATTACCCCCTTACTCGATCGAGTACCCTAGTTACTCGATCGAGTACCCAACAGGTCAGAAACTATTTTATTTCGCAAAACTCCCTTACTCGACAGAGTAAGGCCTACTCGATAGAGTACCCCAAGACTAATAAATACGGAGTATTACAGTCTTCCCTCCTTAAAAAGAACTTCGTCCCCGAAGTTCAACCCATACATAAAAACAACCATACTAGCTCGACTAAGACACAACAACATAACTAAGAACTCAAGAACTCGACCAAACATAAAACATGAACTTTTAACACCCACTCCACCAACTATGTTTACTTCCCTAACATGACTCACGATATCGTATCCACCACATATATATCTCTCACGACACCCACTCCATACATAACCAACTACCATCCTCTAACGCTGCTAGCTCCATAATATCATCCACTATCAAATCCAAAATCAAGACACTCATCATAGACATCGAACGGAATGTTACATTCTACCACCCTTAAAAGGAACTTCGTCCTCGAAGTTTACTCACACTCATAATCTCATCACCCAACCAAACACTATCGAAGTATTCTCGCATTCCTAACATCAAACTACTACAAGCATGTCCGTGACCTTTTAACACTATCAACCACAACATATACAAATCCATATCTTATGCTACACCAACACTCTACTTCCAAATATACTACCATATGAACAATCATCAAATCATCAAAATCTCTTTTATCGCATCCTACTCCTCTTAAGATAAATGTTACGTCCTCGTAACCTACTAATACTATATCCTTAGTTATATCTTCTCATTATTCTCATCATCATCACATGTCATAGATAACCACCTATACTCTAAACACTCGTCATGCATATATCCAAGGCTCTCTTACTTAAACAATTCTCGTACTTCAATTCACTCGTCACACCACCTAACCTATACCTCAAAATCTTTATCTTAACCCAAAACTTCAACTCTCCACATTACCGCAACATGACATACCTCTCTATATAAACTCTATGAAACTCCCATCATCAAAAGCATAACTCACGATCCACACTTGTTATGTACACTCACACTAGATCCTCAAGTTCTTTCATTCATTACCGCAAGACTCATACATAACGTAACACGACACTTATTATTCAACACCCTACACTCACTGTTTCAACAAAGGATTATGAACCACCTGCATCTTTCGGGTCATTACCACACATGTTCTACGACTCACTTGCCATTACCATGTCTACTGAAACCTTAACTAGAACAAGATCATAATTATTGTAACAACCTCTCACAACCGTGTCCCATTAACAGAATGTCACTATACTATGAGTCTATGACAACAACGAAAACATATACAACTCTATGTATATCATACTCTACCCTCATTCCCAACTTAACCAGGTAAAGAAAACATCAATAAACAAGACAACTCGTCTATCTCGCACAAACCGAAACTCGCAGGGAGCAACATCAAACAAAACAACAATCTATGTATAACTGGTATGCACTTTCGAAAACTCGTATCATAATCATCCCGCCTACTCCACCACAACCGGTGACGGCATCACAACACCGCCACCAACAGCCACACCGTAGTGCGAAAATACCCGCATCACAACACTATGTACCGTGCCCGGATCACCACCCGAGGCACCTCAACCACACCGATAGACATCACAACTGCATACGATTCCCATAAACACTGACTGAGCATAACTTCTCAGACAAGAAAAACTTACTCAAATCCACTTTATTAAATCACCACGCAACATATTATATGGATAAACAGATAAGCATCTCATGAACATCATCTCTACCATTTCACGGAATACACATGTGTTATTAATACACATAAAATTATAACTAGCCATGTCAAATTAATCAAATTATTACCCTTTTTAAACATCATTCCATTACGTTCTCGTATCCAACATGTATATTACAGAACATTCATGAAACAACTTTATAATTATCACACCATACCACTTCTTGTGAGGTCAGAACCTCACACAAACATTTACACAAATCATAGACCCGTAATCACAACCAACTAGTCAATCCTGACCACGTAAGTTACCACTCGATAAAGGTTACCTGTCGCCCGAGTTTAACTCATATGCCCCTCATAACATATTCCCCATTCGCACAACCATCACTTCCTGCCAAATATAACCATACCTTTACTATTCAACTATTAGCATCTGCCTCATCTAACCACATCTTATACCCTCTCACAATCATACACAACAATCAGGTCCCTACCAAATCAACCTCTTTAGAATTGCTACCTTTCTAATATACCATCACTCTTAACCACTAGTGACAACACCACAATACCACCACTGCTCGTATATCAAACCTCTTACACTCATATCAAAATAACACGGTTTTTCTCCTATCTTTGGTTATCATTCCAAATAACGAATATCAAACCCATCCACAAAATTACCTCAACATTATTCCCAATACTATCTTACTTGTGTTGTCATCCAACTCTCCACCAAATACCTCGTATCGTGCCAATACTCCACCAACTTCTTGCTCCCTTAATTCCTCGAAACTCATTATCAATCATGTTATCCTGAAACTCCTATATAACCTTTAGCTAACATCCTCGTGACGCTATCACACATTTCAATGATTCCTTACCTTTATATCACATAACTCCGGTGAATATTTTCCTCAGCTTACTTTTATCCTTCTTTTCTCTTTACACTCAATAATACCAATTAATAGTTCAACCCCTTATTCCTTCTAGCTAACTCTTTAGAAATCCAGTTACCCCTTCGTTGCTCAAAAACTCAAATTCCATTATTTTCTACCGACATCATCTCACTCTTTCTTACCATGGATCTTCTCTTATTATGCTATCACTCACACTTGCCACTAATCTATCCATAAAATCCACGTTCACTGTTTAAACAATTGCATCTCCTTTTTACATCTCTAGAAATCAAAATTCTCTTTTTATACCGTTAATTGCCCAAGGAAATCACACATTAGTTTCGTCGCTCGGTGACACAAATTTCCAAACTCAGTCACTATCTGCAAATCCACGTCGCGACATGTCCCATTAAGTTCGCTATATACCACTATTTCCAAACGACCTTTCATTACATATGTTCTTACTCAACACTATTTCTAGCCATCTCCCTCCATAATTTATTATACATCTCAGGTTGCTACTATCCACATCCTTTCTTTCAATCTTTTCATTCTCACGTTCCTTAAACTTACATCATGCCTTGCCCACATTCACTTACATTTTCATTACTCAACATACAAACATGTCACTCATCTCGTCTCACAAAACATGCTCTATGCCTCAATTAAGTCTTACCAATCCCAACACATATAAATCATGTCCTCCCCACCGAACTCATACTCATCATAGGTGTCACTCTTTACACCACAAAATTGGGTAACTTACGCGTCAAGACCAACATACATGTAAAACAATGCATAAAGAAGCAATGTAACAACTTTGAATTAAACAAAATATGCAACGAATTCAAAAGATAAGCATATGACCCAAAATAGGGGTCACTAGATCGAGTACAGGCCACTCGATCGAGTAAGGGACTTACTCGATCGAGTAGGTGAAGATCGAAGCACGTAAAACAAATTACCAGGGGACACTCGATCGAGTAATCGACGTACTCGATCGAGTACCCCCATACTCGATCGAGTACCAAGGCTACTCGATCGAGTACCTACGCATTTCTCAAGACCTTTGTCCGGTTTTTCGTAAAAAGCCATAACTCACTCATTTCTTGGTCGCTTTGGGCGTGTGACCTATCGTTAGAATCGTAAAAGAACAAGATATCACCTCCAATTGGAATCATATTAAAATCATTTAAGCATCTCAAGTTATAACAGTTTAAAGACAACTTTGCTGTAGTCAGACGACATAACTATTCGATTTTCTCTTTCAAACAACTTAAACATCAACAAAGCGAATAAAAGCGACTCAATACTTGTAAAACCACTATCCCTAACCACATGTTACGACCTACAAAAAGCCAAACAATAACATTTATCATGCACATAATTCATTTAACTTGCCAATCATGGCTTCCCACATGCTTTTATTCTCTCACTTTTCGTAAACAAAATCGCAAATACATGACATCAAGTCCCCTATTCACATGTTACTAGCATAATAACATTATAAAATAACTTTCATTATAAAAATCATATTATCATACAACGATTATTCATCTTTTTCCACTAATTCATCCATCATGCCACATATTTATCCACCACATTCGTTCAACATATTCACCCAACACATGTTCAATTCACACTCCCAACTTTCTGTACTCTTACACAAAACGACAACAACAACATGTATACTTACGCATTGCTTTATATGTATATAAACAGAACACTTTCCCTTACATAATTATAACATGCCAAATTACATGTATCAATCATTATACTTTCATGCTTTACAATCAACCAACATACGATTCACGCCATCATCATCAATTCATGCAACATACTACTACATAGATACACACAGCACACAATATGCACATAACGATCCCGACACATATCCCATGGTGACCGGTTCAAAATTGTAGGGCGAGTTCGCGACTTTAGGACGTCTCCCAAGTCTTTGCATTAGCTCCTACAACCTTTACCCCGGGTTCATTTTAATTGACTCCCTATTTTCATTGGATTTATTGGTTACAGGTTTCAGGATCGTCGCTCTGATACCATTTGTAACACCCCCATACTCCAAGTGCCTTACCAGGACCACTCAGGTATAAGGATGCTACCATCTCGGTTACCCGAGGCATGATAATCATAAGACAATGAAGAAACATACTTTATTAAATAAATTTAAGTGATTACATTACCAAACCAACTGTAAGCAAAATACAACTGTTCTCAAACTATAAACCAACTGAAAGGAACTGTTCTAATAAATACAGCGGAAGACTAAAGACTCTGATATGTGATGACTCCATCCCCAGCTAGATCCCACGCGTATCCAAGATATACCTGCCAAGCAACTGCTCACCACCCCCGAATGGATCACCACAGTTTTTAAAACATTTAAACGGGGTCAGTACTAATCACACAATTTATATATATATATCAACAGTAAGATACACAGACAGCTTAACCGTCACAGATACACACAATTACTCTAATCCCATCAATCTCAATCACCGATCGTCCACTGGACCCAGCCACCTGGGGGACCGCAGCCGTTCCCACCTAAGCCCCGCTCATCATACCGAGCGATAACCCTGTCCCATTAATGTGCACATCCCCTTCCGTGGCGGGTTCCACGAAGGGCGAAACTAGGGCGTGAAGCCACTCCCGCAAGTGACTCCACTCAGCCGAGAACGCATCTCGAGAACAAGAGACAACAATCACAATCACAACCGTCACAACACAATTACGATATTAATCAATAATCACAATCAACCACCGTCACAACACAATTACGATATTAAACAATCAATCTCAACACATCAACAATCATCCCATTATGGGACTAATACGAGTAGGAAATCCTACCCGAAAGCAACACAATCATCGACGATCTAGCAAATTTGTCTCAAAACCTCTCCTTTACAAATCCTTCTCCTATCACATAATCACATAATCACAATCTAACCTTAACAAATCACAAAAACCCCCAATCCCAAAATTAGGGTTTAAACAAAGTCAACCAAACGCTATAAAATTGGTATGTAGGACTTACCCTTGACGCAAGGAACACTATGATGCCAAGAACAATGAAATCCGACACCCCTAGCTCCGGGATTTGTCAACAATGCGATTAGGATTAAGAAAAAACTTGCCTTCTCTCTTAAACAGTAAATTAGGTTTTTGCAAAAGTGATTTAGAAACAATGACGGAAGGTTATATATCTTAATCGCATAATTAACAAAACCCGAGAAAAACTCCCCGTAAACCGGCTACTTGATCGAGTACCCAAGGCTACTCGATCGAGTACCCCCTTACTCGATCGAGTACCCTAGTTACTCGATCGAGTACCCAACAGGTCAGAAACTATTTTATTTCGCAAAACTCCCTTACTCGACAGAGTAAGGCCTACTCGATAGAGTACCCCAAGACTCATAAATACGGAGTATTACAACAACGTGCTTACCATGGAGACGGATATGATTTGCATCGATTGTGGGCTCACCGAACACCGCATTGGTGTTAACAAACGAGGAACTGCCTGCTGCACCGGAGGCTCCACCAGAGCGAGGCTCACGTCCTTCGGGATACCCGTATTTCTCCCAGCAGTGTGACTCACTGTGACCAGGCTTTTTGCAATGAGAGCACTTGAGACGTGGCCTCCCTGCTTAGCACCGGACCCCTGCCCACCGCCTTGAACAGCAAGAGCCATGGCCGTGGTACGCTCCTGGGTAAGATTACACACCTCCTCCTCCAGGACAATGTAACACCCTCATACTCCAAGTGCCTTACCAGGACCACTCAAGTATAAAGATGTTACCATCTCGGTTCCCCGAGGCAATGATAATCATAAGACAATAACGAAATAGTATTTAAATAGTATAAAGTTAAGTGAAAGATTACAATCCGGAAACCAAACTGATAAAATGTGAATACATGTGCTCCAAAAACCAAATGTCTAAAAGCTAAACATAATGTCTGACAACAGCGGAAGACTCTTCTAACTGTAGTGATGACTCATCCCAGCCACCCCATGTATCTCTACTCATACCTGCTCAACAACTGTTCACCATCCCCGAATGGATCACCACAGTTTTTAAAACAATAAACGGGGTCAGTACTAATCACACAATTTAAATAATCCAACAACACAACAAACAACACAGCTCAATCGTCACATATGTACTCCGAACTCCATCACCAACTCCACAATACTGACTACACACTAAAGTGTGTAGCCCTGCCAGAGTGCCCATCGCAACAGGTCACTCCACGCCGCCAGTGGGGGACCGCAGCCGTTCCCACCTAATCCCTTCTCATCTCCGTCGACCGATAAACTCAAATCCATTAATGTGCACATCCCTTCTGTGGCGGGTTCCACAAAAGGCGAATAATGGGCCTGAAGCCACTCCTGCAAGTGACTCCACTCAGCCAGGGACGCGCCCTGAAGAACACAGACAGATACAAACAATCACAACTACTAAACAGCAATCAAAACCAACAACCGTCTCAATACTCGTATGATAACAATCAACAAACACAAATCACCACCAACATATTATGGAACTAATACTGAGTAGGGAAACCCTACCTGGAATACAATACAGTCAGGCGATCTCAACAGCTGATATCAAAAGGCCTCTTCTACGAATCATCCTCCTAACATACGATCATACAATTACTACCAATCAAGAAAGACAACAAAACCCCCCAAATCCCCAAATTAGGGTTTAACTAACTTTACCAAAATACCATTAAAACAGTACGTAGATCTTACCCTCGATGCAAAGATCACAAAGATGTAAAGAAAGATGAATTCTGACCTTCCAAGCTCCGGGATTTGCCAATAATGCAATGAATGCGAAGTACGTAGATTGATTTCTCTTTTGAAAGTAATTAGGTTTGTAAAAGTGTATTATGAAAGTGACAGAAGTGTTTAAATATTAATTCGCATTATTAACAAAACCCGACAAATCATCCCCCCGTAAACCGGCTACTCGATCGAGTAACTGACGTACTCGATCGAGTGCCGCCTACTCGATCGAGTATCAAGGCTACTCGATCGAGTACCCAACAGGTCAGAAACTATTTTAAATCGCAACACACCCTTACTCGACAGAGTAAGGCCCACTCGATAGAGTACCCAGAGACTCATAAAACCGTAGTATTATAGTCTTCCCTCCTTAAAAGAACTTCGTCTCCGAAGTTCAAACCACAACAAAACAAAGACACACACTACTACACTCCCAACTCAACAACCAAAACAAAACTCAACATAAAACATGTTACTAACCCAAACTCAACCTGACTCAACCACAACAAACATACCGACACAACACAAAAAAGGTATAAAAGCTATTAAAAACTCTTTGCGATCATCTCTACCCCCCTAAAAGAAACAAGGTTACGTCGCCGTAACCATACATACCTGATCAAAAAGGAAAGGGTAACGCTCTCTCATAGCCTCATCTGCCTCCCATGTAGCTTCCTCAGTCTCGTGGTTAGACCAAAGGATTTTGAGCAAAACTGTCTCTCCACTCTTAGTCTTCTTAACCTTCCGGTCAAGAATCTGCTTAGGCACCTCAAGGTATGACAAAGACTCATCTAGCTCTAAGCTCTATGCCTCTAATATATGTGACGGATCACTCACATACTTCCGCAGCTGAGATACATGAAACACATTATGCACCCTCTCTAACGCAGCTGGCAAAGCCAAACGATAAGCAACTTCTCCAACCCGCTCTAAGATCTCATAAGGCCCAATGAACTTCTGACTCAGCTTGCCTTTCTCCCCAAATCTCATAACCCCACGCATAGGAGACACTTTCAGAAGAACCTTGTCCCCAACCTGAAACTCTATATCCCGGTGATGTAGATCTGCATAACTCTTTTGCCTACCCTAAGCCGCTCTCATTCCTTCCCTGATCATCTTAATCTGCTCAACCATCTCATGTACCATCTCTGGTCCTAGAACCATTTGCCTCAAGACAAAGATCTTTGTCGTCCCAACAAATCGGACTCCTACATCTCCTCCCATATAAGGCCTCAAACGGTGCCATGCCAATACTAGTGTGATAGCTATTGTTGTAAGAAAACTCTATCAAATCCAACCTCTATTCCCAGCTACCACCAAAGTCCATCACATAAGCTCGTAACATATCCTCAAGAGTCTTGATCGTTCTCTCGGTCCGTCGATGCCGCGGGATGAAATCTTTGTACTTATCTTCAACGTCGTTCCCAAAGATTCCTGCAACTCTTTCCAAAACCTTGAGATAAATCTCGCATCTCTGTCAGATACTATGTCCTTAAGGACTCCATGCAACTTTAGCACATTCTTTCGATAAGCCATAGCTAATTGTGCCTTAGTCCATGTATCTTTCATTGGCACAAAATGAGCCGACTTGGTCAGTCGATTCACTATTACCCATATCATGTTGTTACCCTGTTGACTCTTCGGCAAACCCACGATAAAATCCATGGAAATGGATTCCCACTTCCACTCAGGTACCTCTAAAGACTGAATCTTACCTTGTGGTCGTCGTTGTTCCCCTTTAACTCTCTGGCATGTCAAACAACGGGCCACAAACTCAGCTGTCTCTTTCTTCATCCCAGGCCACCAGAACGTGTTCTTTAAATCCTTGTATAGCTTGTCACCACCTGGATGTACTGAATATGGTGTACAATGTGCCTCTGTCATGATTGTCTTTTTCAGCTTCTCATCATTAGGGACACACCACCTACCATCAAACCTCAAACTACCATCTGAATGAATAGAGAATCGAGACACTGTCCCTTTCTCTACTCCAGCTCTCCACTCAACTATCTTAGGATCCAACACATGTTTACCTCGAATATCATCATAAAGATCAGGCTGCACTGTCAAATCTCCCATGGCATCCCCTCTCTGCATCATATGTATCCCAAACTTCCCCACCTCATCTCTCAACCTCATCAAAGATAAAGTTGTACACAAGGAATGTACACTCTTCCTACTCAAAGCATCTGCAACAATATTGGCTTTCCCTTCATGGTAGATAATATCCATGTCATAATCGTCAATCAGCTCCATCCACCTCCTCTGTCTCATGTTCAACTCCTTTTGAGTGAAGATGTACTTGAGACTCTTGTGATCAGAAAATACCTTAAAGGTCGCCCCATAAAGGTAATGTCTCCAAGTCTTGAGAGCAAACACCACTGCACCCAACTCTAGATCGTGTGTAGGATAGTTCTCCTCATAAGGCTTCAATTGCATAGAAGCATAGACAATCACTTTACCGTTCTGCATCAACACACATCCCAACCCATTCTTTGAGGCATCTGTATAAACCTCAAAGTTCTCAATCCCTTTAGGCAATGCTAAGATGGGAGTTGTGGTCAGGCGCTCCTTTAATGTTTGGAACGCCGTCTCACAACTCTTATCCCAACGAAACCTGTTCTGTTTCCTCATCAAAGCTGCCATAGGTCTAGAAATCTTGGAGAAATCCTTCACGAACCGTCTGTAGTATCCAGCTAAACCCAAGAAACTCCTGATCTCAACAACATTCTTTGGTGCTTCCCACTTTGTCACTGCCTCAATCTTTGCCGGATCCATAGCTAACCCATCCTTAGAGATCACATGTCCCAGAAAAGCAACTCTCTCTAACCAGAACTCACACTTGGACAGCTTAGCATATAACTCATGCTCCCTCAAGGTCTACAATATAATCCTCAGATGCTCCTCCTTAGTCTTGGAGTAGACTAAGATGTCGTCGATAAACACCACCACAAACTTGTCCAAAAACTATCTGAAGATTCTGTTCATCAAATCCATAAACACAGCCGGTGCATTAGATAACCCAAAAGGCATCACCACATACTCATAATGGCCATACCTAGACGTGAAAGCTGTCTTTGGTATGTCCACCTCTCTAATCTTCACCTGATGGTACCCCGACCTCAAATCAATCTTGGAAAAGACTGATGCACCACTCAACTGATCAAACAGGTCATCTATCCTTGGAAAAGGATACTTGTTCTTCACCGTCACTCGGTTCAGCTCCCTGTAGTCTATGCACAACCTCAAGCTCCCATCTTTCTTCTTCACAAAAAGAACCGGTGCTTCCCACAGTGATACACTAGGTCTAATGTATCCCTTCTCTATCAGATCATCCAACTGTTTCCTGAGCTCCTCCATCTCTTTAGGACCCATCCGGTACGGTGCCTTAGAGATTGGCCCCGTCCCCGGTTTCAACTCAACCGTGAAATCTATCTCCCTCTTCGGTGGCAACCCCGGAATCTCCTCTGGAAAGACATCTGCAAACTCACCCACCACTGGTATCTGATCAACTGTCGGACTCTCCATCCGGTCATCTCTCACATGGCACAAGATCAAAGGACATCCCTTTCTCAGATAGGACTTTAAGGTCACAACTGCAATCAACTTAACTTTGGGTTTGACCACAAACCCACGATAAGACACACTAACGCCCTTAGGACCTCTCAAAGACACTTTTTTTTATGACAGACTATCTTAGCTTTGTACTTTCCCAACCAATCCATCCCGACTATCATCTCAAAACCGTCTAAGGGAAACTCTAGCAAATCCACAGGTAGATCAACTTGCCCAACTATCATAGAGACATCCCTATACAACCTCCCACATGATACAGACTCACCTGAAGGTATAAAAACTTTCTCACTTACAGACTCATATACCCTCAAACCCAACCGTTTAACATGACTCGAAGATACAAACGACTGAGACGCCCCCGAATCAAACAAAACAAAGGTATGAATACCGTTAACAAGAAAAGTACCAGTGATAACATGTGCATCGTCCTCAATTTGCTTTCTTGTCCATCATGAACAGACTTTCCACATCGGTCTTCTCCACCTCCTGGACAACGATCTTGGTGAAGTGGTCGGCTTAGCACCGACCCACGATTGTTGTTGTTGTTCGCAGCTGGTTTCGATAAGAATTACGCCATTGCGGTTACCTCCACCCCGGTTGCTCGACCTCCCGGTTAGACCATGACCCACCGGTGATGCATTACTCGCATAACTCGTGCCGGTCCCGAGAATAGCTCCCCGAGCCGATCTCTGCGAAAAGCTCCAAGTACACTCGTGCACTCATGTCTCTTGTGGCCTACATCATTCACCCATAGCAGTCATCCCCAACCGCCACTACCACTCACACGGCCACACCCAAAGGAAGCCCCAAAGATCAACCACGAACCGGAAGAAAACGCTCTGCTTTGATTGTGGTTGCCTTTCTTATAGTTAGATTGGCCACCACCTTCACTCTCAGTCTTTCTTTTCTCACCTACTCTCTCCCGAGCCATCTCCACCAACCTCTCAGCTCTCACAGCCCTCTCATAAGCTTCCTTAACATCAGTAAGGACTCCCACGGGTAACTTATCCATGAACTTGGGGGTCAACCCCCTCTCAAATCTCAGCGCTAGGTTCTCCTCACTCAAACCCATGTCCTCAGCATACCTAGACTTCTTATTAAACTGCTTGTAGTACTCAGCAACTGACATATCAGATGTCATCCTAAACCAATCAAACTCCTCCCTCAGCTTACTCCTCACATGCTCAGGTACAAACTCTTTCCTCATAGCCCTCCGAAACTCTTCCCAAGGTATAGCAGGTAAGCCCTGCTTCGTATACATCTCTCTAGAACTCGCTTTCACCTTGTCCCACCACTCACCAGCTGCCTCCCTCAAGTAGAACGCAGCTTGTTCTACTTTCATCTCATCAGGATAGTGTACCAGGTCCAGTATGTTCTCCATCTCATGATGCCAATTGTCAAGAAGAATTGGCTCCCCGGTCTCCTTGTACTCTTTTGGGTTAAACCTCGCTATATAAAGGCTGATCTTAGAGTGATCAACCTCCTTATCCTTTCCCACTCTCTTTAGGGCCTCCGTAAGAGCATCCTGATGCTCCAACATCTTAACTATATCGTCGATGTTTATGCTCTCAGCTCTCGCATACAAGGCGGTTTTCTTTGGCGGCATCTTGAAACTATATAAGAAAAGGTTAGATATAAACATACGCACTATAACCCCAAAACACGAAAATGGACTGCCCAGAACACACTCGATCGAGTGCCTAAACCTACTCGATCGAGTAGCAGCTACTCGATCGAGTGCCCACCATACTCGATCGAGTGCCCCGACTTCAGACCCAAAATAGACCTTCTGATCTCTAACATACTCGACCGAGTAGCACCGCCACTCGATCGAGTGACCCCCTACTCGATCGAGTGACCCCCTACTCGATCGAATGACCCCCTACTCGATCGAGTGCCCTATATACTCAATCGAGTACCCAAAAACACGATTCTGGTTATAAAACGTCAAAACACCCACTCGATCGAGTACCTCACCCACTCGACCGAGTACCCCCTACTCGATCGAGTCATGCTGACTCATACATACTACCCGCATGTTATCTCTCATAACCTAACATACTATGTAACTTTATAAACTCAACATTATCATATGACTAAGCATGCAATTCTACACAATTCCTCATACCTTCAACAAAACAAACTATTTCATGTTATCAAATGCCACATAGTAAACATCCATCATGCTTCTTTATGCAACCAACATACAAACACACCCCACCAAATTTTTCAATCTCTACTCCCAACATCCAACAATTCATAACATATATCGTCACATCACATACAAACTAGTAAACACCACATACAACTTTGAAATATACCCCCCATGTGACCGGTTCAAAATTGTAGGGCGAGTTCACGACTTTAGGACGTCTCCCAAGCCTTTGCATTAGCTCCAACAACCTTTACCCCGGATTCATTTTAATTGACTCCCTATATTCATTAGATTCATTGGTTAAAGGTTTCAGGATCGTCGCTCTGATACCATTTTGTAACACCCCCATACTCCAAGTGCCTTACCAGGACCACTCAGGTATAAAGATGTTACCATCTCGGTTCCCCGAGGCAATGATAATCATAAGACAATAACGAAACAGTATTTAAATAGTATAAAGTTAAGTGAAAGATTACAATCCGGAAACCAAACTGATAAAATGTGAATACATGTTCACCAAAAACCACATGTCTAAAAGCTAAACATAATGTCTGACAACAGCGGAAGACTCTTCTAACTGCAATGATAACTCATCCCAGCCAACCCATGTATCTCTACTCATACCTGCTCAACAACTGCTCACCATCCCCGAATGGATCACCACAATTTTTAAAACAATAAACGGGGTTAGTACTAATCACACAATTTATATAATCCAACAAACAACACAGCTCAATCGTCACAGATGTACTCCGAACTCCATCACCAAGTCTACAATACTGACTACACACTAAAGTGTGTAGTCCTGCCAGAGTGCCCATCGCAACAGGTCACTCCACACCGCCAGTGGGAGACCGCAGCCGTTCCCACCTAATCCCCGCTCATCTCCGTCGAGCGATAAACCCAAATCCATTAATGTGCACATCCCTTCTGTGGCGGGTTCCACAGAAGGCAAATAATGGGCGTGAAGCCACTCCCGCAAGTGACTACACTCAGGCAGGGATGCGCCCCGAAGAACACAGACAGATACAAACAATCACAACTACTAAGCAGCAATCAAAACCAACAACCGTCTCAATACTCATATGATAACAATCAACAAACACAAATCACCACCAACACATTATGGAACTAATACTGAGAAGGGAAACCCTACCTGGAATGCAATACAGTCAGACGATCTCAACAGCTGATATCAAAAGGCCTCTTCTACGAATCCTCCTCCTAACATACGATCATACAATTACTACCAATCAAGAAAGACAACAAAACCCCCAAATCCCCAAATTAGGGTTTAACTAACTTTAACAAAATACCATAAAAATAGTACGTAGATCTTACCCTCGACGCAAGGATCACAAAGATGTAAAGAAAGATGAATTTCGACCTTCCAAGCTCCGGGATTTGCCAATAATGCGATGAATGCGAAGTACGTAGATTGATTTCTCTTTTGAAAGTAATTAGGTAATTTAAAAGTGTATTATGAAAGTGACGGAAGTGTTTAAATATTAATTCGCATTATTAACAAAACCCGACAAATCATCCCCCCGTAAACCGGCTACTCGATCGAGTAACTGACGTACTCGATCGAGTGTCGCCTATTCGATCGAGTATCAAGGCTACTCGATCGATTACCCAACAGGTCAGAAACTATTTTAAATTGAAACACACCCTTACTCGACAGCGTAAGGCCCACTCGATAAAGTACCCAGAGACTCATAAAACCGTAGTATTACAGACAATGCGGGAATACACGGAATCTAAAGAGGGTAAAGGATCAGTACCCAAAATGCTAGAACGCGTAGTAGCATAGAACGAAATAAGACCCATTATGATTTGACGGGTCTGCCGAGTCTCACGACGCTGCCGCAGTTTCACATAAATATTGCACCGGCAACCGGAGCAATCACGAGTAGGAAGGGCGTCATAATCGTTGACGTCATCCCAAAACTTCTTTAAACGGCCATAAAAATCCATCACGGTCTTTTCGTCTTTTTGCTTACAGTCTGCAATCTCCGACTCCAAGTGATAGACCTTAATGCCATTACCACGAGAAAAACGAGTACGAATGTCGTCCCATAATTCGACAGCCGTGTCTCGATATGAGATCGATGATCGAACTGTGGGATCAATTGTATTGAAAATCCATGCGATCACCGTGTAATTGGTCATAGACCAATCATCCAGATCCTCCGAATCAGCCTGGGGCTTCTTGAGAGAACCATCAACGAAATCGAGCTTCCTTTTTGCCCCCAAACCATTGCGAAAAACCTTGGACCATTCCGCATAATTAGAGCCTTTCAGCACTACGTGAGTAATTTTGGCTGAGACCCCATCTCGGAATTGGAAAGAGCATAGACAGGTTTGGTGGTATGCGGCGTGGAGGAAGACAGTATGAGTTCATTGCCTGGCATGATTTAGGGTTCGTGATTTCGAAACCGCTCTGATACCATAAAGAATTTGACAAACGTTATTATGAATATGATTTTTGTGTGTCTTGTATTGCACAAATTAGTTGTCAATATATACAACCTAGCCAAGATTATTGCGCGGAATCAATTCTGATTGTTTCCGTCATATGCACATTATCTATTCCTAAAATACAGGATTTACAAACTAATTTTATCCTATGTGATGATTTTGTGCCAACTAATAAGATTGCAATATTCCGAGAATATTGCCTCCAACACACGCTTTACAATCAAAGTAGAAAGGGGCACTACAAAAAGAATTAAAACAGGCGACTGATTTTGGCGACTGAAATCAGTCGCTAAAATCAATTTGGCGACTGATTTCAGTCGCCAAACGTCAGTCGCAGACTTTAGTAGCCTTTTCTAACTTTGGCGACTAATGACGGTCGCCAAATTTGGCGACTGACAAATCAGTCGCCAAATGACAAAAATAGCGACTGAAACGGTAGTCGCCAAAATGGCGACTGATTTGAGGTAGTCGCCAAATTGGCGACTGAGTTTCAGTCGCTAAATGTGGTATTAGTCGCCAAATTTGGGTGACGTAGCCAATATCACTGAGCAAATTTGGCGACTGAATAAGGGATTTGGCGACTGAAGTTCAGTCGCCATTTTGGCGACTACTCCTAATCAGTCGCCAATTTGGCAACTGAATTTCAGTCGCCAAAGCCACTGTATGTTTTGGTGGTTTTTTTCGTTTTCATTGCTAGCCAAATATTTACAACCTGCATACAAACCGATGTTCCACAGCGCCATACATCCCAAATTTCAACACACACAACACCATACATTTCAACCCAACACCTCCCATTTTCTCAAACTTCATTTCATATATTGAAAATGAAAGTTTTACAAGCTAAGCTATTCTAATGTTCAAGTCTAAAGTTCAAGTTTTACAAGCTTACATGCTAAAATCATCTTACTTGGAAGCCAACACCGGCTCCACTCCCCCCTTGTGGACCATGCGGATCATTTGGATCGTAGTTGGGTCTAGGTCCGGGGTTACAACCTTGCCACCAATTCTCAAACATTTCCATTCTTTCCTTCATTTGGCGGAATTCTTCATCACGTTTGGCTTCACGTTCATCACGCTCTCTTACTTGAGCTTGAAGTTGACTAATAATTCCCGGTTGATACGTGTTGCTGGGAATTGTTGAAGTCGATCTCCTACGCGATTTCTCATAGAAAGCCGGTGTTGAACTTCCGGTACCATACACGTGCCCTTTCTTGAAGCCATTCACAACTCATACCATATGTCATTATCCGGTTTTTCTGGATTGGCGGCTTTTTCTTGTTCAAATGCTTCCTACAATATTAAACAAATGGTTGTAAGTTAATATGGTAACCACCTTATATACGACATTTTAAAAGAGAATAAATTAACAAAAATTAAGTGTTAGGGAAAACTTACATATAATTGCTTGTCTTTTGGCTTAGTCCAACTTCTAACCCCTTTGTGGTCAACCCTGGAATGCGTGTCCGAAAAGCTCCGTACCGTCGCAATCGGCTTTGACTTCTTCTTTCCTTTCTGAATGAAAAAAAAACATACATGTTAGAAAATCAACAAAAAATCTAACATAAAATAAACATGCTGCGTTGAAAACCAAAAAAAGTGTGAAATAATCAACAAAAAGCTAATTTCTCTTAATCCAAAAGACGGTTCCACTTAGCTAATTCCATTAATGCAAAAGACGGTTTCACTTAGCTTAATATTAATAATAATACGACGGTTTCACTTAACTTAGTAATAATAATAATATTAATATTAATTAAGATGGTTCCACTTAGCTTAATACTAATGTTAATGAGACGGTTTCACTTAGCTACCAACACCAAACACCACCCCACCCACGCCCACCACGGCCCACCCACGGCCGAACCGCCACCAACCGAACCACCCCCCACCCATAACCCTAAACCAAGACAAAAACTCCTTAATCATTCCCTTTTAATTCAAACACAAATTAAACTAAATCTAACTACAAATTAAACTAAATCTAACTACAGATTAATCTAACATACTAACTACAAATAAATCTAACCAACTAACCCAAATTAATCAAACTAACTACAAATTAATCTAACAAATTAAGGAATATAAACTGAAATTAAACAAAAAAAACTAACCTAATTAAAGAGGGTGGATGTGGCGGTGGAAGGGTGGTTGTGTGGTGTTGTTCGTTGGTGTCGTCGCCGCTGTTTCAATCGCTCATCCTTTTTTTTCGTAAAGAGTAAAGTAGGAGAGAGGAGCGCTGGTTTGTATAAAAAAATTTGGCGACTGAAATTCATTTTGGCGACTGAATTTCAGTCGCCAAATTGGCGACTACCCATAAATCAGTCGCCAAATTTAAAATTTCGGTCGCCACGTTTGATTCCCTTTTTAAAAAAATCAGTCGCCAATTTGGCGACTACTTCTTTCAGTCGGCAAATTTCGGTCGCCTGTTTCATTTTTTCTTGTAGTGGGGACATTATGATACAGTGATTATTTTGTATGTGTAGTTTAGTGTCAAGAACTTAGTAATTGGACAATTGGATTGCGGCGAATAGGTTGATTTTATTTCGTTTGAAATAATTTTATCTTTTTCCTATATCACTTAAAACATAAGACCAAAATTATCCCAATAGGACGGTTTGACACATTATTCAGAGGGGGTGTTTGGTAAACGGCATATTGGTCGCTTTTTGAGCATATTCAAGGGTTTTAATGTGTTTGACTAATCAATATGCTAATTATCGTGTTTGGTAAATAGCATATTGAAACAACATATTCGGAGTTAAACCATACGCTCTTTTACAATATGTTGCTTACCCCCAACATGTTGGTTAACATGTTTTTAAATAGGAAATTTTACACCATTTTACGAAGTAAACTAATAATCTACTAATCTTAATCTGCTAATTACCAAACATTCGGGTCCTGTTTGTTACTCAGCAAATTATAATTAGCAGAAGCAGATTGGACAAGCAGATATGACAGATTTGATTGACATGTTTGACTAGTATATAATTAGCAGACTTAGTATAAGTGCTTGGTAATTAATTAGCCGGTTTAGGTTAATAAATTGTTGTATACATGTCTAGCTAAATTATAGACAAATTCATTTTTTATAATCTACTAAAGTGAATATGCTGGGAGAGTGGGAGGAGCAGCATACTGGAAAAACAGTAGATTAAAGCTCAATCTACTGTTTCAATATGTCATTTACCAAACACGTAATTTAGTCGATTGTTGAGTTAAACATACGAAAAGCCTTGAATATGCTGAAATATCATCAATCTATTGTTTACCAAACACCCCTTCAAACTAATTCTGCTAACTGAAATATGTTGGTCAAACCTTCTAATAAAATCCAACATTTATAAGCTGTTTTTACAATCTGCTTATGCTGAAATTAATCCGCTAATTACCAAACAAGTCTAGTACTTCAATATCTCCTCCGTCTTAACAGAATGAATTATTGTCCTCTAAAAATGGAGTGAGGATCCTCTGTTCCATTTGGTGTCCCAATGTATGTGTCACCCCAATCACTTTCTAACACATCAACAAATTAATATAATTATTGCAATATTTTATTTTGCAACAAGCGATGTATCAAGAGGTGAGTGGAGTGACACACATAATGAGACACAAAGTAGGACAGATAATCCTTAATGCTAAAGATGTAGACTACACTTTACTCGTACTACATGATAGCAAATCAACGATATTCGTGTATATATTCTCCGTCTGAAATATTCCAAACAAACAGAAACCTATGTTATAGTATTACTTACATACCTACCTCATTTAGCTACTTTATTTCTCATTTTATCACATCCTTGAAATAATAGAGTTTCTTTCTATATAAACGCTAGCTAAGTGTTGTTGTGTTCATGTCCCAAATTATGGCAAACCAAAGTTTAGTCAATGAATATCAAGGGTTATACTCACAATTAGGGTTTAGTCTAAACTCCTCCAACTTCAATAATACATATTCACCTAATTCTTTGAACTATTTATCTTCTTCTACCTTAGATCACTCTCCCTTTTCTTCAACAACTTCAAAGCCTAGAGAAGATCATCACTTGTTATCGCCGTCTCATGATGTAATTATTCCACCACTATTCTCTCCTCATAGACCTGCCTCAAATATATGGTAAGAACACACAAACTATTATTATTTATTTATGCATCTTTGTGTTATTTGCAATTTTCATCTTGCTGGTCATTCGGAAACAACCTTTTTTATATTGCTCATAAAAGGTAAGACTGCATACATCTGCCTCCTCTTACCAGCTAATAAGAGGTTTAATTTAATTTTGTATCATACAAACCTTTCCGGGTTTAAGTAGTTCTTTCACATGGTATCAGATCAACACTTCTCGATTTAGCTTTGTCAATATATAACAATATGATATTTTTTCAGGGAATGGGGAGAGGAGAAGGAGTCCCATGATCATGGAAGAAAAAGGAGTGTAGAGGATTTTGTTGGGAGTTCACCTATGGCTATGAAGATGAAGAAGATAAAAACAAGGAGGAAGGTGAGAGAGCCTAGGTTTTGCTTCAAAACTATGAGTGATGTAGATGTCTTGGATGATGGTTATAAATGGAGGAAGTATGGCCAAAAAGTTGTCAAGAACACCCTTCATCCCAGGTATACTACTATTCATTCATCATCCTTTTCTTCTCGATCTATGTGTCTCATAATAATAGATTGAATATGGTCAAACTTGTTAACTCTTATTATGAATGTCTCTAATCTTATACTTCCTCAAAATCAATCATTTATTTACCTCTAATTAAAAAAATTCTCGCAAAAAATAAAATAAATAAAAAAATAAATGAATAACTAGAACGGATAAATGAAAGAGGTAAAATATGAGAGAATTTAAGAGTGGTAGCATATGGCTCGCCAAATTATCACAATAAATATAAAACTAATCTCGTTTAATTTATAACAACAGCTTATTTCAGATCATAATATTGAAATATCATTTAAATGTGCATTATGAGTAATACCCGTTAAATTTAATCTAGTCGATAATAAAAGGAAAAAATGTTCAATTAAACTAAAATAAGTATAATTAATTGGATGCTTAATAAATATTGTTATTGTTAGTTTATAATGTGCATCCCTAATGACATGACATGATATTATTATTCCTCTCTTCCTCTCATTATTATTGTGATAATTCAAGAGCTTGTTTTCAATAACTATAAAAAAAAAGATCTTTATGGAGCAAGTTATGGATAAATTATAGTACTCCGTAGTAAATTAAAAATCGATTTTTATGGTAAAAGGATTTAATTATGGATTTAAAAAGACACAAATTATATGATTGTATAATTGTTGATGGATCCAAGATTTGTGTTAACAACAATTGAACAATGATTCTTCACACTAGGGGAAAATAATAGTGGTGGATGGTAGATCGTTTGACCTTTGTAAAAGTAACATTACGGGGGTGGACCTCAAGTAATCATATTGGTGTCTGACGAACCATTAAGTTAAAAAAAAGTGAATAAAAAGGAACTTACATTTTTCCAAAGAGAGGGAACACATGGAGTACTTCTTTATTTAAATTAAATAAATATTTGGAGGAAATTAGAATTCACCCAAAGAAATTAAAACAAGATTAAGAAGTCAATTTCAAATAGTTTGATGTTACCACATTATAACAAATGTATTACACGTGATAATATTATCTCATACTTTCTCTGTCATAATCATTTGTTTATTTTTTATTAAAATATTTTTTACAATGAATATATAAAAGAGGTAAATAAGTGACTGAAACGAAAAGAGTATGTATAAATATGATTAGAGAAAATGTAGATAATTCTCACTCAAATAGGACAACCCGGATACACACCCTCACTCAGAAATTTAGATAAGTGATGTAAATTCAAAGTATAATAATGTATGTTACTTGATGCATGTTCTAACACATTCTTACTTTTTGTTTACTATTCCTTTGTTGTTGTTTTTTTTGGTGTGAACTATTCCTTTGTTGTTATAAACATTAATTTCGGAATATATTTGGAAACTTAAAATCGACATTGATCAACGAATAGATGCCTTACCTAGATAGGTTTACAAATAAATTTGGGAAAAAAGGATTACACACCGGATGTGTTATTTGAGTATTTAAAATTTACAAATACATATATTTTATTTGAGTATTTAAAATTTATAAGGTATATAATAATTTTTGATGGCAAAAGTCAAAATGAATTGGATTTATGATTATAAAACTCAGAAAGTACATAATTCGATGTATTAATATGAACTGATGACATGCTCTCTTTAATTTTAAATATCTCAAGTAGAATAAAAAAAACAATATGTATATACACACACATTCTATTAGAAAGATTATTTTTGCATGCAATTAAAAGATTTTATATTGCTAGGTTTATTTACAATGATAGTTATTGTATGGACCCGAACTTTTTTTTCTCTGAGGGAAAAACCTATTAGTTATTACTATTAGCAATGATGTCTCATTTATTTATTTACTTTTTTATATCGGGAATTTCTTTGAAGGATAATTTGAGCTTCACATAATCTATTCACTTGTCACTTAATAATAACACTCATAAATGGTCTTCTCCATTCTTCTTGGTCTTTGTTTTTGGTCAATCGAAGTGCACACTTAAGTCGCATTACAATATAGGGGAGGGGGGATTCGAACCTGTGACCTATTGTCCACAATACCTCCGTCTTAACCACTAGACTAAGACATCTTCGGTTTTTCTTGGTCTTTGTGCCAAAACTAAAAGTAAACAATTCAAACAAATGATCGAGACGGAGAAAGTATATAAAACGGTTTAGTTTGATAACTATTTTCCCACTAAAGTAATCATGATTTTGTTAGCTACTCTTTACACAATATTAATATAAAACCGTCTTAGACTCTTAGCACCGACTAAGTATAGCAAATGGCAGGAGTTATTACCGTTGCACACAAGAAAAGTGTAGAGTAAAGAAGAGAGTAGAAAGATTGGCAGAAGATCCGAGAATGGTGATTACTACTTATGAAGGAAGACACGTTCATTCTCCCTCCCATGATCTTGATGATTCACAAACTACTCAACCCCTTCTTAATAACTTTTTCTGGTAATTATAAATTTATATATTTATATGTTACATAATTAGACATAATTATTCAGGTTGCCTGGTTATTTTAGATTGTACAATAGACATATTTGTACGCTTATTAATGCGTAGTTACCTTGATTTAATTTGGGTGCATTTTTATGTCATTCCAAATTTTGTACGTCTTTCGGAAATAAGATCGATTATGTCAAATATGTATAACAAAACTTAATTTTCTTTCCCTTTCTTGATCATTTGTAATGATTTCAACAATGTTTTGTGAAGTTGTAATTTTACTCACCTACTGATTTCAATGTTATACGTTGTAATGTTGATGGCCTTATTGAGATTAATAAGATTACTAGTTGAGATCCCGTGCTAAAGCACGGCATTTGTGAGGGTTAAATTAATTGAGCTTTAATTTTTACATAGATGAGTTGTAGTTATAATAGTATGTTGAAACGTACTGATTATAATGTTAGTAATATTATAAAAAAAAAAATTATTATTTAAAGGACTTTTAGATTAAGTTATTTTTGTGTAACCTATTTTTATTATCAAAAATAATAATAGCTGACTATGATGGAATAACATAATCTAATATAGGGTCAGTACTATGTTATTATAAAGCGCATATTGATTTTATAACCCGGAAACATATATAAACAGTATACAACACATCTAGAAGGACGATTTACAAACAATTAAAAATACCTTTTTTTTCTTAGCTTAACTTGAATGACTAAAGTTTATTAAAATTGGGTATTGCTCTTTCACATACGCATTTTACTCTTTCACATACACAAATTACCTTATTAACCTCTTCATTTTTTCTACTTTCTCTCATCCCTCATCAGTCATCTCTCATACCACAATATTAATAATAATTAATAAAACCAACCACCCCTGCCACCACCTCCATTTCCCTACCTGACCACCACTAACAAGGATAGTAACTTCAAGAGGATATCGAAACAATTGAACTCCCAAACAACAATCTCATCCAAATCTCCACCAAAAGACCAAAAACCATACCATTAAAACCCACAAAACAGACAGACACTAAAGAAACCGATTTTCCATCCTTAACACCAACCTGAATACACTCAATTAAATCAACAACACAAGAAACAAAAGCCTTGAGAAACCCGACTGACCCATACTGATACACAATCACCGAGATTCAGAAATGCATGCAAGGAAGAACACAATGAAAATCATTTAGAAAGCCATTCATGCACCACAGTCAAGGACACGGCAGGTGGGGGAAGGGGCGAGGGGGAGGGGGAACACCATGTCGGACCCTCAACCATCATCCATAAAAGTTTTGTTTTTTAAAAGAAAAATCAAGTTTTCATTGTGAAACTTACCGGAGAAGGGGGGGGGGAATGGGGGGATCACCTTCAACTACATGCAAGGCATGTAACGATAGATCGGGACCAACATATAGGTATTCGGTCAGGACATCAAAACAAAGGACTGATTGACAACAAAAACCATGCAACAACGGTGAAGGATAGACCGGAATCCCCAAAAAAATTCGATAACGAGTGAGCTAAAACGGAAAAATGAAGATTTTGGGGTCAGGATCTGAGCCGCCAGAGATTGGCCATTGAACGGCTGGATCTCCGGCGGCCGAGATGTATTGCAGGGAGTGTTGGTGGGAAGAAGGGAGGCGGCGGTGATTAGAATGTTAAAGTGAAGTATAATTGACCGCGATACGATTTAAATTGGTGTAGATGTTAATAAGTTGGTATGGACAATCTCAATATGAAGCAGCTCCATTGCTCGGAATTGGTCTACGATGTCAATGAGTTGGTCAGTTTCTGAGGCTCTATTTTTGAGACGACCACCCATAGTTCATCTGCAACCATGTGGACCATCTATCATGTGTGCTGCACCATTGCCAGACTTTACCCAAGATGACATTAAAACTTGTCCAATTATGCAATCATCAAAGCTCACAAGGTCAGATTCTTTGGGTCACTCACTATACCATTTTATCAGTAAACATAATTTGCACAAAAAACAAAAAAAAAAAAAAAAAAAAAAAAAAAAAAAAAAAAAAAAAAAAAAAAAAAAGAATGGTAGATTTTCAGGGAACTTCACAACTTCTACTGAATTCATTTCCATACGAGTTCGGTAACATCTGTGTATAATATTACTACAATACAAGCATTTGAGAAGAAATCAGCAAAACAGAAGGAAAACTAATTAGCTCATAACTCATAAGCTATCACACCTCTGTTCAGTGTTCTAGTAATTGAATTTCACTAGACAAAACAATGGTGGTATTCACTATATATCTTTAATATTCACTATTAAATAAAATAGAGAAAAACAAAAAAATTGAACTATAAGATTAAAAACTATCACCAAAAACGGAAATCTTCTTTTGTTCCACATCAGTCTTTTTTTTCTCCGGCACAATTATTTATTTTCATGAACCTCAATGAAACTTCATACCTTGTCATTAGGCTCATTGTTGGAGTGTAACAACTTGTCTAGATCTTGATCCTTGACATCGGACAAGGGAGGAGTAAACCGCTCTTTTCCACCGGGCTTGGATGAAGCATTGCCATACCATATCATTCCGAAGATGGCGATGATCATGCCCAGAACGACGTGCCAATTGAGGCCCTCTTTTCCAAAGAATGTAAACCCTAAAATCAATACGAGGATTGTCTTCATGTGACCGAGTACTTGGAAGGTCACGGCCGAGAATCGGCCAATACAGATGAACTGGCTGAGGTTTGTGCCTATCGCGATTGTGCAGGAAAGGATTAAAAAGAACTGCATATCAACAGAATAAATTGATCAGAGGTCAAGAAAAACAAACAAGTTATGTAGGAACATCGAGTCATCCATGAACCACACTAATCTTCAAATTGACAGAATCAAAGCATATCTAGGTCAGTGGACCAGCTAATGGGTCATTGTGGCATACTGGCATGTCATGCCAGGCCCAAAAATTTCAACGCACGTTATAACTTTATGGTGTTGGTAGTTTGGTACCCATGTCTGACTGTCTAATGTCCGAAATGGTTCCGTTAGAAGAAATGAAGTGTCAGCAACATAGCTCTCGAAGATTCAAAAGTTAAACAAGCTATAAGGGTGCAATTTCTAAAAGACGTGCTAGGTTCTAAGATTCATATTTTCATGCTTACAAACTTGTTCACTCACAAAAGAGCATCTTAAACGGTAGCAATTTCGGTGCACTCCATCATAACCAAAAGCTGAAATTTACCGAAGATGTCTTAGTCTAGTGGTTAAGGCGGAGGTATTATGGACAATACGTCCCAGGTTCGAATCCCCCCCTCCCCTTTATTGTAATGCGACTAAGTGCGCGCTTCTTTAGACCAAAAAAAAAAAAAAAAAAAAAAAAAAAAGCTCAAATTTACAATTTAGGATTTGGTCCATCTTAAAATTAATTGGCAATTAAATTAGTACTCCACTATAACATGTTGACTACTGCTAATCTTTCAACATGAGACACCAACTACTCCAACCCCAGGTTTGTCACGTCTATAATTTTCACTTTAATTAGTGATTTATCTAGGCAAAAAAAACTCTACTGAGTGATTTATGGAGGATAAAAATCACTTAAGTTAGTGATTTCTCATATGATAGGGAGAATGACAGGAGTCAGCTGTGAACTTTAAAGTATAAACTTGAGAACTCACCCTAATACATAAACATCACCAGGCACTATCGTAGAACCGTCTTACCTATGACTGGCTATTTAACGATGGCAAGCTTACAAGAAGACGAGCTAGGCTAATGCCAGACACCATCTAGGTATCCAAGAGCTACCTCAATGATTCCAGTGGCAGTGGGTCATGGGTGAGCGGTGAGCCAATTGTGAGTATGACAATCACACAATTACTTAGGTTTTAGTTCATCTACATACACTTACAGGCAACATAAAGTTGCTTTGTATACTAATTTGTCTACCACACAATCCTTAAAGTCTCGCTTGGGATGGGGGTAATTATAACCAGAGTAATAGAGCCTAAATGAACTAAAAAATGGAGGAAAGTGATGGTGGTTGGAGATGGAAATGAGGGAATGAGGGAAGATAGTGTAATAGTCCCTCCATTAAGGGAGTAATAGTTACCCCTTTCCTTCTAAGGAACAGCCTAAATTCAATTCGAACATACGGAACGCCCAACTTTCCATTCCCCCTTTTCCTCTTCCTATCTATAATACAGAAGATCATTTTATCTCTACAATTAAACAATCTAATTATTGTTAGGGACATTACTTTCCACCAACAGCCTTTATTGAAATTTACTTTCTGCTGAACTTATGTTCTTCAAAACCATACAGATCGTAATGGAAAACAAGGCAGAAAAACAGAATTCGATACTTACCAGTGCAACTGAACTGTAATCATAAGCATCGACCCTCTTCTCAGTCAACCAATAATCCATAAAAGGGCCCACAACCAGCAAGGAGGCAGCCTGAACTGGAGCAGTGCGGCCCAAAAGGTTGAACGAACCAATGTTGTACTTGCGTTGTAGGTAATGTACATACTGAAAAGTGCAAGCAAGCCAATTAAAAATATAAAATATAAAAATAAAAATTCAACACTAGATCAATCAGAAGTTTCTAGAACGTACATATTGTTGCAAAGCAGTGCTCCAAACTGCCACAAAAGCGGCAATAAAACCCTTGCCATTGACAGAAACATCGGTGACTGTGCAAACACCAACTCCGAATAGGACTAACAAAATGCTAAGCTTGGTATCTCTGGAGTATCGTACCTTGTCCAATACAACTTCAAGGAAACAAGATACTGGGATCATACTCAGCTTTGCAATCTGAAACACGTGCAAATTTGAGTCAGAGCATTCCTTCGAGAACTACTATGCTGCCACAGTGCCACATTATCATGTTTGTTTGCGAATATTATTTGAGATAGTCTCACATATCAGACCAACCCAAATATTAATGTAGTCTTCATTTACTTATTTGGTTGATGGGTAGGTCTCAATTGTGAAACCGACTCATAAATTTTTGTGCATGCGCTCAGTTGTAGGAAAACTCAACTAACCTGATAAAATCCCACCGAATTCCACATCAAACTCACATTCATTCCAACAATTGAGAAGTTTGCAAATATAACAAACTTGATAATTTCTGAAAATGGCAGTTGTGATGGCTGGATATATCCTAGCCATCGGAACACGATAGTCATCAAAGTGGTTGTGGCAAAATGGAGACCGGTCAACGTTGTAGCTGAAAATATAAAATGAACAATTATTAATTCAGGAATTGAACATGTTACAAGTACAAAACATGACTCAACACTATTACATAAACATCCAGTTACCCAACACATCCAAGTGTCCAACCTAAATTGTTCGAACTCTGCTACTAGAATGTGACATGATAACATGTCCTACCGTCCCAGTGTGATACATAAGTACAATGATTTCCTTTCCCCCAGTTCAATTTCTGCAATTTCTAGTATTTCAAAGAACAATTTGAATAGACAACTCTCAGTTGATGGCTCATACAGGGTATTAGTTGCTGGAATGGGGAAAAAAATATCTAAAAAGCTTTAATGATGGAGTAAAGGATCATAAACTTTCTTGTCAACACCCACTTAAAAATTTTCACAGATTCATACAGCATTCCTCTCGATTTAAATTTTAAGTTTTTATAAAAAAAAATCCGGAATTCGAATTTAAAACCCCTAAGTTTACCTTGACTTTCCATTACATTTTCGTTCTTCCTTTTTGTTTTTCATTTTGCCTTTTTTTATTCGCATTTTGAGGCGTGCGTTCAGCCATGAACGGTTCGAAAGGATGATTCATGTCAGCCGACCCCAAATCATTTTTGGATTAAGGCTCTGATGTTGTTGTTATTCATACAGCATTCCTGAATTACCAAATCAACGCCAAATAACGTACATTTCCTATTACGTTTTCTTTTGTTCCAACAAAAAAACTGTGGGTAAGCTTGTTCGGAGCAGTTTAGCGAATTCCATTCCAAAATTGTAAGATGAGCTTCCATAGATGAAGTTAAGAAGAAAGGACAAGAAAAGCTGTATCTATTCGACAAATTGAGATGATATCTTCTCAAACAATATAAAAAAGAAACGGTAGTGATCTTTAACCTGGAAGGTCTAAGATTAGATAAAAAGAATTCTAAGTCAAGCAAAACTGAGCATATGACATTGTGATAAAATCATTACTTAGGAACTAAAGACACCAGCAGCTCCCAAAGAACAAACAACCACCGAACCTGGGTTCTAGGGAACCAATATGCAATCTAAAAGGTCCAAATTTAGATACGCAATGACATAATGATAAATCACTACCTAATAACTAAAGAACAAAATGACTGAACATCCGATCTTTCATCTTCAGGAATCAATATTATTCAATTTAACGGTCCATAAGTGCATAAAGAAGATTTACAATATGAGCAACAATTTTGCAATAACATTATTAGATACCACTGTCTCATATTTAATATAAAACGAGGAGCAAAATGCGGAAACTAACCAAAAGTAAAGCCATGTGTTTGCATCAAGGCTTTGTTAACGATGATGATCCCAACAGAGGTGACAATGTTAAACCCCCATGCCCCCAAATCGAGTAATTGTTTTCGGTCAGCCTTACTTGGGGAAGACATGGTTAGATGTCGGAAATAGCAGCTTTTCTGTCAGCTGTCTATCTAGATAGAAATAAAAAACCAGATTGACTTCCCCAGAATTTATTAAAATCTTCCTTGCAAAGCCTCCTGCAAAAAATTCTAGTTCCTATTAGATTGGAAGTAAAACAAAACATGAAGCAGACGCTAATATATATAATTGGCATCTGCTCACCACTTGCAGGAAGAAACCGGCAAAAAAAACAAACTGAAACGCGATGAATTATTTTCAATGGTTGACCAGTATTAAAAAATTACAAGCTTTGAACTATAATACTTGTAAAGAAAGCTATTTCTTAAGCCGGAGGACCGGAACAATAACAAGTCTCTAACTCCCAGGCACCTTCCTAGTTCCCACCTTGATCTATAACATTTTAAAATCATTCCCCAATCAAAGTGCCCAATTTTAGATCTTGCATTTCCCTTTCATATTTATTGAAGATACACACCGAATATTAATTTTCATGTACAACATGATTCACAAGTGGTACCATGATTTATACAGATATTTTAATAGACTAACAAACTTCGGACCCAAAACATGTCACCATCAAAAAACAAATTATCTTGGAATCATTAGGCTGGACTCACTTGAAAAACAATTAAACTTAGCCTCCATACTTTTTTTTTACTCGAGTATGGGGGGTGGGGGTTTTACTTCAAATCAATATCCGCTAAAGCCAAAATAGCAAGCGGCATGTCTAATAGCACATTTCATGCTCTTCTACATGAATTAACAAAATTTCACTGGTAAAAACTAAATAGATCACACCATTCAACCTACATTAAGATGTAGGTAACATTACCCCAGTGCCTCAAGGGCTCCCACAAATTGTAGGGTAATGTGGGTCAGATGTACGCAATCTTACTCTTGTGTTAGCAACACAAAGATGTTTCGGAAGGACCCAAGATGAAAATTGCATCAAGAATTACATCAAAAATAGGGTTTGAGAGAGTTCTACATTTACTCAAAACCATACATTGAGCTACTTACAAGCTAATTGAGAGATTACCCATTTACCCAAATCATCATAGCAACAAACATACACCAAAACCCAACAAAAAAACATAAAATTAAACACAGCCCAGAAATTAAAAAGGGAAAAAACACCAGTTACAGCATTAAACATACAATAAACCATCATAAATAACCTTGATTAATGCATTACACTCAATTCAGCAAGCAGAATTAAATCTTGATCAATGTAATTAATTAAAACAGATGAACTAACCTTGATTAATGCATAAAAATGAGATTAAGAAATGAAGAATTGAAGGGGAAAATAAGTAATAAAGAGTGTAAAAGAGTATAAAGGGGTTGGTATAAACGTGCGCAAGAGAACTCGCAGATAATAGTAGCAGGAAAAAATGGGGAGGAATGTCAACTAAACAAGTTGAATTATTTAATTAAAATTTAATGGTTTCGTAATCGCCATTAAAGAGTGAGAGAGAGGCGTAGATTGAACGTGTTCACAGAAATAATGCATTGGTAAAAAGGTTTTTTTTTTTTTTTTTTTTTTTTGTGTGGGTGTAAATTGAAGTTTTTTCTTCAATTTTTTTGTGTTATTTAAAATCTTTCATCAACCCGATATTTGTTGTTATAAATTGACACAAATCTTTATTTAAGAGAGTAATATTTGGCTTAAATTTAAAGCCGTTTAAGTATGGTCAATGAGACAAAAGAGGAGATTAGGGAGTAGTGAGTAGACTTGTTAAATTGACCCGACCCGACATCCACACTCAATGCCTGAACTTGATGTGGACCTGAATTTACTCGACTCAGTATAATTCGGCCTGAATGTTTGTTGTTGTAAACTTATTATTATCAATAAATCAGTTGATGTTGACCCGAAATGACTCACACCCGATATGATCCGGCCTAACTCGACTCCCCTACCCGAAATGACCCGACACAGTTAAACTGTTTGACAGGTCAAGTGGAGAGTAACAAATATTTGTCTTATATATGCAAAGTGGAAGCATATTAGACTCGATTTCATCTTAAGATTGATATATTAAGCAAGACTTATCATAATTCCGAAGTATAAATTATACAGTAAGTGGATTATACATCCGATGTACTACCACTAGTTTATACTTTCTGGGCATTATAATAAAGTTTTTGAGTTTTGTTTTAATAATTATGAGTTTTACTATAAAGTTTATGAGTTCATTTACTAAAACATTAAGCTCAAAAAAATTACAATAAAACTCAAAAACATTACATATAAAACTTACATAAATTTAAGTTTTGATGGAAAAAAATTTAAAATCTAAATTATAAACTTTATTAAGCTCAGAAAATATACACATATGCTCAAAAACAAATAGAGTTTGAGGTAATAAGCTCCGAAAAAATAGAAAAATGCTCAAAAACAAGTAAAATCTGAGGTAATACATCCGATGTATGTTCCTTTTTCTCATAAATTATAGGGAGTAGAGTAATAGATGTGTAGAAATTGATGTGTATTTTTTGTTTTTTTGGTAAAAATAAGGAATGAGATATGACGATGATTGTGGTTAAATAGGGGCTCGGGCAATATGTAGGCTGAATTTACATGATTTTTGTGTCAAAATCATTCATGTTGGTTTGGGATGGTTTAAAGGGACATTGTTTATAATTATAGAAAATATATTGTACATACCTGCTTATTTGCATATCGGATTGGTTGGATTTAATGAGTTGTCTCGTCCCTGAACAAGTTATCTAACCTTAACTCCAAAGGGAATTGGTTGAGTTCAACCTCAAACTATAGAACTAACTTAAAAAAATTGAATGTCGAGTTCAACTTAAACCTCGGCTAAAGCTTTATTTGACTAAGTTTTCGTTCATTTTCTTACTTATTATCAAAACCTATTTGAAAATAAGTATAAATGCAAAATACTTGAATATAATTAAAAACTATAATCGTAAAACTGATTGTTTACGAATAGGGCTATATTTTAACTCGGGGGTGTTTGGTTGGAGCTTTTGAAATGGATTGGAATGGATTCAGGCCATTCCAATGTTTGGTTGGAGCATTTTGGAATGGAGTTAGATACCTGATGGATTCTAACTCCATTCCAACCCCTTGGAATCCCATACCCATCTATCTCCCCAAGTTTCCAACTCCATTCCACCCAACACATTTGATGGGGCATATTCTGCACCGCTGACCAAGTCAACACATTGAGCAAGGTCAAAGATATCCACAGCAAAGTCAACGACTTAGACAGTCTAGCCGATGCAACCCATCGGCCTGTCACCTGGGTCTCGGCCTGGCAACTAGCCAGCCGGGGCACATATCCGCGTACTCATATCCAAGACCCTCGGCCGGCCTGCCGTTGGTCCATCGGCCAAGGGTAGAACGGTCTTTCCACCTGCTAGCCACTTGGCCACTTGGCCACTACGTGACAAAAGGTGAAAGTCTATAAATACTCCTCAACCTTCATTGAGGAACGGATCCATAAATTAACCTAAGAATCACTATTCACCTGGTAATATCTTCCTTATCTCTCTACAATACATATACTTAGGCCAAGCAACAACTTACCTCTCTAAGTTTACTGACTTGGGCGTCGGAGTGAGTACGCTCGGCCAAAGCCGAGCCCTCAGTTTGTTCATCGTTTCAGGAGGCCGCAAGGAGGATTCAAGCAAAGACGTCATTCTACAAGCCACGGGTGGTAACAATACTTGCTCTGGAATTACACCCGGAACAATTGGCGCCGTCTGTGGGAAAAGACACTAGAAGCTAGTCACATTCATTCCCAAACCAAAAAAAAACCCACCCCAAAAGCTAAGAAGATGTCGAAACAACAAGAGGTATTCGTTACTGACGAAACCGAACTACACCAAGATAATACCTTCCAAAATTCTGGAGTTGCGCAGCCCTCCACCGGCGGAGTAATCCAACCGGAATTCGGGATGCCAAATATGCCGGATACACCGCTGCCCGCCGACCAGGTCACCATCATGGGACATGTGGTTGACGCAGCAAAACTGAAGATGCTCCTGGACCTAATTGGGAGTACGCCGGCTCACACTGTCACGCCGACAAGAGCGGCGGAAACCGTCCAGGAGACCAGGGCCCAAAATGTGACCCCAAGAAACTTGAACGAAGCATTAGGAGAAGCTGACCCTGTCAAGACACCGGAGGAGCCCAAAGTGGTCGTGGTAGACCTAAGTCCTTCTCGCACTCGTGAGAAGACAGCGTCGCCGCGGCACAAACGAGGCACACCCCGGAGGAGCGAAAGAAGCCCAACTCGCCAGAGTTGGAGAAGAAGCCCGACTCACCAGAGTCGGAGGAGAAGTCCTTCTCGCTACGAGGAGAGAAGCCGGACTAGGAATGCGAGGAGCCGATCGCCGCGTGTCGTTCGACATGTGGTCAGACAGTCCCTCAGCGCCTACGTCCTAGAAGTCCAGGTGCCAACTAAGCTCAAGTTGTCGCCCATATCATACAAAGGAGATAGTGACCCAACCGACCACGCCGAGGCTTTCGAGTCTTACATGTCGGTATGGGAGCAGCCCGATGAGGTCTGGTGCCGAGTCTTCCCAACAACTTTGCATGGGATGGCTCAAAATTGGTACAAAGGGCTGCCCGACGGCTCGGTATACTGTTACGCCGACCTAAGGGACGCCTTTTTAGCCCAGTACTCTTGCAATAAGAGGAGGGTCGTGGAGACGTCGGATCTCCTAACTATTAAACAGGAGGGGGCGAGTCTCTACGAAGCTATGTGAAGAGGTTCGACGGCAAGGTTCAGCAGATTCGGGAGATTAATCCCGAGCTGGCGGCTTTCGATGAAAGGCCTCCCAAGGGGAGACTTAAAAGACGAGCTCATCAAGTGCGGAGGCCTGGGCCTAGACGCCGCCAGAAAACTGGCCGACCAAGCCATCAAGGTGGAAGACTACCACAAAACCTGGGTAGGCCCCAGCGAGGCCGAGCACTCAGAGAAGAATAACCACCGGGAGGACAACCCGGATGAAGAACGCCTTGACAATAATAGGTCACGGTCTGGCCAGTCTGCCAGGAAACAGAACTCGGCGGGCGCCGGGGGGAGTTCGGCACCGTACTACCGAAAGCAGTACAATAATCACACCCCCCTGGTCGTATCTGTCGCCGAGGTCTTCGCCCTGAGCAAAAACGAAGGTCAAAAGTGGGAAAGGCCCCCTAGGGCGAGGAGTGACGGTGACACGAGCCAGTACTGTGAGTACCACGGCCACACCGGCCACTTAACAAACGACTGCCGGCATTTGAAAAATGTCATTGAAGATCTGATCCGAACGGGGAGTCTCGGCAAATACGTAGCCGGAGGCCAAAAAACAGATGCCGACGGGTCAAATAAGAAATCTGTTTTTGAGCGGGTAGGAGTAGTCAATGTCGTCATCAGGGACAACGAGAACGGTGGGTCCGCTCATGGGCACAAACGGCACCTGAATGAACTATATCAGGCCATCAACATTGTGCCCAACACAGCAACCCCCGCTTCCAACATCCCCGATATGACCATTGGAAAGAAAGACTACGAGGGAGTCATCGCTCCTCACAAATGACCCCACTTGTGGTCCACCTGGACGTAGCCAACCACTTGGTGAAGAGATGCCTGATTGACACGGGCGCCTACACAAACATTATGTACAGAGAATGTTTCCTCGGCCTCGGTCTGAAGGTTGAAGACTTGAGCCCCTACACCAAACCGTTGTACGCTTTTTAGGGGGCCGGCCTGGTACCCCAGGATCAATCAAGCGCCCGTAATGTTCGGCGAGGGAAGTGCGGCCAAGAATGTTATGTCCGAGTTCGTGGTTATTGACGGCTCGTCCGCCTACAACGTCCTCATAGGTCGGGTCACTTTGAGCGAAGCGACGCCGTGATGTCCATCCGGTCCACGACATTAATGTATGTCTCGGACCGGGGGGAAGCGCATAAGCTCGTCTCGAAGAACGAGGAGGATCCCGGCGTATGGGAGGTTTACACTAACGGCCCTTCCACGACGAATAGCTCGAAGGCCGGCATCGTTATTATCAGCCCAAACGGAGACGTGTTTGAGCACGCCTTGAAGCTTACCTCATTGGCCCCAAACAATGAATCCAAGTACGAGGCGGTGATAACCGGAGTTGAGCTAGCTAAAGCCGCCGGGGCGGAGCGTGTCATGGTGAAAACAGATTCACTCTTAGTGACCAACCGGATCGAGGAGAGTACGAGGCTCGGGACTACGGGACGATAAAGTATCTAGAGAGGGTGAGAGCCGGCGCTTCAAAATTAAAATCCTTCCGGATACAAAGACACCCCCGGATCCGGAAACGACCGGACCATCGGCATGGTCGAAGGAGCAGAGACCGAGGAGGTAGAGATTGATCCAGGCCGCACCGTAACTGTCGGTGTCAACCTGGAACCAAAATTCGAGCCGACCTCCTGGACTGCGAGGAAGAATAAAGATGTTTTCGCCTACTCAGCGGCCGAGATGCCGGGCGTGAGCCGGGAGGTGATTGTTCACAAGCTGAACGTACTCTCCACCGCTCGCCCGATCAAGCGAGAGAATGAGGAACTCCTCGGTAGAAGGATGAGGCCATCAAAGCCAAAGTAGATAAATTACTAGCGGCGGGCTTCATCATGTCTTGTACTTATCCTGAGTGGTTAGCCAATGTTGTAATGGTGAAGACGTCATCGGGGGCATGGAGAATGTGTGTAGACTTTACCAACCTTAATAAAGCATGCCCCAAAGATTGTTATCCCTTGCCTCGAATAGATAGTTTAATTGACGCCACGGCAGAGCTACACCATGCTTGAGCTGGGGACGCCTTCTCGGGGTATCACCAGGTATTCATGGCCGAGGAAGACATGCCTAAATGCGCATTTATCACTGCTAACGGCACATACATGTACAAAATAATGCCGTTTGGTTTGAAGAACGCCGGAGCAACGTACACAAGGCTGGTGACAAAGTGTTCCAAAATCAAAAAGGACGAAACATTGAGGCTTACGTCGACGATGCTATTGTAAAAAGCAAGTCTGACAGCGAGCACTTGGCCGATTTACACGAGACATTTTGTTCACTAAGGAAATACAAGATGAAGCTCAACCCAATGAAATGCAACTTCGGTGTCCGGGCAGGTAAATTCCTCGGCGTACTTGTCAGCGCCAGAGGAATTGATGCCAATCCAGACAAAGTCCGAGCAATCTTAGACCTGCCGGAGCCGAGAAATCGAAAAGAGGTCATGATACTGACCGGGAGGATGGCGGCCCTAGCCCGCTTCATCTCTCGGTCCGCCGACAAGAGCACCCCTTTCTTCAAAGTATTGAAGGGGAATAAAGATTTCAGGGGGGAGGAACAGAGCACAACTTTCAGGCAACTGAAAGCTCACCTTCTGACACTGCCAACCCTGTCTAGGCCAATGCTGGGGGAGACGCTATATCTATACATAGCAGTTACCTCGGCCACGGTCGGTCTTAGTGATCGTCGAGAAATAAGACAAGCAAGAAAGACCCAATCTACTTTATCACCATACATTACTACCCGCCGAAAGAAATTACCCGCTGATTGAGAAAGCGGCCTTTGCTGTCGTCATAGCCGCAAGGAAACTGAAACCTTACTTCGACGCACATCCCGTGACGGTCTTAACCGACCAGCCATTGGAGAAGGCATTAGAAAAATTCGAACAATCTGGTAGGCTTATCAAATGGGCGGTAGAACTATCCGGCTTCGGCATTCAATACAAGCCGAGGCCCTCGATAAAGGGACAGGCACTTGCAGACTTCCTGGCCGAATGCACATATCAAGAAGAAGTACATCCCGGTGTATGGGAAGTATTCACCGACGGGTCCTCCACAACGAACAGCTCGGGCGCCGGCATCCTTATCATCAGCCCAAACGGGGACGAGTTTGAGTACGCCTTGAAATTTACCTTCCCGGCCTCAAACAACGAATCCGAATACGAGGCGGTGATAACAGAGTCGAGCTAGCAAGAGCTGCCGGGCGAGCATATCGTGTTGAAGACAGACTCTCTCTTGGTAACTAACCAAATCAGAGGAGAGTATGAGGCTCGAGACGACGGAATGGTAAGATACCTGGAAAGGGTGAAAACAGACACAACAAAATTAAAGTTCTTCAAAATTCAGTGCATCCCCAGGTCCGAGAACAACCGAGCCGACGCTCTCTCAAAACTTGCCAGTTCAACCATCAAGAATATCAGCCGAACCGTGCTAGTGGATATCAGGACCGCTAAAAGCATCACTGACGCACTCTGCACGGTGGGCAACATCGAAGCCGTGACAACATGGATGACTCCGATAATGAAATACAAACTTGCAAATGAGTTGCCGGAGGACCGCAATCTCTCGGCCAAGATAAAGAGGATCGCCGCCAGGTACTTGTTGTTTGAAGAAGAATTATACAGAAGGTCCGTAATAAGACCACTCTTGAAGTGCGTCGGCCCAGCCGACGCAGAGCTAATTTTGACAGAAATTCACGAAGGCATCTGTGGTCATCACATGGGGGCAAGAACGCTGGCCCACAAAGCTCTCCGAGCCGGCTACTTCTGGCCCACCATGCTTGCGGATTCCAAGGCTAAGACCAAGAAGTGCACGAACTGTCAAATGCATGCTCCGGTGATACACGCTCCTTCCCGGGACCTACAACCGGTGCTTAATCCCCTCCCTTTCGCACAGTGGGGGATGGATATGCTAGGGCCATTTCCAACGGCCTCCGGAGGAAGAAAGTTCCTGATCGTCGCCGTTGATTACTTCACCAAATGGGTTGAAGCTGTAGCAGTACCAGCGAAGACCACAGCGGCCGTCAGAAAGGTAATCTGGGAAAATGTTATAACTCGTTTTGGGTTACCCCAAGTCATGGTATTCGACCACGGCCGGGAGTTTTGGAGCGACCTGATAATGAACTGGTTAGAAGAGCTTGGCATCAAGTTTGCATACTCCTCCGTCTGCCACCCACAGAGCAACGGGCAGGCGGAGGCAGCCAATAAAACAATCCTCAACGGTTTGAAAAAGACAGTTGAAGATCTTAAGGGAAGATGGGCCGATGAACTGCCCGGCGTCCTATGGTCCCTTCGGACCACGGAGAAAGAAGCAACGGGATACACTCCCTTCCACTTAGTCTACGGGTCCGAAGCAGTCCTACCAATTGAAGCGACGGTGCCAACATTCAGAACGGCTACTTTTAACCCAGTTGAAAATGAGGAAGGCCTGAAAGCCTCTCTGGACCTGGTCGAGGAAAGCCGAGATACAACACGCCTCAACTTGGCAGTATACCAAAACCGGATGAGAAGAACCTACAACCGAAGATTCCACAAAAGGGACTTAAAAATAGGAGATCTAGTCCTAAGAAAGTCGGCCGCCACCAACAAAGGAAATATTCATGGTAAATTAACGGCCAACTGGGAGGGACCCTACAAAGTAGTTGAAGAGATGAGGCCGGGTACATACCGGCTGACAGACATGGAGGGCGTGCCCTTGATGAGCCACTGGAACACTGACAACCTAAGGAAATACTTTGTATAGCGGCGGAGGTGTCCAAAACTATTGTCGGCACCCCGGCGCGTGTTTATATCTAATGAAGAAACATCCAAGCTTTCCATCAAAGTGTTTATCCCCTCCGTGGCCATATCGAGGTGGGCGCCACGGTTGCCACCAGGCAGTCACCCCAAGAAGAAGAAACGTATACTCAGTGCAGTTGAGACGCAAATCTAGCGATCAATATGCCTACACAGTTACGAACGCTATCGAGCCGTAACCCCGATTACCTCGTCCAAAGCCGAGAGCGACGGGGACACATCGACCGATACGCTAGAAGAAACGTATACTCAGTGCAGTTGAGACGCAAATCTAGCGATCAATATGCCTATACAGTTACGAACGCTATCGAGCCGTAACCCCGATTACCTCGGCCAAAGCCGAGAGCGACGGGGACACATCGACCGATACGCTAGAAGAAACATATACTCAGTGCAGTTGAGACGCAAATCTAGCGATCAATATGCCTACACAGTTACGAACGCTATCGAGCCGTAACCCCGATTGCCTCGGCCAAAGCCGAGAGCGACGGGGACACATCGACCGATACGCTAGAAGAAACGTATACTCAGTGCAGTTGAGACGCAAATATAGCGATCAATATGCCTACACAGTTACGAACGCTGTCGAGCCGCAACCCCGGTTACCTCGGCCAAAGCCGAGAGCGACGGGGATACGTCGGTCGATACGCTAAAGACGTTAAACACAGTTGAGATATGCGTTCGAACTGCCTCGGTCATACCGAAGGTAAAAACGAAGGCACTCAATTAATAACGCAAGAAGACAAGTGAAGGATTGTGATCAAAGCCCCGGCCAAGCCAAAGGCCAATAAGACGAACTTTATTGAAAACAATTACAAGGAGAATACAGACGACGGTCGTCCCCATAGGGATAAGCCTAAACACAACCTACCAAGGGTTTTACTAACAAAACAAAAGAAAAGCAAAAGATTACAAACATGTCACTTGAAGCGCCAAAAGATGGCAGGGAAGAAAGGCTCAATAGTTGGCCCCCGAACAGCTAAAGCTATCCGAGACGCCGGGTGAGTCTGGTAACGACCGCTCGTCTCCCTATGCCTGTTGCTGCCCTCCGTCGGTAGCAGCAGCATCTTCGGTGGCCGGCTTAGGAGAAGGCTCGACATTTTCAAGCACCTTTAGCCTCTCACCCTCCTTCATCTTCGCATCATAGGCCGCCTTGGCCTCAGCTATCTGAGCCGCCTTCGCCGCCTCCGCCTTCTCTGCAGCCGCTGTTTCCGCAGCATCGGCCATCTCGTCCAGAAGATGGTCGAATTTATCCCACGGGAAGGATCCGTCGGGGAAGAGCTTCTTGATTGCCTCCCTGGCCGCTTCCTCGGCCTGGTCTCGGAATTCGGCGCACATTTTAGGGAGAAGCTCAGTTTAAAGCATCTCAATATCTTTCTCCTTTTGAGCAAGGATAGCCTTGTGTGCCTCCGACTGGGCATCGTACAGACCCTTCCACTCTTCCCTCTTGGCAACCACGGCGTCATGAGCGCCCTTATACCTGTCCCGCTCCTCCATCAACTTGGCGGTGGCAGCATCAGCATCCTCAACTTTGGCCCTCTCGGCCACCAGTAGCTTCTCAGCTTCCTCCACACGCTTCTTGGCAGCAAGGAGATCCAGCTTAGCCTTCCCGGCTTCCCCCTTCGCAGCGGAGAGATCAAGCTTAAGCTTTGCGATCAGCGGCCCAGTTTGGGCCATGGCCTTTTCCTGCTCCATGATGTGGGAGCCGGCTAGACGGGTCCACTTCGCCAGCCTCTTATATATTCTCTCACCCTCCGCCACGAGCTCGGTGGGAGGAACCTTCTGGACTGAGGAGTCAACGGTGACATTTCTATCACCCGTCTTCTCAGGCTGCTTCTCCAACCGCCGCTCAGTGAGAACGGCAGCTGCCGACGGCGGATCTACAAAAAATTTACACCGAGCATCCACGTCAACATGCATCGACACATCAGAGAGTCGGTCATCGGGAATGTCCAACAAACCAGCTAAGTCTGAACCGCAAGTTAGATCCGTACCAGTCTGGACCCTCTTAGTCGGAGGGCCGGTTGGGGCAGTCTTCTCCCCGGCAACGGTGGAAGCAGACGGTGGCTCTTTTCTCTTCTTCAGAGGAGAAGGGCCCTTAGCAACGGTCACCACCCCTTCAGCGACATCGATGACCTCCACATGATCCTTCTCGACCACTGGGGTCGAAGAGGGAGTTGGCACTGACGCCGCCGCCAACCTGGACGCTGCCTTCTTTGTTCTCTTCGGCACGCCTCCGAGAACCCGTGCATGGGCCGCCTCCGGATCCAATGCCTTCAGCTGCTTGTCCATCAGTTCGTTGGGAGCCAGTCTGCGATCACGCGCGTCAGCCGTAGGATGCCGTTGAACAACCTTCCCGTCCTTATCAAGCCCTAACCTCTTTAAAGTCCTCTCAGACAGATCCTGGCCAAACCGGTCTGCAAGAAATCAAACAAGAGTTACATAAAGGAAGTAAAACAAAGCTCTAAAACAGGAATATAACAGGCAAAGATGGGCCTCACACCGACCCCACTCACCCTGATTGAGGGCCGGTATGAGGCCGACGTGGCAAAGCAGCTCATCCTGAAGGATAATCTGAGTCGGGGGCAGCCATCCCTTCTCAGCATCAAACAGCTGCATCGCCCGCTTCTCCTCCGCAGTAAGAGGGACCATCGAAGCGTCCATCTTAACCTTACCCCGGGAAATACATTTCTCATATTCTTCCCGGTTCTCACACCGCAAGTAAACAGGGCTCTGGAAGGACCGAGGCAATGGGTAGTCCTCCGGCACTTGGACGTACACCCATCGCCGTTGCCAGTCCTTGCAAGAAGTAAGTTTGGACACGGAGACGTAGTCTGGCTCCGTCTGCACGCTGTACCACCCCACTTTACCGGCGATTGACGGCCGAAGATGTTGAAGGCGGCGGAATAAGTTAACTGTTGGGACCTCCCCCCTAAAGAGACAAAGCTACACAAAGCCAACTATCGTCCTCATGGCCAACGGGTGCAGTTGAGCCACAGCGACGTTCATAGCTTTGATGATGGCCATGACGTGTCTATTCAAAGGAAACCGGAGCCCGTACTCCATGTGCCTGATATATACGCCGACGTGACCCGGGGGAGGGCAACAGACCGCCTGACCCTCTTCAGGGATAACAATTTTGTACCCCTCACCGAAGGAGAAATGGCCTCCGAAAAGAGTCGCACCGGAACAGCTGGCGAATTTATTGGTCCAGACACGGTCAAGACCAGTCCTGCAGGCCTCGCCATGATCCGGGATAAGCGGCCTCTCACCATCAGAAGGAGTCCTCTCATCATCATCAGCATCATCATCTTCATCCTCCCATTCCTCCAAAATTGGTGGATCAACTACGGGAGAAGGAGACCTAGGGCCCCCAGATCTTATCGGAATGGCATCTAGTACACCCTCCTCGTCAAGACGCGACGGGGAACCCCCCGGTGCAGAAGTGCTAGTCCCGGCGTCAGCAGAAGACATGATAGCAATGATTACGTAACAAAATAAGAAGTGAGAAAATTTGTTTGTTTACCTTGAAGAAAAACACTCGCCGGAGTAACAACTCTGAAAATTAGAAGACAAAGAAGCCCTTGAAAGTTTAGAGATGAAAATTTCGGAGAAAATTTTTGGAGAAAATGAAATTGGTGGCCAAATTCACGGAACAACTGCCCAATTTATAGGGAAAAGCCCATGAAGAAGGACCAATCAGGGCACAGCCCATGAAGCGTCAACCAACCAGCGAACAGACACGTGTCGGACATGCAACCACGGGATGTCAATCGTTGCAACAGTTGAACGTCAATCAATGCAACAGTGATCAAGCGTCTTCAACACGCCCCTTCATGTCTCTGCCTATTCATCTTCCTCAGCAAATTCCTAAGTATCTGCTCTCCGCCGGCCACATGGTCAACCAAGTTAGAAAGCACCGGCCAGGGGGCAATCAAAAACAACTGGCACTCTCAACCCTGGTCTCGGCCAGCGTCACCTTCTTTTCCACATCGGATGCCCTTTACACATCCATGTGGAGGGGGGATATGGTACGGCCTAAGCAGAACCAGGCCGAGGTAAAAGAAGCCGATACAGAAAAAGTTAAGCCGATACAGAAAAAGTTTCAGAAATTACTTGCGCAGAATATACGCTCAACATACATCGGAGCCCATACCACGGCATAGACTACGCTGGGGGCAAATTGATGGGCATATTCTGCACCGCTGACCAAGTCAACACATTGAGCAAGGTCAAAGATATCCACAAAGAAAGTCAACGACTTAGATAGTCTAGCCGATGCAACCCATCGGCCTGTCACCTGGGTCTCGGCCTGGCAACTAGCCAGCCGGGGCACATATCCGCGTACTCATATCCAAGACCCTCGGCCGGCCTGCCGTTGGTCCATCGGCCAAGGGTAGAACGGTCTTTCCACCTGCTAGCCACTTGGCCACTTGGCCACTACGTGACAAAAGGTGAAAGTCTATAAATACTCCTCAACCTTCATTGAGGAACGGATCCATAAATTAACCTAAGAATCACTATTCACCTGGTAATATCTTCCTTATCTCTCTACAATACATATACTTAGGCCAAGCAACAACTTACCTCTCTAAGTTTACTGACTTGGGCGTCGGAGTGAGTACGCTCGGCCAAAGCCGAGCCCTCAGTTTGTTCATCGTTTCAGGAGGCCGCAAGGAGGATTCAAGCAAAGACGTCATTCTACAAGCCACGGGTGGTAACAATACTTGCTCTGGAATTACACCTGGAACAACATTATTATTCCCATACCCTGATTGAACCAAACAACTTTAAACAGGTATGGGGTTCTAACTCCATACCCCCTTGGAGTTAGAATCCATTCCATTCCATACCTAATGTTTAAACCAAACGCCCCCTCAATGTTCATCAAACCTCTGCTATTATAGTGAGAAGATAGACACTCTTTACTATTGGGTTAACCCTTTGTTGATTCTAATCCACGCCTTAATAAGTCTTAAATATTGATTAAAACGGAGGATATGACTTGATTTTGATACCACTAAGCATGGTGGTTTTCATCAATCAAATGTTAGTTGCCTAGTTTGGGATCTCAAACAGATTTAATGGGTTGGTTTGTCTCTCCTTATGCAATGATCTGTACTTGTTTTTTTTTTTTTTGGTACATAAGAGGGCAAAGCCCAAAACTAAGGAACTAAACGAGGAGTAGTAACACCCATAATGTCTTCGCGTAGAATAGATCGTAGATCATCAGCGGGATCATCGATATGAATAATAGATGTAGATGACAGAACTCCTTGGTTAGCTAGCCAGTCACTTGCTTTGTTGGCTTCTCGGAAAACATGTAGTAGCTTGACCTTCCACCCGGGTTCGCGAATTAATTCTTTACTCCGATGGACAAGATGACGGAGGCTATTGCTGAGCAACTGATCTTCCAACACCATTTTTACACAAGTAACATTATCCATATGAACGATGAGCTTATCAATATGAAGTTCCTTAGCTCTTTCGAGACCAGCGACTAAAGCAAGCATCTCGGCTCGCATCGACGTGCAAACACCACCCGAGAACATATAAGTCGAAATAAAATTACCTGTTTCATCTCTAAACACCCATCCGCATCCCGCTGGACCCGGATTTCCCTTTGACGCTCCATCAGTGTTTAGTCAACACCACCGGTGCGGAGGTGGGTGCCACCGTATAAAGATCTCGTTTCTAATCGATCCGGGCTTAGGTACGAACAATGAGAATTTATCAAATGCATTCTTTGAAGCTTCAAATTGCTGACGGAGAAGATCAATAGGATGAGTTGGGTTTTCGTTAGGTCGACTAAACGCAATGTTATTCCTCCACCTCCAAATCCACCAACACGTAATCGCAAATTTCATAGACCAATCTTGCAAATCCACGATCAACTTATTAGTAGCATTTAGCGAAACCCGGTCCGAAAAGGATGATAAATAGAAAACAGCAGATGAGTTGGGGATGCCAAGCGAAGACCAAATTTCGCGTGAGGTTGGGCAATAAGGTAGAACATGATCCATGGTCTCAAAGTCTCTGGGCCCGTGTTCTTCGAGCAAAATATTGTAATGGACGATGCGATGTCGATATGTTTAATTACAAAGCAAATATGTCTAATGTGTGGGCGGGTATCTCATCGCAAGCTAGCAATATCATTAAAGGAACTACTTCGGCAGTGGGAAACGGTCAAAGAACTCTTTTCTGGGATCATTCTTGGGTTGAGGCGGGAACCTTATCCGACTCAACTGTGATGCCAATACCAGATAATCTATTAGGAGCGACGGTCAGTGATATGTGGGATGAAGAACACGAGTGGAAATAGGATGTCTTCGCAAACTTCCTGCCACGCGAATGCCTATTAAAGATTGCCTCATACTCACCATCATCAGATCCTATTTTAGTTGATTCTCTCTATTAGAACGATACTTCTCACGGTAAATTTTCTATTAAATCCGCTATGAATATTATTAAAGCTCTCGAGCCTTTTCCAGAAACCAATCAAGTACAGTGGCATGTCATTTGGAAGCTCCCGGTCCAACAAAAAATTAAATTCTTTATTTGGTTAGCGGCACATGGCCGAGCTATGTTCAATGTTAATCGAGTCAGGCGTAATCTTTCGGATGATCCTAGCTGCCCACGATGTCAATGATCAGTACTTGTCATGTGTCATGCCGAGACACCGAGTGATGAAGTTTTTGGCCTAACAATACTTAAATTGACCCGACCCGACACCCACACTCAATACAATGATCAGTACTTGTCATGTCTCTCTTTATTTAAGAGGGTAATATTTGACTTAAATTTAAAGCGGTTTAAGTATGGTCAATGAAACAAAAGAGGAAATTAGGGAGTATGGAGTAGATTTGTTAAATTGACCCGACCCGACACCCACACTCAATGCCTGAACTTGATGCGGACCTAAATTGACTCTAATCACTCTACCTAGTATAATTCGATCTGAATGTTTATTGTTGTAAACTTATTATTATCAATAAATCAGTTGATATTAGTTGACCCGAAATGACTCAAACCCGATATGATCCGGCCTGACTCGACTCAGCCTGAAGTCTGCAGACCCGAAATTAACCCTACCCGAAATGACCCGACATAGTTAAACCGTTTGACAGGTCAAGTGGAGAGTAACAAATATTTGTCTTATATATGCAAAGTGGAAGCATATTAGACTCGATTTCATCTTATGATTGATATATTAAGTAAGACTTATCGTAATTCCGAAGTATAAATTATAGGGAGTAGAGTAATAGATGTGTAGAAATAGATGTATATTTTTTTTTTTTTTGGGTAAAAATAAGGAATGAGAGATGACGATAATTGTGATTAAATAGGGGCTCGGGCAATATGTAGGCTGGATTTACATGATTTTTGTGTCAAAATCATTCAAGTTGGTTTGGGATGGTTTAAAGGGACGTTGTTTATAATTATAGAAAATATATTGTACGTACCTGCTTATTTGCATATCGGATTGGTTGGGTTTAATGAGTTATCTCGTCCCTGAACAAGTTATCTAACCTTAACTTCAAAGGGAATTGGTTGAGTTCAACCTCAAACTATAGAACTAACTTAAAAAAATTGAATGTCGAGTTCAACTTAACCTCGGCTAAAGCTCTATTTGACTAAGTTTTCGTTCTTTTTCTTACGTTATTATCAAAACCTATTTGAAAATAAGTATAAATGCAAAATACTTGAATATAATTAAAAACTATAATCGTAAAACTGATTGTTTACGAACAGGGCTATATTTTAACTCAATGTTAATCAAACCTCTGCTATTATAATGAGAAGATAGACACTCTTTACTATTGGGTTAACTCTTTGTTGATTCTAATCCACGCCTTAATAAGTGTTAAATATTGATTAAAACGGAAGATGTGACTTGATTTTGATACCACTAAGCATGGTGGTTTTCATCAATCAAATGTTAGTTGCCTAGTTTGGGATCTCAAACAGATTTAATGGGTTGGTTTGTCTCTCCTTGTGCAATGATCAGTACTTGTCATGTGTCATGCCGAGACACCGAGTGATGAAGTTTTTGGCCTAACAATACTTATTGATGGCCTATAATTGATCACATATTCGATCTATATATTTCAACATTCACTATAACTACCATGTTCTTATGAAGAATAGGTCATTATCTTTAATAGATAGTTTTACTATACTTGTTCTAAAATCGTTTTCATAAGATTTATTTATGAGTGATAAGTAATAAGATGGAATTTCCTTCCTTGTATAATCGAAAAGATTTTACCCTCCGTTTCACACCAAATCGTGTGTTTGGTAAGTTTTTTCTATTTACTTTCTTTTAGATTGCATATGAAAATTCGTAAGTACCTTTTTCCCTTGAATTTGTTTCTTAAAATTTAAACTTCTATTCAATTTTAAATCAATTTTCAATTTTTTTTTGGGAGAACTCTTCTATAATTCGATTGTAGAATTTCAAGTACATGATGATTTTTCACAATCTTTTGAATTGACATATAGAGATTCAATGATACAAAGTATATATTACTCCTTCCTATTTTCAAAATTTTAACTAAAAATATACTAACAAAATATGAAAAAAGAAAAATATGATGCAAACATATACACCTATTGTATAAAACTTGTTAAAACTATATAAATTTCTTTTAAAAAAATGTAATATATAAATTAAGAACAATATAATCAACATGCAGTCTTGAAGATCGCATAAAGTTATATAAAATGGATTAGATGTGAGTGAGGACAAATGGCGAGAATGAGAATGTTATTATCATGGACGGTGATGAGTCCGATAGCTGATATATCGACTACGAAAACTACAGTGTGAATATTTGTGTCAATCGAGATAAGAGAAAAATACCATTTAAAATCAATATATTAAAGGAAAAAGGTCTGAGAAAATAATTTTAATCTTCAATCTAACATTAATTTTTTTTTTTTTTTTTACTTCATAGTTATAGGTTTGTACCACTACATAATCAAGGAATCAAATATTGGTATGTAACTAATCACAAATAAAGGTCAGACCTACCAATCGCTCTGTCCCAGTAAATAATTTACATTTACTTTATTTTGTGAGGGGCAAACAAAGCAAATGTAAACTATTGACTTGGGACGGAGGGAGTACCTCTTTAATTTAAAACTAGGTAGGTCGAATCGTAAACATAATCCATAAAATCGAAAGTAGTAGTACAAATTACTGTATTATAGAATTGATATTTCAAGGAGACTCTTAAGAGGACAAAACGTGATATTCAGAAAGATAGCATACAGATTCAGCAGCCTAAACCAAACAATCAAATACAAAATCCACAGACAATACTCTTTGCTTATACAAATCAATATACCATCACCAAACTGTACATGTAGGATACTCTTAACAGATATATATATATATAGTATAGGACACAAAGAAACAAACCACCTTAATGATCCTCAGATAATAATTGGGCAATAATCAAAACCAAGCTTTACTCATCAATAATAATCATCAGTAAATTTACTCTTAATCCACTTGAAGCTGCTCCGCATAGATGATTTCAGCTTACGCTCCATAGAATACATATTGTACGATGCCACCCTCTTCTTCCTCTTCGTCTCCGGATTTCCAGACATCCCAAACTCATCCCCGTTGGCCGGTCCGTTAAACGAGTACGCTTTAGTTCGGTCCTCAAATGCATACCTTCCTTTCTCATAGGAAGAGTACTCGGGAAATGATTTGCTCTTCTCCATCACTTAAAAAAGCTCCTCCTTTTGGGTCAAAAAATATTCCGGATATATATTCTTAAATGTAGCAAATGAACACGGCCAAACTCTGCAATTATATAGAGGACAAAAGGGTCACTGTCAAAAATTCCGAAAAAAATAAAGCATTAAGAAAGAAGAATGTGTTACGTGTGTATTTAATGAAATGAAAGGATTTAGTGGTTAGAAATTATATGAAATCCGATGGGGAAAGCATATGGTGATAGATGGTGGGTAAGGAACAGATGGGGCTCATATTTGATAGAATAGAATGATGGGAATGGGAGACCATATCCTCATATACTACAAGCATTAAGCTGTTGCCTTAATGACATTTATATAATTATCTCCCTATCTTATTCTAAATGCAGACGCAAAATGATGTAACAAAAAGCCTTTTAATTGGGCAACATAAGTTTGACACTTAGATGCTGAAAAAGTAAACGGCCTCTTGATGAAAATCACCATAAAATGAGGCAAAGCAGCACAATGTAGAAAATCAACGATAAATCTAAGTTTCAAAGATTTGTCGTTGGTTATAAAGATTTCAGATTAAAAAGTTCCTAACAGCTTCTATAATTTTCCCTATCCAGTCAGGCAACCATAATATTTATATTCCTGCTGCTTATATTTGTTAGTGGTCGTTTGGTTGTCCACAGAGTACGAGTACACAAAATCACCCACAATTTTTTTTTTGTTTTTTGTTTCGAGTGAGCCACAAGGGCATTACTACATAAGGGGGCGGGGGGATTCGAATATGGGACCTAATGTCCACTATACCTCCATCTTAACCACTAGGTTTAAGACATCTTCGGTAAATCACCGACAATTTTCAATGCTTTCAAAATGAACAGTTAGTCTTGCTGAAGACGGGTCGGAGCAAGTGACGGGTAATGCCACTCACAAAACGGATAGGGGGACAAGGTGGGGGCACCCCCATGTGCTTCCCTCTCTCCTCTATTTGGGTCATTTGTGAGAGGAAATGGTATCTGTCACTCCAAAGTGACGGATACGTGCCGTCTTCAATAAGATTTTGTGCAAAATGAAAGACGCTACTTACCTAGCACCTCTATGTAAGTGAGAATTTGTGGGACCTCATTCCTATATGTTACCAAACAATTTTCTAGTGAATCTAACGATCACTTACTTTCCAAGAGTCATTCATTATAAATTTCACAAAAAAGGTGGGGTGTACTAAAAACACAAGTACATCACATAGAATAGTACTTTCACTAAAATATTTCATAAATTTTGAGGGGGTGAAATGCTATAGGATAATAACAGAAAAAGGGGGAAACAAACATAGGGAGTAATAGGAAAGGTGAAAACAAGTACTCAACAAAGGCAACCAGAAGTCAAGTGAAGTTGTACAAGGGATGTGTGTGAACAGTTGAACACTACTGGGTCCAACATCAATAAGTATGAAAGTGGTGTATATCGGAACACGAGAGCTGTATTTGCAGGTAACTTAGCCTTAGGATTAATGATCACATTTAATGGTTGAAGCAGAAAGCTACTCTTGCTGTCTATGTGGACCTCCTTAGTTGGCTTAAAATCTAAATCAATATTGGGAACATGGCTTGATTTTAGTTCAGTTAGTTTAGTTACTCCGTGTCAGAATAACTATCTTCAATTTTGAAATAAAACACTAAAGACAGTATTTCTTAACAAAAAATATAATGAAGAAATACTAATTTGAATTGGATTATATCAAACCTAGGAAGAAAATCTTAGTCCAACTCCAATGAGGGCAAAGAGTCATTATTCATCAAATCTGAAATATGATGGAAGAATAATGGTTCACTAAACTCACTTTGATAGAACCGAGTATGGCGTATGAGGCATAAAGTATGAAGTTCCTCTACTTTGAGCCTTATGTTTCATATACGAGTATAATTTAATTTCGCTTTAATCATTTCAATATTTCCTATTTTTGATCAAATTCAGGTCTTAAAGACGTGTCCAACTCGGGCACACATGTACTTGTACCCTACACGAGCATCCGTATTCAAATAACACAAACCACGTCAATTTTTTTTTTTTTGGTAACGAGGAACATCTCTCATTAGCAGCCTAGGACGATACACCTTTGAGAGACCAAACTTCTCATTCCCCTCCATCCCACCCCCACCTCCTTCCCACATGTGTGTGCCTGTGTCTTCATTTTCAACAACCAACAAGATGTTTTCAGTACGTTACTAACTACAAACTTGTACTCTTCAATCAGTTGAAGGCTTTCAGGAATTTGGGATGAGGGATTTAGTTTGTTAAAAAAAAAGGCGGTATTGGCCTTTTGGCATTGACCACTTGCTGATCTATTATTTGTATATATTCAATTATTTGGCCATAAATAAATTTTAGAGTTATTTGGTCATTAATAAAATAGCTACAACCCTTCCGAGAAAAAAAAAATTGCCACGGGACCGAGACACGGTTCGTGAAGCTTGTCAAGAACGACACTGCCACTACTACCATCGAACCGTGATCTAAGCTATAAATTCAGTTGACTGTCGGTCATTTTCAGTTCGGTCATGTTACTCATGTACCTTCGAAGGTGATCCCAGGAATAAGCAAAAAGTTAAGTAACTGCCTCGCCTCGGGCTTAGTGGTCTAATCTCAGTCCACAGCCAAAGGTGTAAATAAAAAAGCTGTGAGTCTGTGACCTCTACATACTAAATATTGTCTTCTGAAAAACAAATAAGAAACTGAGAGTGCGATTCATATGGATGTTTTATAGCTAAATAGTGTGAAACTGTGAATTCATTTGCTAGACCGAATTCCTGAACTCCCAACATACTGTCACACACCATCTTGCGACCCAATTTCACAAATCCCCATGAAACCAACACTATAGCATAAATCTTAGACAATCTAATTATCTCCGCCAACTCTTCACAACATTTAGCCGGTTTCTTCATATAGGAAATCATGGCTACACGCCTACACCTAGTGACCTAAGATTGCTACTACTTCTTCACTCTTGATGGTTAGACAAATGTTAGATCAATTGGACAGTTCAAAAGCTAGTATTTCTAAGACAAATACGTATCATAACAACAGCTTCGGGCTAAGCTAAGTGGTACACCTAGTAACGCAGCTCGGGTAAAGATCTTGAAGGGAAATAACAATTAATTAGATGAAGGTACGTACTCACCTATCCACCTTTCAAAAATTTTGCTAGTGAGATGTCATGTTTGCTGCATGAAAAAATCAGCACCATTTTCCACATCATCTGTATTGATGCTTCCGTTTTGAGCCATGAGTATCCGGTACACCCTCTTTGAGCAAAGTTCACCTAACCTTCTGTCCTCGTTTCCAAGTAAGCATTCCACCTGCAAATCTTTAAGCAAAAACTCCTTCTCGTGCACCTAGTGTTCAATTTTTCATGAACAAAAGTGGTTCAGAGCTCGAAAGTAGAATGAGAACAGAAGCCTCCTACTTCTAATCTACCTTAACTATTAATCACTGATCAGGAAGCATAAAAGGTTGCAATTTTTTTCCACAGACTTGCGCATTTTCATACACACGGGCGATAATATAAACCAGATCATAGATTCTATGTACGAAGCACCAAAATCACACAGACAATCAAGCTTCAGAGTTCAGATTTAAAATGTCAAATATTTGTAGAGCTGGAAATACAAGATTCAGTGTTTTGAGGGGATGGCCTGGTGAGGGTTCTTCTATAATTATAAGTTCTAACAAATTAAGTTGACCTTTCCAGAAACCTTATAAAAATTTGAGTGGTTAGCTAAAAGTGGATTCCTGAGCTGTTTCTTAATAGTGCATTTCCAGAACTTCTCAAATGTTGAATGACCTTCATTAAAGTGTATAATCCCTTTGCAGAGAAACTGAAACAGTGGACCATGGACCATATACTCACTGACTTAGTTGGATCCAGGTATGCGCTTAACAAGGACTTCATATTGGGATACTTCTTCCATATAGCAATAGCAAATCTGGGTTGAACTTTTGGGATGGAAACCAGTGCCTTTAACCTGGACAAAATGAAAGTAGACCTTACTCGCAAAATGAGCAGAAAACATACGTTACTGATTTTGAGTTTCTGACATGTAGAATAACTATTTGGAGTTGGAGATTGAGATAAATTTCAATATTCAAACAAATGATAACATTATGTTATTTATGCCAAAAGAGGCCACTAACCATGGATGCTTCATGATGAGTCGTCTGTCTACACAATCCTTTGGAACATTAGATCCATTGGCATTCACTGTTAGGTGCGTCAACTTCTTACTGCCGAAAAAGTAGAGAAGTTCCTTAACCCTCATGTTTCGTAACATATAATCATATCCAAGAATTCATACATTCCAGCAGACATGCACATATAAGATTAATAGGGAACAAAGAAAGGTACATTTGGCTATAAAATGGTAGGACCTTATCAGTGCAATTTACAAACCATCAATATGTAAATACCTTGGGAACTTTTAGCTTCAGGGTTCAGACTAAAAGATGTTAAAAATACTTTACAAAATACATCATATGCCATGGTGGTGCAACCAAGTGCGATAGATATTAAATTTTAAGATTTTTCTTAAGCAATAGATTCCCAAGAATTTTAGCAATGCCCAGTTTTCTAGAATTATATGGAATTGTCATCAGCAGGTTCACAAAGTTCACCACCATTTGTCTATCAAAACAAGCTGACAAAGAGGAGGGACTCCGTAATATGTTGAATTACATGACACAGACAACCAAATTATTCAACAACTGATAAATATTGATGTCAGGCCCACATTGAGCCCTGGCTTGACCAACTATTGTCATTTCCCACTCCATAAAATGTAGATGCATCTCTTCATTCAAGTAAAATTGCCTAGTACAAGACATCTGGGACCAGCCAACCACCACCAAACATCTCAACAATAGTTTGACTGTTTAAGAAGGCATAGGGAGGGAATACTAAATACAAGTCTATCTCGACTAATTTGAGGAGACTGGTAAAAAGGCACTAGTGAATAGCAGGAAAAAACACAAGTCAGCAAACAGTTGACACATCAGATGTAGAAGAGCTGTAAGCTAAACAAAAATGCAGACTTACCGAGAATGGCACTTAGCAAGGTTGAGTGTCAATCCAACAACATGTTCAGCTAACTCAGCTTCATCAGCACATTTCCGAGAGTGCACATTGGCAAACTGAGTAGTTAATTTTGCAAACACCTGCTTGAAGGAATCAGTTAACAGGCATGTTCAGTAAGACGGCAATACAACTATACAAGTACTCCCTCCGTCCCAATCATTTGTTTACCTTTTTTATTCATTGTGAGCCGGTAGCCAGTAGGTAACCAAATGATTGGGACGGAAATATACAACAAAGTCCAAGTCCCAAATTGATTTGGGCTCAGTTAACAGCAGAACTTTAATAATCCTTACCTCTTCTACAGGCGGACGCTTCCAGCAACTTGAATCATTTCGGTTTTTATATTTGTCATTTTCCCTACCATAGCACAAATCTCAGTAGCTGCGGCATTAGAAAGGGAAATTGTAGGAGGGCAAATAGATCGCTTCATTTACCTCCAATCCAGTTTACTAATGAATTAAGAAAATTGTCCCTCCCCTTTCGATTACAATCATCCACCCAAACAAGGGGTCAATACTCAATACCACCCCCAAAAGAATAAAACAAAGAAAATGAACACAGGAAACAATGCTTTAAAGATATGTTTTCATCTATATCGTCATAAGATGTGTAACAAAATGGAAATAACAGTAAGATCCCAAAGGTCAATGGGTCCATATGCTTTAAAGTTAGTAAAGAAACTACAATGAGGTGAATGAAAGGTGAGACATAACAGGAACAAGTTTGGCTGAGCCGAAAACAATAGACAAAAGTGGTCAGAAGAGTAAACAGCAAATCAACGATTACTTTACACATAGCAGCAGCATATTCACAATTTCTTTCTCTCAAATTTTCAGATAAAAGGACTTCTGTATCAGTCATTTATGACAGCATCACCATGAACACTATCTTCATGGCATGAGAGCCAAATTTTATTGCTTCTAAAATACATAGAACGATAGAAGTGGATGATTGATAATTCAGAACAAACAAAGCAATTCCAAAATGCAAGACCAGAATATCTTCCACATTCAGCGAAGGGGCAAATATCAATTAAATTAACGAGATAACATATATACTCGAAAAAACTCTCACCTTTTATTTATGTAAGACATCAAACGATTTGTGAGACAGCAAATTTTGTAATCCGGATAACGAGTTTGTACAGAGGAAATGTGATTAAAGAAGGATCCATCATTGACAATTTTACAGAATTCCTCAGCTTCATAGACAAGCAATATGTAAGGAATTTCAGATGTCGGTAAAGAAAGCTGCAGCAAACAATTACTTTTAATTTAACACTACTCCACCGAAATACAAAAAAGAATACATAACACAGTGATAATATGGTAAGACATGAACAGGTTGTCTATAATGAGAATCAAAAGTCAGGTTATGACTAGGTTCAGATATAGAATGCTGCATTTAAGTTATATTACCTGAGACGTTCCTTCAGGAACAGACATGCTCCAGATAATTGATTTTTCAACAAGGTTCGAAGTTAATTCAAATTTCAGACCTTTGTCACCAAACATTGTTACAAGATGCCCTACATCATAAAAGGATCTGTTTTATGAGGTATAATTTGCATCATAAATCCACTGATATAGAGTAACGGCCTAGTGGGGATACCTCCAATTTTACCCAGCTGGATAACCTTTGCGTCAATCTTAGCTACAATGTTTTTCTCGCTAAACTTGAATTTCTCCAACTTCTTCTTCTCCTTCTCTAGTTCCTTAAGCTTGGCAGCTTCAGCTTTCAATGCTGCTTTCTGCAACTTCTCTTGCTATATCACAAATTACTCAGTGAGTTAGCATTCAACATGCTCTCTAATATAATCTCACAATAGCCTACACCTGACTAACCTCCTTTCTTAGTTTCTTCTCTTCCATTTGACGCAATTTTTCCTCTGCTTTATTCTTATTTGGCCCTTGTTCTCTGCTCTGCTCCTTATAAATGGCTTTAGAACCACTTCTTGCTCCGTTATTTTCCGTGTGAAAATACTGATCCTTGCCAAGAACAAACATATTGGTTCATAAAAAATATCCAACTAAGAAACAAGAAAACAATATTAGCGGCCAAAGATCAATTGCTTTGCGGGTTATAGGTTAGTATTGAACCAAAGCTAAGACAAAGTCGAGGTGACCATAGTATTCAGTCTCGGTTTTAGTCATGATTATCAAATGTTACAGCCTAATCTTGCTAAATGCGGTGGCAGTGATCTACAAAAAACTTTACAAAACGCTGATGTTTTGGCGCTGTAGAAATGATTTGATACCATGAATGTAACTGACAAAGAAGCAGCAGAAATTTCATAATAATCTTACAGGAAGCTGTTGTACCTGACTGGTGCTATCTTGAAAATAAGAAGAGTGATGCGTCTTCGTTGACTGAAAGCTCCCTGGAAAAAAACGTGATTCCAATAGTTATCATGAGATCCCACAAAACAAGAGTGAATCAATGTTGCATTTGTCTTTAATTAATCTAAAGTCCCAGAACCAGGACTGGAGAGGTAATATGGAGGCTAGATGACAATAACTCCTCCCAAATTGTGTATTTAAAGATTAAATTCGTGTGTGAAGTTCCGTTTACATACACAGTAATACATTAGTAATCACACAAACTTACCAGATTCAGATGTTGATTGAACAATTATTGGGCTTTCTTCCAAGCATTCCACATGTATGTCAGCACTAACTCCTTTCTTCTCTTGACAGTTCTTCACTCCAAAAACACAGCTATTTTCTGAATAAAGTTCCGAACAAGAATCAGGAAAACTTCCTCCATCGTCCAGTGAAATTATTTTTCCAATATCTCCATTCTTATTGTGAACATTAGATGGCACTGTAGTGTGAAGATAACACATTGAATCTATGTCTAACCATTGTTGTAGTGCTCCATCGTCCTTCTCCTCCACAGAAAATACAGATTCCAAGTTCTTCCCCTCATCAAAAACCGAACGTGATCCTAAATTATTCGCACATACCCCCTTCATTGGGTCCTTTTCATCCTTGTCTTGAGATTCCACATTTATCAACTCAAGATCACCTGCAATTCACATAATCGGAGTAGACAGCTCTCAACAACATTACAGAGTGCATCAAGGGCTCCCACAAATGGGATAGTAAATGAAAATATGACATACGCAACCTTGCACAAACATAATGAGGATCTTTTCGAAATCTAAATGACGCAAAATAAAAATCACTATTAGTTTAAAGAGCCATTTTGGTTTACCGTGCTAAAACTCCCTTTTTGCCAATCATTTGTTTACCTTGTTATATTCTTCGTGAGGGGCCATAAACAAATGATTGAGACGGAGGGAGTAAAAATTACAAGAATTCAACTAATCAACTAATTTAAGATCCTTTTGCATAATTCAATCGTGATCCATAATCAACAAACACATAATCAATTGGCTTGATTATGTCAATTATACTACATTGTTCAAGTTGCTAACGACGACCTCGTGCTAAAATTAACAAAATTACGGCAATTCAAGCACGCAACCAAAGAACACCGAGTTTTTTTTTGGGGGGTCGGTTGGACATAATAATATCTTGACCGTCTCTATCATTTGTTTACCTTTGATTAAAATACCGCTCACAAAGAATAAAAAAAGTAGAGAAATAAAAATAAACCTGGCAGCGAAGGTGGGGAGGAAGAGGAGGGTAAGGGTCGTTGTTTAGGAGGCAACTCAGAAAACGGCGTTTCAGGAATAACCAACGGCGTTTGGGAATTGCGGAGTGTGGGAGGGGTGGGGTCGTCGTCGAGGGGGATGATAAAGAAATCATTAGGGTTTAGGGGTAATTGGAAATTAGAACGACGACGTTTGTTTGAAATTGGGGTTTTGTATGATTTATTGTTGATATCGTCATCGTCGTCGTCGGAGAGGAGTTCGATGGGGGTATGGTGAGACATTGTTGATTGTGAAGAGTATGATAATGGCGGTTTTTTAATTTTTGAGAGGTTCGGGGTTTTTCGTGTTTCACAATGGCGGGATTGTTTCTGTCTTCTGTTTTTCTTTTACAACTCGGTTTTTCTCCACGCTGCTAGTTAGCCTAGGCCCTACGGGTTGAGACGGAGACATCGTGATCGTGATAATAGGTCACGAGTTCGAATCTCCTCCCTATATGGAGTATTATATTGACGTGTCATTTGAAAGAGAAAAAAATAAAAAAATATTATGTAAACGGATTTATTAAACTATTATTAAGGCTGATTAAACAAAAAGTCAATTATTTAGATTGATAAACTCCTCTTATCGGATATTATTTCTTTTTGACGTGAATCATGGCATTACAGACATAAATTGAACTTTTGACCTCATGATTAAGGAATGAGATGAGCAACCACTAAAACAAATACGCTTGGTTAACCTCATGTCTTATCCAAGGAGAACAATACGAAATACAGGTTAGCTCTATCATAGAATCACCCGTTCGAAATTTTGAATATTGTTGTCCTGGGCAGTGAACTTGGATATCACGTGTAAATTGGTCGCTCATCTAATGTAACAGAGCGATAGACAATAATATCAGCCTAACCGGAGGAATGTGACTCTAGTGTAACAGATCGATAGGCAAGACCACTCCAGCATGAGCAGTTGGATCCTCTCCATTTCCTCCATTACGATTTCCTTCCATTTCCCTTCAATGTACGGATTTTGATCCGGGAAAACTAATGGCCAATTGTTTGATAAAGTAGAGAAGAAATAATGATTTGAACTTGTTTCATTAGAGAAAATGAAAGGAAACGAAAATAAGAAGCTGGAGGATCCAAACTCATGAGACAAGAAAAAGAGGGATTTCATGACAACGGTTCCGTAGTAGCCATGTCAAGACAAGTGCACATTTCATAATAGAGAACGATATTGCTGACGGGAACTCAAATGACAGAGATCTTGACCAAGAGCGAAACTTCCAATTACTACACACAAGTCATAAAATAGACTTAACATTGGAGCTAATATACTACGAACTTCGGAGTACAATACTGAGCAAGTTTTCACAGAAACCCTCTACAATGAGCACGAAAATTGTTGTTGCTTAAGAATTGCCACCACTGAAAGAATTCGTTCCCAATAAGCTCATTTCCCCCTGCACAAAAACAAACATGATAAGGAAACAGCAACAACATAACCCAGTGCCTCAAAGCACCTGTACGTTGCTAAGTAAGGGAGAATCCCATGTAAACAACTATATCCCTGTGTTGCTATCCGTGTTAGCACCACATAGAGGCCATCTTATGAATCTTGTGAGTCTTGCAATCCATTTTATTTAATTCATCACAAAAAAAAAAAAAAACAGAATAATAATCTTTGGATCCATTGGAAATGGAGATTCACACAATATGTAAGCAATGAGTTTGAAACCGCATAATCTGTACCGAAGTGCACCTTGCATAAGGCGCATTAAGCAATGTGTACTGCTCTGCAAACTCTATTCTTTTTTAATTTCTTTTATTAGCCCCTTCTGTTTCCCCATTATCGCTATCTTGCACCTGTATACTTCTTTAAAACGTCCCATTTATACCGTTTTCATTTACTTTTTGGTTCACTTCAAAATAATTGTCCCAATGTCATACCTAGTAAAATAAAAAAGAAATACTCCGTATGAATTTCCTATACTGTCCCTTGTCTTCTACAGGTATATTCTACAAAGTCCAATGGGTAATAATAATATTTCATCACCAAATCTTATGTTGTATTATGTACGACTTCTAATCAAATGGAGAAAATAAAATGAGATGTATTTTATTTTTGAAAATAGGAATTTGTTTGTAGAAACAGTATGCCTTGTGCGCACGAGGCACATGCCTCATCACCACAGTCCCCATCGCCTCAATCCACTTCACGCCTTTCAATACTAAGACGCCAAGAAGAAAAAGATAATGTACAAGACAAGGAAATAACAAAAAAACAACAAACTACAGAAACAAGAACAGAAAATAAGATTTCACATACGTGTTCATCATCAGAGTAATATTGTCTCCTTTCAGAAGGATCCTCCCTGAAAAACAAACAGAATAAAAGGTTCAATAAGTAGCGCAAAAATTAACTACTTTTAAACCCATCTTCAGCATAGCACAAATCTTACCCAGTGACTTTCTGGTCTTCTTTTTAATGTTAACTTCTTCAGCATCGTCCAAAGTCAAGTTCATGTACTCATCGAAGCCCTACACAGGACATCAAGGATAAGTATGGAAATGCACAAGCAGATTGACAGATATAGCAGCGGCAAGTACTGACCAGTAATCCAGTACCAAAAAAAATAATGTGAATTAATGACAATTGTGGCACCTAATACCCGTATTACTATAGACTCAAAAACAATGTCACAGCATACAACTACATTAAAAAAAAAATACAAGAATTGCTATACAATCTAGCAAACATAAAGACACTCTAAATCTAATTAAAACTTCAATACCTTGAGAAGCTAAATAATATACCTCAACAAGGTTCAAATGTTCAATATTGCCAAAATAGCAAGAAAGGCAAGTAATAGGGCTGTAGCTTAAACAAAAAAAGGGTGCTTTTAATGTTTTACAAAAAGAAAAGAGAATTGGATCTGTTCAAGCTACAGGGTAATTAATTTGATTAGACGTAACCCAATTATTTCCTCTATCCAACATGAAAAATCCAATAACAGCAAAGCTTTGGTCCCGTGATGATTTTGGCCAGAATAAATAACCTCCATACGGAACCGTCTCACATGTGTAACAACTCCAAGCTGCAAAATTTCCACCTTGCTTTTCAGATGCACTAAACCATATTGAAGCATAACGAGTTGAAATTCTATTTTAAAACAGTATTACATTGTGGCTTTTTGGGAACTTACGAGAATTGGAATTGAATTCCGTAATTGAGATGTTCAAGCTTTCAGGAAAGCTCCTGATCTGGAAATTGGAACTGAGCTCAATAATTTTCAATTCCAACCTAGATAAAATTTGGGGCTCCCTACTCCCATAGTAGTCATTTCAATTACATAACTAACCAATCTCATATTAACTTGTCAAATAGGTCGGGATGTGTCATATATATATGACACCCACCCAATCGAGCCCCGCCAAGGCGCCAACCCGTCCTATTACTATTCCAATTCCATGTGTTTCCCAAACATCAATGAGAAATTGAAATACATAATTGAATTCAAGTGATCTCCAAACATGTTTTTCAAATTGGATATGGAATAGAATTACAATATTTTAATTTCTACACCTGAAATCATGAAAATGGTATCAATTCCAGTATTCCACATTTCCAAACACTATCTTACCTTGTTTCACCTATAGACAATCCTCAAACACAAACGGCTAACCACCTAAAGGTCCATATCTATAATAGTAGCCTTTGTTGCATTATTCTTGTTCTTTGTATCCATATTAAGGGCGCTAATGTTCGCTAAAAAAATTTACATAGACAATAAATTCTAAAATATTACTTTAATAAAATCCTCAAACCTGATTTGGTAACACAGATTTCAAATTTTCAGCACAGTTACATAGCACACATATATTGGTATTACACCTTTATTTGTTCTTCTCTCCTTTATTACACCTTTTTTTTACCAACCACTTTCTTATATATTTTACTTGGTTTACTTTTAAGGCATTCCAGATCCTAATTCTATTTCGGTTTTCAAAATCGTTTTAATCTCTTCTCTCGATTTAAATTTTAAGTTTTTATAAAAGAAATCCGGAAGTCGATTTTAAAACCTGTAAGTTTACCTTGACTTTGTATTACATTTTCGCTCTCCCTTTTGTGCTTCACTTTTCCATTTTCTATTCGCATTTTGAGGTGTGCGTTCACCCAGGGACGGTTCTAAAAGATGATTCATGTCAGCCGACCCCAAATCATTTTGGGATTAAGGCTCTGATGTTGTTGTTGTTGTTGTTGTTGTTGTTGTTGTTACATAGCACACATATATTTAAGTAAAGAATCTGAATTGTGGAAGCACCAAAAATGGCAAATAAGATGATGCAGCCAAGAAGTTGATACTATAAATATGAAGTTAAGAACAGTTATGAAGGCAAAAAGCTCTTTCCCAACTTTTCTATTTCTTAGTTAATGGGAACTTTCAGCCATAAATTAAAAATTACAAGAAATGGAGGTTGCAATATAGCTAAGTGGATGACTACCATATGGGCTGCGTTATTGGCTCAGAACTCAGAACGGTATTTTCTCTATCACAGTTGGAGTAAAAGATAGCTTGAAAGAGATACAAGAGCATACGCAGGTGATGAAATAGTAAACTGTTCAATAAAATTCTCTTAGAAGGCACCAAAGATGACTATGGCCCCCAAATCCCTCCACCTCTATTCTACTAACCAAATAAAAGAGATCGCATCCCTCCATTTGCCTTCCCTTCCTTTCCCTTCAAAATCTCCCCATACAAACACACCCACACAGTAGGGCAAAGAGGAAACGAGGTCGTCTACATCATTCAGGTTTGGGTACAAGAGTTGCACACGGGTTTGTATCCAAGCATCAGACCCGACTAATATTAATGTCCTAAAATTAAGGATACGGGTGTGGGAAACAAAACTAAAAAGTATAATTATAATTTGAATTATTTAGTGTTTTAAAAGAAAACTAGAGTGACATAAATTAAACTTTGAATCATTAAATGTCAGACTAAATGCTTATAATACAGGTCTAAAACACAGGTACAGTCATACACTCCAAAATGAAGCATCAGCCAACTAAATGAGATATCAATTGCCCCAGACTACTTCACACAGTCGGGCTGGTTGTTTGCCAGTGAGACAGTCTCGGCATGACAAAATAGCGTATGATTCTGATCCTAATTAACCGACTAAGTCTCATACCATAATCTACGTAATTTATCAATAATATCATTATTCATTATAACAGATAATTCATCAGCAATCAGCATAATATTCAAGAGCAACAATATAAATAGCAAGCGGCAAGACATATAAAAATCATCGGCATTAAACTAAACCATAGTAAGAGGCAAGAGAGATTACAATAATACGGCCTTCAATCCGCAAATCCTTCTGTTCAAACAACCATATTTGAATCCGAGCTTTCTGCAACGCCAAAACAAATCCAAACAATCAGGAAACATACAGTACTATTATACTCCCTCTGTCTCGGCCAATACTCGGGAATTTCAAACAAGGATAACTATTGACCGAGACGGAGAGAGTAATAATTCGACAAACAGTAAAAGTAGAGAGAAGTGAACATACGCTTTGAAGAAACCTGAAAATCAGATTCTGGAAAGTACAAATTCCGCAACGCATCACATGAAACAAGTGTATGAGTGAGATTAACAAAGCATAATAAAAAGATAATTAAGAAGAAATCAATAAATTAAGTAGAAGGCGAAGAGATACTTACGATAGGTTGGGTCATAATACGTTGGACTTTTGCGCTCGCCATGGTTGCTGCTTCTTCGTCTTCGTCGTCTTCTGCTACGGCTTCGTTTCTCTATGTCAGAGTTGAAGATGAACACACTATTTGTATTAACCCTAATTTTGTTTCAACTCGTGTTTGCGTCTTTAGGTCTTTTAAAACTTTTGGGTGGGTGAAATTTCAAGGGGAATTTTGTGGGGGGTTTTTTATTCGATTTTTTTTGGTACTAAAGAGGGGCTGAGCCTTGAGGATTAACTGTTTGCTATTACATGGGGAATAGCCGATCTCAAGTATATCCTCCTAAAGAATAGGACGCAACTTATCAATAGGAGCATCTAAATGTGGCGGACTAGTACTAGAATTTACTCCCTTATTAGCTAGCTAATAGGTCCGCAGCTTTATTGGCCTCTCTATAGGTATGCTCCAACTTGACCGTCCAATGATCTTCCTTAATCAACTCTTGCCAGTGTTTGACGATAAATTTCAGGCGGTTGCTTACCAACTGGTCTTCCTTAATAATATGAACACATGGTGAATTGTCCATATGAACAATTAATTTCGGCAGCTTAAGAGCTTTTGTCCGTTCCAAGCCTGCTAGTAATGCGAGAAATTCGGCTTTCATGGAGGAGCAAATCCCGCAAGAAAAATAATAAGATGTGATGAAGTTCCCCATCTCATCACGAAAAATTCCACCTCCTCCTGCTAAACCCGGGTTACCTTTAGAAGCCTCGTATGTGCTGAGTTGAATCCACCCGTGAGGTGGAGTAGTCCAACGAATAAAAACTTCCACTCCATAATGTAGGGGTCGTACTTTTTCACATACGGATTTTACTTTTTCACATACGACTTTTACAATTATACCCTCGTCATTTTTTCCTCAACCCCTCCTCCCTCGTTCAATTGATTTTTTCAACTCCATTCCCTTCACTTCCCATCGATGACCAGTAGTCCGGTCAACCATACTCCCGCCGATCTCAGGGTCCCCTTTCTCGAACTGCCCTTGTTCGGCCTCCCCTTACACTTGCAGTGCCTCTCCCGCAATCTGACGACCACCCATTTCTCGTCCTTCCCCGACTCTCCCTCGCCGGACCTGCGTTCCCGTCAATTTGTTTGGTACTAAATTTGCAGCAAAAAAACAATTAATTCATTATTTTTATCATGGTAATTGTTTGGTGCTATACTTGAAATTTCCCCCCAGCAAGTTGTTTGGTAGTTTGATAGTACGCTTGAAATTTGGCACCATGTTTTCCTCTATGAATTATTTTTGTTCATTTATGCGTAAATGGCGAAGTTCGATTAAATTCAAGTGGGTGTAGTTTTGATGAGTTGAGTTATTGTTCAGTATTGACATTGGAAACAATTTTAATTGGAAATTTAGAAGGGCGAATCAATTAATTGGAGGATTATAATCCATTATTGAAGTTATTAGTACAAATTCGATTTTAGAGAAAAAGCTAGACTTAATTTGGTTAGGTTTAGGAAAAGGGTATGATATGGAAAATTAATGGAAAAATGTATGTGAAAGAGTAAAGTTCGTATGTGAAAAAGCAATTCCGTGGTAGTTGAGGTATAAAGATGTCGAATTTGTCAAAAGCCTTCTTCCAAGTTTCGAACTGACGAAACAAGAATTCTTTTGGTGCAGTCGGATTCTCACTCTCCCGACCAAAAACCACATTGTTTCGCCATCTCCATATCCACCAACAAGTAATGGCGAAAAAAATTGGCCAATCCGCTTCAGACGTCGAGACCTTTTTAATAGCACACTTTGTAAACCACTCAACAAAAAGTGTGTTATAGAAAAAATTGTTAGAATAGTCAATACCCACCAAATTTCAAATTTGCTTCGAAATAGGACAAGAACGGAGAAGGTGCTCTGTAGTTTATTCGTTCCCATCGCACCGTGGACACTTCGGGTCATCACCCATATTTCGTATGACCCGATTTACATTCATCATTAACCGGCCATAGGCAGCTAACGAAAGAAACATACGGATTCTCTGTTGTATTGGAAGACGCCATACTATTCTCCACACGAGGTTTGGGGAGGATGTAGGATCATTTCCTCGAAGATAGCCAAGGGCGGATTTTAGTGTAAATCTACCCGACGAGGTTCCTTGCCAGTAGAGCGAGTCCTCCATGTCGAGGTCATTGACTAGTGAAATAGATGCTATTTTTTGAAGGATATTTTGAGGCATTAAATTAGAGAATGAGTCTCATTTCCAACCGTAATTCTCGCACCACATCTCATCGACTGTCGCACCCAACATATTACCCAGAATCGGAGCGATATTATGGTCGCTTAGACAAAAGCCATCAACCCAAGCATGGTCTCAGAATAAAGTTCTATGTTCATTTCCCACAACTGTTGTCGTTCCTCTAACTATGGTCCCATTTTATGACTTATAAACTTCGAGCATGTTATCATCGGGAAGCTTACCTGGTATATGTAATTTGGAGGCTATCATATATACCCAAGTGTTTACCCAGAGCGCACCGAAGGTAGCGGATGCGGGTTCCTTCGTCACCCAAAAAAACCTTCTGGGTTACGACAGTCCAATTTTTTTTAAGGATTATTTAACATGAATAATTGTAATTATAAGTCTTCTTAGAATAATCTCGATTTCAATTAATCTCTTAGAATAAATTGTACTATTAATTACATCTTCTCATAATGCACTAGGTAACTGGTTACCCTTGTCAATCACCATATTTTAAAACAAAGGTTTTTTTACATGGTAACCCTGTATTTTTTCCGATTTTACATGGTAACTTTCCCTTTCTAAAACACACACGTGGTAACCCTGAACTCTATTAATACGTATTGGCATGATCCTAAACTTGTATTCTGTCAATTTTTTTCGTAAAGTACCTAATGGAAAGTGAGGTGGCTAATTTAATTTTGAATTTTGTCTACATGGTAACCTTGTGTTTTAAAAAATTATACACGATAACCCTATTTTTTTACAAATCACGCATGCTTACAAAAATACCCATTTGATTAATTGTTTTTCTCTCATTTTCACTCGATTACTCTATCTGTTTTTTATACGCTCATGGTTCGGAAGTTGGGGACATTTTAACGAATTGTTCCATCTCCACATCCTTGATGTTATTAATTTCATTATTCAGATTGTTTCCGATTCTCAAACAATTAATCATTTCCCTCTTTTTGTCGGAGTTATTCATTCGGTCAAAGCTCGCTCCCAGCCAACAAATGGACGAGCGCAGTGAGGGAGACTATGTTATTCACCTTGTAGACAAAAAGAGATATAGAACGTGAGCCGCCCGAAGAAAAATAATTCTATCAAATACATTCCTCCAATATCCTTCATATAAACGAGTACTGAAATATCGTTTTTCAATATTGTAAAAGCCTTAACTAATTCTTTTAAATTCCAAAGTAAAACCCCCCATAGGAGCGAAAGGAAGGTGATGTAAAAGATTAATCATTATTTAGTGTAATCGAGTGAATGTAACACTACGGATTTTGTTAAGTTGTATACTCGACCGAGTAGAGCCTACTCGGCCGAGTAGTGTTAATTGTGGAGTCTGTTTTGGTTCTGCCGAGTAATACTCGGCCGAGTATGGAGAATACTCGACCGAGTAGATGATACTCGGCCGAGTATAGCTTTACTCGACCGAGTATCCGGTCTGGCGAATGTTATTTTATCGGTTTGATTAGGGAATGTTAGGGTTATTTTATATTCGACGTCAGTTTCTAAAAACATCACTTCCAACCCTAATCATTCTACGATCTCTCCCTAATCACTCCCTAATCATCCTCTAATCTCGTTGGGTGTGCAAATCATCGTGATCCTTGCGTGTAGTCTCTTATTCTACTGTTGGTAAGTTTCATTCCCTCGTCATTTGTATTCTTTTTGGGTTACTGTATATATGGAATTGAGGAAAATGGGATTGTGCAATGTGTAATTGTATTATGTGATTATTGTTGTAGGTGACGATGTGATATTTGTTATGCATTTGTATGGTTGATTGCAGCGTAAGCGGATTGCGAAAAGGTAGAGTTTTCCCTACTCAGTTTACTGTTCTTTGTAAGACATGTTTGTTGTGATTATTGTTATCTGTTGATCATCGGAGTATGGAGATTGTTGTGACGATGTTGGTGTGAGGGGATTGAGATGGCTGTGATGTCATGTGATTGTGATTGTGATTATGGTGGAGTCACTTGCGGGAGTGGCTTCACACCCTAGTTCGCCCTCCGTGGAACCCGCCACGGGAGGGGATGTGCACATTAAGGGACAGGGATTGTTAGTCGCTCGTTGATGAGCTGGACTAGGTGGGGATAGACTGCGGTCACCCACTGGCGGCGAGGATTACCTGTTGCGATGGGTAATCTGGCAGGGCTTCACACTTCGGTGTGTGGTCGGTTACTATGTGAGATCGATGATCAGCCGGTTGTATTGTTTGTTGTCTTATATTGATTGAGTAGTACTGACCCCGTGTTGTTGTTTGTAAAACCTGCGGTGATCCATTCGGGGATGGTGAGCAAATTGTGACAGGTGATACATTTATTGAGATTGGGGCATTCATGGGAGAGTCACCACGCTGGATTAGATGACACCATCACGAGCCTTAGTTATTGTTTTGGTAGTTGTTGCCATTTGGATAATTCGTTTATTAGATTTTGGAGACTATGTAACTTTTATAATTACGTACTTTAATAAATGTGTTTGGACTGGTGCTTTTGATATATACTAACCTCGGGCAACCGAGATGGTAACAACCTTTCATGCTGGGGTAGTCCTGGTAAGGTATCTTGGTATGAGGGGGTGTTACAAAGTGGTATCAGAGCCGACGATTCCGGCACCTAAAACTAATGAACTCAATGAACTTAGAGAGTCGAAATAAAATGAACCCGGGGAGAGTTGTTTGGAGCTACCGCAAAGACTTGTGAGACGTCCCGAAGTCACACTATGGCCCTCACAATCTCAAGCCGGTCACCAGGGGGAATTTGTTGTGAGTCTTTTCGATGTGTGTGTGTGGCATGTGGAACTTGAATGGTTGAATCATGTGAAAGGAAGTGAGATGCGTGGAAACATGTTTAAGACATGGTGAAACTTGTTGAAACGGATTTGGTATGAAATATGTTGGCATGTTAAGTGTTTATTATGTGGCTTTCAAAAGAGTAGTGGTACATGGGTACATAATCATGATAATGTTAATGTTTGGTTGTTGGTAGTAGCATGTGATTAAGGTCATGCGCCTATGCATATGAATGTCGTGTTTAATTTTCATGTGGGTATGATAAAAGTTCACCTCTGTACTGGTTTTTAGAAGTATTGGGTCGTTATTATTTGTTTTATGCATGTTTAAGTTGTTTTGTTAAGGAATTTTGAGTTGTATACAAACCGATGTTTGGAAGGGTTGTCTTAAAACTGTCATAAGTCGAGTTCTAGAAATGATATTGCTGTGATTCTAAGTTGAGGTGATAGCTTGTCCTCTTACGATTCTAACGATAGGTCACACGCCCAAAATGACCAAGTAACAAGTGAGATATGACTGTTTTACGAAAATTGGACGGTGCTGAGAACTGCGCCGATACTCGACCGAGTAGTCCCTACTCGGCCGAGTATCTTTTATACTCGACCGAGTATTCCGTATTCGGCCGAGTAATCTCTCTGTGATAATACTGTTTACCGTCTGGAGTCGTGAACTCGGCCGAGTAGTCTCATACTCGACCGAGTAAGGTCTACTCGGCCGAGTATTCCCAATGCTCGACCGAGTAATCCTTCTGCGACAATTGAGTTTGCTTCTGGAGTCCAAAACTCGACCGAGTAATATAGTTGCTCGACCGAGTACCTTGTACTCGACCTAGTATGTTATGTACTCGACTGAGTACCTCATTGGGCGGCCACATTGAGTCGGTGGCTATGTTCTTACTTTTGTTTTGAGCCGGTGGCTATGTTTTTACATTGTTTTGAGTCGTAGGGTATATACACATGTATGTTTTGAGTCTTAAAGTATTCTTTTATATATGCGACGGTCTTGATACGTAAGTTACCAAATGCTATGATAGGAAGAATGCCGGCTTATGAGAGATAAGTGTTGGATAAGGAAGACATGTGTTAATGTGATTGTGAGAAATAGTGGAAAAAGGAAAGGGAAGAATGATGAGCTAATCGAGGTAAAGAGCATGTTTTGTGAGATATGATGAGTGATATAGTCGTGTGTTGAGTAGTATAAAAGTAAGTATATATGGGCAAAAGTAATGTGAGTTTAAAGAAACGTGAGAATGAAAGATTGAGATGAGGGATACGAATAGTGACATTTCGGGATGTGCAAGGACTTATAGAGGGAGACGGTTAGCATTGTGTTGCTTAAGGATATATGTAATGAAAGGTTGCTTTGGAGGGATGGAGAAGAGGGGTATATAGTGAACTTAGATAGAGTTATGTCGCGACGTGGATTTGTAGATACTGACCAAGTTTGGGAATTTGGAATATCAAGAGGTGAGCCTAGTGTGTAATTCTTTGGGCGATTAACGGTATGAGATTAATTTTTTTTGGTTTTCTAAAGATACGAAAGGGAGATACGACTAGTTGAATAGTAACTGTAGAGTGTGGAGTTGATGGTGACAAGGTTGAGTGAGAAACAAGATGAGAGAGGATAAATGATAAGAAGAATGATAAGATATTGATATGAATTAATGGAATTAGAGTTGTGGAGCTATGGGAAAATAAACAGTTTACAAAAAAAAAAAAATTTGGTAGAAAGAGAAAGGAGATGAATTATTAATTGGTATCATTGAGTAAAAAGGAGGAAAGATGGATGGATGGAAGTTGAGAGAACGTTGACCGGAGTTAAGGAGCATGAAGGTAGGAAATTATGGAAATGTACGATAGCCTCACTAGAGGGTGTGAGTTAATGGTTATATAGGAGAACAGGACGACATGTTAGCCGTGGGTCTCGACATATTAAGGGAATAAGAAGCTTGTAGAGTGTTTGCACGATCTGAGATTTTGGTGGAGAGTTAGGTAACGATATGATAAAGGATAGAATTGGGAATAATGTTGAGGTAAATTGTGTTGATGGATTGGATGTTTGTTATTTGGGATGATAACCAAAGAGAGAAAACGGATTGTGATATTAAGAAGTGATAGTAAGAGAGTAGTCACATGAAGGATGTTGGTGTCATAGTATTGTCACTAGTGGTTGAGGATGGTGTTACTTTAGGGAAGCTAGTTGTTCTAATGAGGTTGATTTTGTAGAGACCAGATTGATATGTATGGTTGTGAGAGAGTATAAGATGTGGTTATATGAGGCGGTTGTTAGTAGTTGAGTATTAATGGTATGGTTACACTTGGCAGGGGGTGATGGTTATGCGAATGGGAGAATATGTTATGAGGGGTGTACGAGTTAAGCTCGGGTGAGAGGTAACTTTTGTCAAGTGGTAACTTACGTGATCAGGATTGACTAGTTGGATGTGGTTATGGGTCTATGATGTGTATAAATGTTTGTGTGAGGTTCTGACCTCACGAGAAGCGGTATGGTGTGATAGTCATAAAGTTGTTATATGAATGTTATATATGTTGGGTACGACAATCTAATGGAATAAGGTTCAAAAAAAAAAATAATTTGATTGATCTGGCATGGATAGTTAAAATCGTATGTGTATTGATGATACATATTTTATTCCGTGAAAAGGTATGGATGATATGCATGAGATTCTTGTATGTCTATTCCGTATAAAATGTTGTGTTATGATCGAGTAAAGCAGTTTTAAGTAAATTTTCTTGTCCGGAGAGTTATACTGAGTCAATGTTTGTGGAAATTATATGTGGGTGTAATGTTTATCGATGTGGTTGTTGTGCCTCGGGTGGTGATCCGGGCACGGTACTTCGTGTTGTGATGCGGGCATTTTCGCGGCTGCGTCTGCGTGTTGTTGTGGCGGTGTTGCGATGTCGTCACCGGTTGTGGTGGAGTATACGAGGTGGTTACGATTTGAGTTTCGAAAGTACTGACCGATTATGCACGATTGTTGTTTTGTTGTTGTTGTTTCTTGTGAGTTTTGGTTAGACATGTAGACTGTTGTTTTGTTTGTTGATGTGTCTTACCAGTTTCAGTTTGGGAATGAGGGTAGAGTATGATATGAAAGAGAGTTGTATATGTTTTCGTTGTTGTCATGGTATAGTGATATTCTGTTGATGGGACATAGTTGGGATAGGTTGCTACAGTAATTTTGATCTTGTTCTAGATGAGGCCTTGGTAGACATGGTAATGGCAAGTGATTCGTAGAACATGTGTGGTAATGATCTGATATATGCAGGTGGTTCATAATCCTTTGTTGAGACAGTGAGTGTAGGGTGTTGGGTAATTAGTGTCGTGTTAAGTTATGTATGAGTCTTGCGGTAATGAAAAAAAGGAACTTGAGGATCTAGTGTGACTGTACGTAATAAGTGTGGATCGTGAGTTATGCTTTTGGCGATAAGAGTTTTATGTAGTTTATATAGAGAGGTATGTCGTGTTGCGGTAATGTGGAAGAGTTAGAGTGTTTGTTATGATCAGGATTTTGTGGTATTGGCTAGATGAAGTGCAGAATGAGTTGAGGTATGAGAACTGTTTAAGTAAGAGAGCCTTGGAAATAGGAATGGTTATAGGTGTGAGGGTATAGGAGGTTATCTTTGATATGTGGTGGTGATGAAAATAATGAGAGGATATAGCTGAGGATCTAGTATTAGTGAGTTACGAGGACGTAACATATGTTTTAAGAGGAGTAGCATGCGGCAAAGAGCGTTTGAGGGTTGTGCATGTCGTAGTATATTTGGAAGTAGAGTGATGGGGTAGCATAAAGGACGGATATTTGCGTGATGATTATGAGTCCGATAGTTTTGACAGTTGGAAGAGGATGTTTATGTGTTTGAGTAAACTTCGAGGACGAAGTTCGTTTTAAGGATGGTAGAATGTAACATTCCGTTTTGATGGTTGATCTTCTTTTGTGGATCGAGTGCTATTGAGTGTTATGGAAGTGATACAAGGTTGGCAACATTATATTGTGGTTATTGGGTAATGTTATGAAGTCAGTATTGGGAGCCTATGCTATAGTGGAGACGATATCGTGAGCCATGTTGTGGAAGGAAGAGTGGTTTGTGGAGTTAGTGTTAGATGTTCCATGTTTTATAGGTTGGGTTGGAACTTCGGGGACGAAGTTCTTTTTAAGGGGGGGAAGATTGTAACACTACGGATTTTGTTAAGTTGTATACTCGACCGAGTAGAGCCTACTCGGCCGAGTAGTGTTAATTGTGGAGTCTGTTTTGGTTCTGCCGAGTATGGAGAATACTCGACCGAGTAGATGATACTCGGCCGAGTATAGCTTTACTCGACCGAGTATCCGGTCTGGCGAATGTTATTTTATCGGTTTGATTAGGGAATGTTAGGGTTATTTTATATTCGACGTCGCTCTAAAAACATCACTTCCAACCCTAATCATTCTACGATCTCTCCCTAATCACTCCCTAATCATCTTCTAATCTCGTTGGGTGTGCAAATCGTCGTGATCCTTGCGTGTAGTCTCTTATTCTACTGTTGGTAAGTTTCATTCCCTTGTCATTTGTATTCTTTTTGGGTTACTGTATATATGGAATTGAGGAAAATGGGATTGTGCAATGTGTAATTGTATTATGTGATTATTGTTGTAGGTGACGATGTGATATTTGTTATGCATTTGTATGGTTGATTGCAGCGTAAGCGGATTGCGAAAAGGTAGGGTTTTCCCTACTCAGTTTACTGTTCTTTGTAAGACATGTTTGTTGTGATTATTGTTATCTGTTGATCATCGGAGTATGAAGATTGTTGTGACGATGTTGGTGTGAGGGGATTGAGATGGCTGTGATGTCATGTGATTGTGATTGTGATTGTGATTGTGATTGTGGTGGAGTCACTTGCGGGAGTGGCTTCACACCCTAGTTCACCCTCCGTGGAACCCGCCACGGGAGGGGATGTGCACATTAAGGGACATGGATTGTTAGTCGCTCGTTGATGAGCTGGACTAGGTGGGGATGGGCTGCGGTCACCCACTGGCGGCGAGGATTACCTGTTGCGATGGGTAATCTGGCAGGGCTTCACACTTCGGTGTGTGGTCGGTTACTATGTGAGATCGATGATCAGCTGGTTGTATTGTTTGTTGTCTTATATTGATTGAGTAGTACTGACCCCGTGTTGTTGTTTGTAAAACCTGCGGTGATCCATTCGGGGATGGTGAGCAGATTGTGACAGGTGATACATTTATTGAGATTGGGGCATTCATGGGAGAGTCACCACGCTGGATTAGATGACACCATCACGAGCCTTAGTTATTGTTTTGGTAGTTGTTGCCATTTGGATAATTCGTTTATTAGATTTTGGAGACTATGTAACTTTTATAATTACGTACTTTAATAAATGTGTTTGGACTGGTGCTTTTGATATATACTAACCTCGGGCAACCGAGATGGTAACAACCTTTCATGCTGGGGTAGTCCTGGTAAGGTACCTTGATATGAGGGGGTGTTACAGTGAAAATGAGAGAAAGATGATTAATTGAATGAGTATCTTTTTAAGCGTGCGTGTTTTGTACAAAAATAGGGTTATCATGTCGAATTTTTTAAAACACAAGGTTACCATGTAAAAAAAGTTCAAAATTAAATTAGCCACCTCACTTTCCGTTAGGTACTTAACGAAAAAAATTGACGAAATACAAGTTTAGGATCATGCCAATACGTATTAATAGAGTTTAGGGTTACCACGTGTGTGTTTTAGAAAAGGAAAGTTACCATGTAAAATCGGAAAAAACACGGAGTTACCAGGTAGAAAACCCCCCCAAAAAAAAAAAAATTAAGCTTATATTAATGATTAGAAATTCATAAGCACCATAGAAACATTTACCCTTTTATGACATCAGAGGCTACCAACTATCTTACAAACATAATCAATCTAGAGAGAAACAATCCACATACTATGGTGTCTCTTTACATCACCATTTAAACAAATTTACATTCGCATTTTCACATGGTCCTTAAGTCTAGAACCAAGCACCTTAGGATGCATTACTATCAGCTCCGTTCTACACTGATTTATGGCCAGCCAAAGGTAATACATTAGGCCTGCAATAGTGGTAGCCACCATTTTCTTCTTAGGTATAGATGATAACCTGGCATTGTACTATTTGTAGTAGGTACTGTCACGTGTAGCAAATCAGAGATCATCAGGCATTTCCTATTGTAATCACATTGGAAAAACATATAAGAAAGGAACTCGTCTACACATTCACACAAAGAGCAAATATCGTCAGTCATGATGAGCATCCTTTGTAATTTATCTTTTGTTAATAATTTTTCCTACACAACCAGCCACGCAATGAATTGGCGTCTTGATAAGGTCAAGTGACTCCAAACAAAAAATCTCCAATTTGTCTTTTGTCCCACGGGACATAACCAACCATTCATATCCTGAAGCAATGGTATAACACTATAATAGTTATCATCCTGGAGCCAACGATTCCCTACATATCCATTAACTATCTTCTCCTTCACCCAATACAATTTCCTCCCAAAATCAGCTGGAATTCTGTTTTGGTTGATAGAGCTTCGAGTCTTCATTCTTTATGTAAATAAAGTGGATCCATCATCTTACCCAGGAGGGATATTTCTTATTAGCTATCCACCAATTCCACTCTTTTATTGGACAAGCTAGTATTTATTTAAGTTAAAAATAAAGTAGGACCTGTCCAATAGCGGGAAAGAAAAAGTAACCAATGGAATTAAAAATTGAGAATGCGTACTTTCAGTTCAGAAATCAAAGTCAAAGTCAATTTCAGTCCGGAAAAGATCACAATTCAATGTAATACGAAACGAGTACTTTCAGTCCGAGCAAGATGAAGCTAGATGAAACCACTTATATTTCGTGCAAAGATGGCGACAACATCAATGGAAGATTGGTGCAAACAAAATGACGACATCAAGAGCATGTCGTGTTGACTACACAAGGATACCACTGATATTTCGTGCATCTTATACGACAAATCCAGCCCCATGTCATGCGACTAACACGACTGTTCCACTGCTATGTCGTATAGCCAACACGAGCACACCACAGCCCACATTATGGACGCGGGCCCACGGGAGCGAAAAGCGAAGCAAGCTTTTCTTTTGTATTTGCATTTGTGGAGTCGCCACCAATCTATTATGGAAAATTGGAAACCGTTCGAATACCTCGTGACATGAACACCAAGAACTCGTTACCCTTAGCATTCTATGTCTAGAATGACTCTCGTGGATGCCAATGAACACGGATTTTCACAGAGATCTGGAGTAAGGGGTGAGGGTACGTATTAGTAAGCTCTTTTGATCGAACACCTAATCCCGCCCGCCTCGATAGCGGCCTCTACTAATGATTAGGGAAAATATCTATACTCAATATATTGTCGATTATATGCATGTAATGAAACATCCATAAGATTAATCCTAACATGTGAAGAATTAGACTAAGTCGGTTATCACGTAATTTAACATACAATTAATGTCAAAGTAGAAATTTAGGATTGATTACATGTGAAGGCATACAAGCAATACAATAAAGAAATACAATAATAATATAATAAAGAAAATTACAATAATTACATCGGATTTATTGACTTATGTCGAAAATACATGTAAAACGGATATTTTAGAAAAGAAAGAATAAATAAATTAACGAACAGATTAAGGGTGATAATACAAGTAATACTTAATTAGATACGTAATTAATAAACTAGGTCAAAGTAGAAACGGGAATTCAGGAACAGAAATCAAACAGGAACAGGCGCAGCAGAGATGCGTCCCTTGGAAGAGGCGCAGCAGTCGCTGCGTCTGTTCCTTGGCTCCGTTCTGGCTGTGAAGCCGGAATTGCAAATTGTTAATGCTCATTGGTGATTTTAATGCTTGATTAATGATATTTGACTCGGATAAAAGTGATTAACAGGTTATTTACATGTGATTGAGGTCATAAAAATAATAAAACTTGGATAAAACTAATTAGAAGGAAATTAATTATAAGATTAAAAGGTTAATTACGAATACAAATTAAACAAATTAATTAGGTTAAACAGATTATTAATGACGAATGAATTATGGTGACAATGAATAACATATGCAAATATATAAACAATGAATTCCAGAGATTCAATATTGATGAATCAAATCTCTAGAACCCGAATTTGATTTTAATGACGAAAACCCGCAAATATGAATTATAAGGGATTTAAGTCGGGAATTAAAAGATGATAAACTAATATTGAATTACATGTTAAAATTACCATACTGAATAGCGGATTAATCTTTTCCTCAGTGGTTTCCTCCTGCGGAAGAAAGATTTCCGTGTTTCTATTATGGAATAGCGGATTAATCTTGTTTCCTTAATATTTTGTGTGAATATTTCGGGATATATTTTACCAAAGATTAAAAGATTGGAAAATATGGAATAGAAATATCCGGAATATTCCAGAACATTCTGACTCGGCATTTTAAACGGTTATTAGAAAATGAAGACGGTTTTTGACTCGGACTCCAAATGTACTCTAATTACTGTCAAAACGACCGTATCGGCGCGTAGATGATGACTATGAGGTAGACACAAGTGTTTGAGCGATCACTTGACGATAAACTTACGAACTGTCACAAATCATTCCGTGTACCAAATATGCGGCCCAATCATCACCGGGTGGTTTGGGGAGGTGCAGAAATGAGATATCTACAGAGCCCCCACTTTGACTGAGGCTTGGACAAGGCGAAAGTCAAAGTATAGCCATCAGGTCAATCGAAAATTACAACCTGACGACTATGGCGACGCGAGGCGGCTCAAGGGGTCTGAGCCAAGGACCTGTCGTCGGGAACATTTTAGAGTCTGTCGACTATCGGGGAGGGTCGTTTAAAGTCCATTAGACTGCGTAAGGAGGCTCGCCAGCCATAAGAAGAGACCATACCTGAAATTCCTTGAAACTCCAGGGGAAACAAAACGCGATATTGGGAAAGGCAGCAGGACGTAGCTAGGAACTGCTGGGAGAAATCTGCTTGGGGTCGGCTTCAAACAAACTTCGGAAGAGCTTGGGGTCGATGTTGATCTCCATGTCTCGAGAGGGACGATTGGCTGTCCATGTACTCTCGTTGGGGAACAAAATAAAGGAACTGATCTCCATGTCTCGAGAAGGACGATTGTCTGTCATGAATTCTCGCTGGGGGAACATAATAAAGAAACTGATCTCCATGTCTCGAGAAGGACGATTGTCTGTCGTGAACTCTCGCTAGGGGAACAGAATAAAGGTGTGTCGAAACACCCGTCAGAAAATATCCGCTCGTTGTGACAAGCAAGGTCTTGGTAAAAAAGCGTGGTAGTTTGCAGTTGTCTGGGAAATACGGGTCCGGGTGAAGAATAAATATCAAACGGACCAAATATACGATATGGCATCAAGGAAGAGACGCACCAAAGATAGGCCCACAAATAACGAACTTATAACGAATTTTTGAAAATTCATGTGGAGGGAAACTGAGGAAGAGGCGCAGCAAGAGCTGCGTCTCTTGGAAGAGGCGCAACACCTGCTGCGTCTTTTCCTGAGTGTGGCTTTTCTGAGTAAAAACCTGATGAAACAGGTGTTTCATTTCATTATTTCGAAACATAAAATCCTCCATTTATCTCTCAAATTCCAACCATTTCTCGTCAAAATTTGATCAAAAGCTTGCATTTGTCATGACTAATCGAGGTATGTGTATTATTTTTGCATTAATCTTCCGTATTTGATCAAATTGGATCGACAAATTAGGGTTTTCAACCCTAATAAGTCGAAAATTTGGGGCTTTTCCCCCAAATGATTTTGCCTTGCAAAATTGACTTTGGAAATGGCTAATTGGTAGTATAAGGATCATAACCATGTATTTGTTTTGAATTTTCGTTGAGTTTTGAGCATTTGAGTGAAATTGTGACGGTCTCACAGCTAAACCGTAAATCGCTTCGAAAATAGCCTTAGGATTGCCTATTTGTGACGAAACTTGATATTTGGAATCCTTGTATGATGGGTAAACTTCCTACCATTTCAGAATTTTGATTTGTGACGGCTTTTTTAGGACACTTTTCTAGGGCATAATCGTCGTTATAACGAAATACTGTCGAAATTCCGACTCGAACCCATGACTAGGCTTCAACTTAGGCTTTTCTTGACCCAAATTACCACATGAGCAGATGGGTTTGTGGGAATATTTCCAAAGATGGCGAGAAAAGAGCGATTTAAGAGCTTTGAAAACTCGCAAATCCCCTAATTAAGGCTCGTTGTTACTTGACGCGGCCTAAATTCACTTTAATCTTGCAGGTGACGAGGCTTCTACGTCCGGGAGAGCTCCCATGGACGTGGATACCGCTCTTAACCCTTCTCGTTCGCTTGAGGAGGCGTTAGAGGAGGCTTTTACCGCTGCGGTGACAGCTGCTGAGGATGAGGTCCTCGAGGAGGAGGCCGTTGAGGAGAAGAAGGTCCCGAGGCGGGCCAACATTGGACGAGGTGGTCACCAGCTGAGGGGAGCACCAGCGTGGGCTGAGACTTGGGACAACATGTACCTCCTCTAGGCTGCAGAGGGTCACCTGTCCTACAGGACGATGAAGAGCTTGGTAACTCGAACTCATCACTCTTTGTTTATCTTCTTTCATTCCTTATTGTTGCTACTCCTTTCTTCTTCATTCAAGCTAAATATAGCTCTTGTTTCGAATCAAAATAGGAGGCCGGGAACATCAGATCGTTCTCGGGCTACACGACGACGATGGGATGCTACGAGAGGCTGTCAGCCGAGGAGCGAGCCATCATCGAGCGAGGAGCGTTCGGTGCCTTGGTGCAGGCTTGGAGGGACATCACGAGGAGGAAGCTTTGGGCTAACCTTAGCCTGGTCCGAGCTTTCTTGGATCGGTTTTGGGACACGACCTCCACCTTTCACATGCCTTTTGGTGAGGTGGGGGTCACGTTGGAGGACAATGACATGATTTCTGGCTTGCCGTGTGGGACTGAGGTGGTGGAGTGGTCGGAGACAGCCATGAGGGTAGACTCGGCTGAGGCTAGGAGATTGATCGGCTGGAACCTGATGCCGAAGGCTGCTGCGGTACCCGGATTGGTGCCTAGTTCTTACGTCCGTGATTATTTTGCGGGGAACACCCCGACGTCGGTGGTGATCGATGGGAGGGAGATGGCTCCTCCTCCCTGTACTGCAGAGCAGAGAGTCCGTTTGTGGCTCTGGTGGTTCTTGTCTTCGATCTACCTCGGAGACAAGGGAGAGAGGCTATCGATGAAGCTTCTTCCCTTTCTTTCTGACTTGAGCGACCTAGGACGTTGAGATTGGGTCACTGCTGGCTTTGCGGTCCTCATTCGCTTTATGAGGGCCATGGTTCGTCCGGAGTTGATGGAGAAGGGGACTTCTCATTCCGCTGTTGGCCCTGGACTATTGTTGGAGGTATAAACCTTTATCTCATTTCATGAAAGATCATTTCCTTTTCTTATCGAATCACAAAAGATCGTTATTGATTATCTTGCTTTACAGGCATGGGTGTACTCCTATTTTCCGAGCCTCGCGCCCGCCTGTGTAGAGGGCCTATCCCGTTGTGAGGGATTGGGTGATGTGCCGTACGAAGAGCCGGCGTTTATTTCACGACATCTGTCGACGGGACGTGAACGCTCTTCAGTTGGACGGTGTGAGTACTTCATCTTTTGTTGTTTGTCTTTCTTCATTGCTTTTTTTTTAGAACTGATCATAAGAATGACCCCTTGTTTTCTTTTCCTAGTGGGTGCCCAGGCCTTGGGTGGACTACGCTGGCGCTCCTCCCTTTGTGGCTGAGGTCCTTCGACCTAGAAGCTCGAGCCGGTTGCTGCTTAGGACGTCGATGGGTCCCGTGTGGTACTTGGGCGAGCGTTTGTCTCGTCAGTGCTCTCGAGATGTCTTGACAGTTCCCATCGATCCTCCTCGGACGATGTTCAGGGAGCCTTCTGAGGCTGAGAGGGAGGCTTACCTGGCAGGCGTTGGTGGTGACGCCCTCCTTCTTCCTGGCGAGGACTACTTGTCGTTCCTCTACGGGAGGTTGGCGTACTGGCCGGTTGTGGTAAGTGTTTTACTCTTACCTTGATTATTTTTGACAATACGATGAATGATCATCGATTAATGGAAATTATTTGACTTTGCAGGAGGTCGAGGCGGCAGGCATCGAGCCCCCAGAGTACCCCGAGACCCTCGAGTACACTGACGCGACGGGGATGACGACGATCTCCGAGCTGCGTGACTTTGGCGTGGCGGTGACGGATGCTGGCTTGGATGAGTGGCAGCATCTGATTCGGAGGGTAAGTTCTCTAACTTGTATAATTTTGTGTAAGAAAACATTTGCTTGATTTTGTCGAATCGTTTAAGAATCTTTTTTTTGAAATGCAGGTTGCGTCATCCCGGTTCGTGGCTTTGTGGAGGGTAGCCAACCGGCCGCGAGCTACTGCCATTGAGGCACTTGTTAGCGGTCGAGGTCGTCAGGTATGAGCCTTCCGTTTACTTCATTTTTGATTTTTCTATCTTTTCTTATTGTTTGGAATGATTGACATGAGCCAATTCTTGCGTTTGCAGGGGGAGAGCGACTTGGAGCGAGAGCTAGCCCAGTCTCGGGAGGAGACAGCTCGTCTGCTGAGGGAGCTCGAGGTCCGTGACGCCGAGATTGTTGCTCTAGAGGTGAGAGTTGCTGAGCTAGGCGGCGACCAGCAGTAGCCTCTTGTTGTTTTTGTGTCTTCAGCTGTATTTTGCATATTTTGTACATTTTTTAGGACCTACATTTTGGATTCTCGGACTTTGCTTGGGGCTCGAGCCCCCAGTTTGGTGTATATATCCCCTTTTGGTTGTATATATGATGGCCTGAGTGCCTTTGCTGCTCGGTTGTTTTGTTTGTACCTGCAGGTTAGCTTTGAACAAGTTTGGTAGATGACGGTTTACGCCGTCATGTTGCCGAAATTTACACAGAAATTCATAGAATATATATCTTTACACATGGCCTAAATTAGCGCAAAACAATGACTCGAAAATGCAAAAAAATGCAAAAATTTGCCGGAAATGACCGGACGGTAGGGAGGGCTACCCCCTAAAAAAAGCAAAAAATAGAAACATATAAGTTTATAATGTAATATTGAACGGGAGTGAAATGATTCCCCAAAAAAGAAAATTAAAAAAAGAAATGGATAAGTTTGAAAATGATTAAATTAAATTGGTGAAATGATTCCCAAAAAAAGAAAATTAAAAAGAAATGTATAAGTGTACTAAAGTGACGAAAATGTCGATATCGCCTCGAAATGCGTGCCCGTGGAATTAGGGAACACGAAATATGGTAATTTGACGGATTTACCAAAATAATAACCCGTATGAATAGGAAATTATTGTTTGAGGAATTAGGAAAGATCCAACGTGGAAAATCACAGAAAGTAGGCTGAGGAAGAGGCGCAGCAGGAGCCGCGTCCCTTTGAAGAGGCGCAGCAAGTGCTGCGCCTGTTCCCCAGTGTATCCGTCCTGACAGATTTTAGGAAACAACTTTTAGTATAAATAGAGACGTCGAGGGAGGTTTTTTTCACATAATTCTCCCGTCTTTCCTTCGTCTTATTACATAAAGATCTCTAATTAAGCGTACATCATGAATACTCTCGAAATTCGTCTGAAGGAGTGGAAAAATGAGTTCTCTCCAATGTGGAGAAACACGATATGGGTGCTTATAATTTTGGATCGATCTTGAGCTTGAAACTGATCAAGGTTGTCAAACCGTTCCTGGATGCTTGTCTTGATTATTGGGACCCGAATTATCACGTATTTGCCTTTCCCGGAGGCGATATTTGCCCATTTCCCGAAGAAATTGCTTGCGATTGGTGGTTGGGACCCGGAACATTTGCCTGCTATACCCTCTACTTCTCAAGGGTATAAGAACAAGTTTAGAGATTTGCTTGGTTTGACAAGAGCTGAGGTGGACCGTCTTGTGACCTCAAAAGGAGTGCGAATGTTGGACTTCATTGATCGATTCATCAATAGGGCATATCCCACCATTTCTTATGTTGCCAGGCGAAGGGCATTCGGGTTTTGCCTACTACATGTATATGTCCTTCAAGGGCATGTTATGAGGATTTGAGGGGTGATCCTCGTTATCTGAGCTTGATTGAGCAAATGGAGCTGCGCAGGAGCCCAGCTTGCCCGTGTTTAGGAGAGATCCTGTTGGGATTAGATAACAGGAAAGCCAACCGCGACCTTCCTTATTTGGGAAGTCCCATCATTTTACAGGTAAAAGAACAAGACTTTCTTTTTTTCTTTCTTTTTTTTTTCGTTTTTTTTTCGTTTTTTTTTTCGTTTTTTTTTTTGTTTTTTTTTTGTTTTTTGTTTGTTTCTAATACCTGTTTGTTGGTAGGTTTGGCTTATAGAGCGTCTTCGATTGATCAAACCCCTAATTCATGTTCCTGCTTATCATGCTCGCTCAATTGCGATGAGGACTAGACTTTACATGGTGGACTTCACTCGAGTCTGCAACTATTGGGAAAACAAACTGAAGAGTGATGATGGTCCCCTGATTAGATGAATCGTACCATGGTGGCATCTCAAATCTGTCACTGGAGTATCATCCTTGGATCCGACCCGATCGGTTCGCATTCCTGGCTTGGAGTTTATGATATGCATATTCCCGGAGAGGTTGATGAGGCAGGTTGGATTGAAGCAGATGATTCCGAAGCTTGATACCGTCCCGCAGACTGCCGTGACGCTTACTACTGAGAGCCGAAGAGAGTGGGCCATCAAATGGGCTCAAAGGAATACGTGGTTTTTGAATTCTTCTGTTAGTGCGCTATGGGTGTCAGATTCCTACATACGGTGGAGGAAAGCTGCTACTTCGGAGGAGTGTGAGAGATTGAGGAAGCGCGAGCCTGTTGACTACAAGGTTCGTGATGTAGAAAAGGAGAAAAAGAAGCATCTGACTGAGGGAGAGGAAGAAGCTGGGTTTCGAGTTGTTCATCCTTCGAAGAAACCAAAGACTTCTTCTGCCGTAGACAAGGTGGTTGACAAGAATGGCAAGGCTAGACCGCGAGAGAGACCGTTGGTGATTAGGTCGGAGGTAGCACATGAGCGCCCGACTCGAGGTTGAGACAAGAAATATGATAAAAATGACAAAGGCAAAGGAAAAATGGAAGAATAACCTGAGTCTTTATTATTATTTATTATTATTATTATTATTGTAATAAGAAGGTGGGGTTTCTAGAATCCTAGCCTATTTTTATTTTTTTATTGCATTATTTGTATTATGTGGCCTATTATTATTATTACAAGGAAAGAAACAAAAGAGGTTGATTGGTTATGAAACCGTTGTGATTTTCTTTTATTATTCTTGTCGAATTCCAAACGCATATGGAAATGTCCTTCTATTTACATTTAAAATAATTAATGGGTTGTATCCTGTGAAGGATTGCCTACGTATTCATTTGAAAAAATGAAATCAAACCCTTGCGCGTAGTTCAAGTAAATGTAAAAGAATAATTGTTCTAAGCAAAAGCTTGTAACGAACTAGAAAATAAGCATGAGCTTTTTACTTACTCTTAAAGTGCAATTTAGTTTATTTGATGACATGAGGATGACAAATTGTCAAAATGCAAGAGCAAGGTGACATTAGCTTAATTTAGCTCGGCCAGGGGCCGTTTATTTCGTGCCACAGGAGCGACACGTGGGGTTACGCGAGGCGCGTTTTTGCTCCTATTCTAGGCATAGTAACGTTTTAATTGGTCGAAGTTTGTTGGGTTGGCAAATTCATTCCCATCTAAATCTGTTATTCTAACCGCACCCCCTGGAAGTATGGACTTAACTAGAAATGGCCCGGCCCAGTTGGGTTTGAATTTTCCTCGTGGATCGACAGGTAAAAGAGCTCTAATTGATTTGAGGACCAAGTCTCCTTCTTTGATGTTCCTGGGCTTAACCCTTTTGTTGAAGGCTCGTTTGATATGTGTCTGATATGTTTGCACATTATGTAATGCACGTAGTCTACGTTCATCCAGGAGGATGAGTTCTTCATATCTGTCCCTCTTCCAATCGGCTTATGGGATTTGACTTTCGAGTAAAATACGCAAGGATGGTATTTCTAGCTCGTCTGGTTGTACAACTTCCATGCTGTAGGTCAGATAGAAAGGGGTGGCCCCAGTGGGCATCCTAACAGATGTACGGTATCCCCATAAAGCAAAGGGTATCTTGCTTGGCCAATCTCGATAGTTGTCAATCATTTTCTTGAGGATTGTGAATACGTTCTTATTTGCTGCCTCTACCGCGCCATTAGTTTGTGGTCTATATGGCGAGGAGTGGTGATGCTTGATTTTGTACTTGGCTAGCAATTGTTCAGTCTTAGCTTGGAAATGCGATCCATTGTCACTAATGATCTCATGTGAGCAACCGTATCGACAGATGATATTAGTTTGTATGAACTTTGCTACGTTTTTGGCTATGAGACTAGTACAGGAAGCCGCTTCTACCCATTTGGTGAAATAAACGATTGCCACCAGAATGAAACAGTGACCTCCTATTCCGTCTGGAGTGATCTTCCCGATGATGTCAATTCCCCAAGCAGAAAATGGCCAAGGAGATGTCATGGTGTAAAGCAATGAAGGAGGGACATGTTGCACATTCCCGAAGATTTGACAATTGTGGCAATGTCTGACATATTTGATGCAATCGGATTCCATTGTGGTCCAGTAATACCCCAAACGTGTGATTTTCTTTGCCATCATGGGTCCACTCATATGAGGACCGCATTATCCATCATGGACTTCTTCCATTACTTTCCGTGCCTGTGAATGATCAAGACAGCGTAGGATTAAACCAAGAGGTGTTCTTTTGTATAATTCTCCTTGCATGAGAATGTATTGGGAAGCTAGTAAGCGTATAGCACGTTGTCCCCTCTTGTCCATATCTGGTGGGTAGGTGCCGTTGAGTTTGAAGTTTAGGATCGCTTGGAACCAAGGCTCCTCTGTGACTTGTTCTTCATCGGTGATTTGGTGCACATAAGCTGGCTCTGACTGTCGTTCGATGCATAAAGGCATTTCTACCATGTTATCCGGCATATTAATCATAGATGCAAGTTTTACAAGAGCATCTGCAAATTAATTCTCCTCTCGAGGTAGGTGTAGGTAGGTTACTTGATCGAAGAATTGGGCAACTTGGTCTACTCTGGCTTGATAAGTTGCTAAGCTTTCACTTCGAATTTTCCAAGATCCCATAACTTGGTTGATGATCAAAGATGAATCTCCATGTACTCGAAGCTTCTTGATGCCTAAACCTACTGCCGCTTGTAATCCAATGAGACAAGCTTCGTATTCTGCAGCGTTATTTGTCACCTCGAAGTCGAGTTTGACAAAGATTGGTGTATGCTCGCCTTCAGGAGAAATGAGAAACACTCATATTCCAAATCCTCTTAAGTTCGAAGCTCCATCAAAGTAAAGGTCCCAGGAGTCTACATCGGTTTGGAGTATATCCTCATCCGGAAATGACCAAGTGTCTATTGTTTGTGCATCATTGATGGGATTTTCTGCGAAGAACTCGGCAACGGCGCGCCCTTTTATAACTTTTAGAGGTACATACTTGAGATCGAACTCTGAGAGCATAAAAGTCCATCTTGCTAAGCGTCCATTGAGAACGGGTTTCTCGAAGAGGTATTTGACAGGATCCATTTTGGAGTATATTTTAACGGAGTATCTAAGCATGTAATGGCGTAGCATTTTCGTTGCCCACACAAGAGTGAGGCATGTTTTTTCGAGTGGTGTATATTTGCACTCGTACTCCAAGAACTTCTTACTAAGGTAGTAGATAACTCTTTCTTCTTTTTCTACGGGTTAGGCTAGCATGGCGCCCATGGCTGTTTCAGTTACCGTGAGATATAAACCAAGAGGTTGATCTCGTTGAGGTGGCATGAGCACTGGTGATTTGGCTAGTATCTACTTGATTCGGTCGAATGCCTTCTGACAGTCATCATCCCATATGGTGTGATCTGTTTTCTTGAGCTTTTTGAAGATAGGTTCACAGATCATGGTGAGTTTTGATATGAATCGACTTATGTATTGCACCTTACCTAGGAATCCCCTCACTTCTTTCTCTGTTTGAGGTTGCGGCATTTCGATTAGAGCTTTGATCTTGGAAGGGTCTATTTTTATTCCTCGTTGGCTAACAACGTATCCCAGGAGTTTACCGGATGTTACCCCGAATGCGCATTTCTGAGGGTAGAGCCTCATGTTGTACTTTCGTAGCCTTGAGAAGAATTTGCGAAGGTTCGCAATGTGCCCTCTCTATCCTTGGATTTGACAATCATGTCATCTACGTATACCTCAACTTCTTTATGCATCATGTCGTGTAAGAGTGTAGTTGCGGTGCGTTGGTATGTAGCTCCGGCGTTGATTAACCCAAACGGCATGACCGTGTAACAATAGGTCCCACATTGAGTGACGAAGGCGGTTTTATGCATATCCTCTAAGGCCATCTGGATTTGGTTATAACCCGCGTACCCGTCAATAGCGCGTGATTTGCTGTATTATCCACCAATATGTCGATATGTGGTAGAGGAAAGTCATCCTTGGGACTTGCCTTGTTTAAGTCTCTGAAATCAACACAAACACGGATTCTCCCATCCTTTTTGGGCACGGGTACTATGTTAGCTACCCAGTCTGAGTACTCGGAAACTTTGATGAACCCGACTTTGAATTGCTTATCGACTTCTTCCTTGATCTTAAGAGCCCATTCTGTCCTCATTCGACGAAGCTTCTGTTTTACGGGTTTGAAACCTGGTTTGATTGGGATTCTATGTTCTGCAATGTCCATGTCGATCCCTGGCATGTCTTTGTAGGACCAAGCAAAATGTCTTTGAACTCGTGTAGGAGGTCTAAGAAACTGGCCCTTTCGGTAGAGCTCAAGGTCGTCCCTATCCTAAGTTCTTGGGGTTCTAGTTCAGTTCCTACGTTGATGGGTTCAGTGTTCTCTATTACTGGCCCCCCTTTCCCCTCTTGTAGTATTTCTTTGGCTATGTAGGAGGTATTTCGATAGAGTCTGGGTCTGGGTCATCCTCATTATCATCGTAAACAGAATTGCATTCAGAATAACACAAAGAGTAAGCATAACCTGATTTAAAGTTTGAGAAAAGTTGAAACAAAGAAGCCATCTGATCTGTAGTTAGTGGCGGTAAAGGGACAACCGTTGGGACATTTCCCGAACTACTGTTACTACTTGATGCTAGGCTAGGAGAAACAAGGGGAGTGGGAGTGACGACAGGAGGAGACTCTCTAGGGACTTCTCTAGACTCTGACTCTGACTCCGACTCTAACTCGAATTCATCGTCTTCTGGTTCTCCTTTGAACATCTCTCCTTCTCCAGTGGCGAGCTTGAAGAGTCTTCCTTGGTTGTTTGTCCACTTGATCGACTTTATCCATCCTTTCTGTTGATTTGAGTTGGTTTATGTGATTAAAGCGGTAGGGTTGAAGTGATCGTCTTGAAGTATCATGGTAATGATCTCATCCTGCGCGGCTCTAACAAATCGATCTTCTCCAAATAGTAGACTAACAGCTTGTTCGTCTAAGCAAGGTGCTTGACGAGTCTTGACGGTAAGAACCGTTTCTGTAGGAATGAAGTAGCAATTGTGAAAGATCTCGAATACGGCTAGCTTCCTTTCGAGATAGTGCCAAGGTCCGGGAAATCCATGAAAGAGTTCTTGACTTCCCTCCCTAAAGAAATATCCATTTAGGGTAGGAAGGTAGGGTTGCATTTGGATTCCCACATTCTTACGGTTTTGAACTTGAGCGAGCATCTCGAGAACTTCCTTTTTAGTGGGTTTGTATCCTAATCCAAGTGGTATTCTTTGTGAGTTGCCTTCTTTGTAGGATGCAAAGGTGTTTCTTCGGATAGGATTCAAAGGCATTCCCGGGAAGTATCCCTGGGATTTGAGCATGTGGTTGACCACCAAATTGGAGTAGGGATTGAAGTATAAGGGTGCCAACTCACTTTCTATGACATTTATGCTATGGAAGCCCCTAAGTTCATATACTGGATCCGCAAGGACTTGATTACTTGACCTCTTTTCGATTATTGCTTTGATGGGTGATGAAGTGATCGTCACCACTTTACCATTTAGTGGGATTTTGATTTTCTGGTGGAGGGTGGATGTTACCGCTTTGGAAGCGTGAATCCAAGGTCTTCCCAGAAGTATGTTAAAGGACGCTTCAATGTCCACTATTTGGAAGTTAACCAATCTCTCAATCGGTCATGTGGCTATGGTTAGGTTAACAAGTCCTACTACCTTTCGTCGTGTACCATCATATGCGCGAACACCTTGGTTGGTAGGGGTCCAATCCGACTCTTTCATGCCTAATTTGTATATCGTTTTCAAGGGTATGACGTTGATTACGGAGCCATCATCTACCAAAGTCATTGGCACATTCTTCTTTAAGCAAATGACAGTGATGTAAGGAGCCAAGTTGTGACTAGTACCAAAGGGTGGCAAATCTTCATCCGAGAAAGTAATAGGATTACTTAGCTTTGGTGATTCTTGGAAGACTAATTTGACCACGTCATCGGGTGTGGAGTTATGTGCCACATTTAGTTTGGACAAGGCTTGTAGTAAAGCTTAGCGATGTGGAAATGAGCTTGCCACTAGTTGCCAGACTAAAAGATCAGCCTTTGTCTTCTGTAGTTGCTTTAGCAAATGGTAGTAGAGGTATCTTCATTATCATTTGGTGTGACAACGGTTGTTGGACCATTCGTTATTGGACCATTTTGAGAGGTGTTTTGATATGGACGTCCCGAACGAGTAAGGTGGTCCACATCTTGATCCTCACTATTTTGGACTATTTCCTCACTGACTTTGACTAGGTAGTGTTCAGTGAGATACTCATCTTCATCATCATCGGCCCATACTCCATTGATAGTAGCAAGTTCCCTCATCCTTATGACTTCGGCCTCCAATTGGATAATTTGGTCGATTAGTTCATCAACCATGGCTACTACTTCTTGCATTGTAGCATTTTGAGAGAAGATTAGTGGCGCATGCTCTTTAGGTGTTGCGTTGGGATCACGCAGGATTGCCACTGCACTTTCTAATTCCGAGACTTGCCTATTCACGCTCGTTGCCCATGCGATGAAATCGGTGATGGTTGGGGAAATGGTAGAGTAGTTCCCTTCATTCTCTATTGCATGAATTTCACCTTCGAGTGGAGAAATGAGGTGTGAACAATCTAGGGTAGATTCTTCACTTGTAATCACTAGAATTCCAAGAGGATTCTGAGTGTTATTGGGCTTACCTCCAGGTGGTATTGGTAGGCGACCGTCTTCAATCATGTCTTGAAGTACATTTTTCAGCTTGTAGCATTTTTCTGTATCATGTCCCTTACCCCTATGATATTCGCAGTACGAATTTTCGTTCCAGAATTTGGACTTCTTTTCTGGTTCGGGTGTAGGGCCTATGGGTTAAAGCTTACCTTGTTTCATCAGTCTCTTTAGAGCATTGGAGTATGTATCCCCAATATTTGTGAACTTTTTTGGTGGGATACTTTTCTTAGATGGCTCGAGAAGGTTAACTTCATCAATCTTGCTAGTAGAGCCGTAAGAACGACTTGTAGAGCCTTGATATCCACGACCTACCGTTTTGGACAAGAGTCCTTTACGGATGTCATCTTCGATCCTTGTTCCTAGTACAGTTAAGTCCTTGAAGGTCTTAATGTTTTGGTACCTCAAATGACTCGCATAAATGGGCTTTAGATTGTCCACGAATATCTCCACGAGGGTAGCTTCATCTGGACGTTCAACAAGTTGAGTACTAGTCTTCCTCCACCTACTTAGGAAGTCGGTGAAACCTTCTTTGTCATTTTGAGTAAGAACCTCTAAAGTGCGCATGTTGACTTGGATTTCAGCATTATCCGCATATTGCTTGGCAAACTCAATTGCGACATCGTCCCAGGTAGCAATCTTCTTGTGCTCTAGAGAATAGAACCATTGTCTTGGGATGGTGTCAAGAAATGAAGGAAAGATCCTTAAGAACATCTCGGGTTTAATGCCTTTGATAGACATGTAATCCTTGAAAGCACGGATATGGTTCAAAGGGTTTTCATGTCCCTTGAATTTAGGGATATCCGTCATGTTGAAGTTAGTTGGCAATTTGGAACTCACAACCTCATATTTGCGATTATTTTCCCTATAAATGTCATCCCCTTTGAGATACATCAATTGTTCCTCCAAATATTGGAGTCGTTTCTCAGCTGCAGTCATACCTACGGGAGGGTTAACCTCATGTGCTCCCTTAAAAGGATTTTCATCCCCGAAGTTATTCACGAATTCATCAGACACTTCACTTTCTCGAGGAGGCATCCTCGTTTCCACGGCATATATCCGACCCTCGATTGTGTCGAGGCGATCATACACTTGGTCTTGAGTGACTTGGAGACAAGCTAGTGCGGCTAGGATTTGATCATTACCATTATGGGGTTGGTTGTTGCTCACGTCGCTTGTTTCAGGCATCTTAGAAACTGGATAAGAGATCGACGACGAATCAAAATACGATCAACCATTCTAGCACACTTACTCAAAAAAACGTTTTGACTTGTTAAATGGGGAGTGTGCCACTTGTGTCAAGTGAGCTTTGAAGAAATGACAAAGTTTGAAAATGTTGGTCCTAGTCAACTGTAGTGTAGTTGTAGGAGTGGACTCGAAGTGAGGTTTTTGAAATGGGCTTAGGCCCGAAGTTTGACTCGACAACTGGACAGAGTTTCGACTGATTTTACGCTAAATTTGGCCATGTTTCGAAATTTTTTTATTTTTATATTTTAAAAGGGATTTTGATTTTACAAAAATCGTCATGGTTTTGTTTAGAAATGGTGATCACATATGGTACAAGCATTTATACAGGCATTATAACAGGATGCTGAGTGCGTTTAGAAGGGTTTTGGCTTAAAGGGTGGGTTGCCATACCGAACAATCAAACCTGAGGTCTGTGGAGAGGCTCGTACCGAACAAGAGTAAGGCCGATTCCTAGTCCATTTCCTCAAGTAGTGAAAGTCCTTGATACAAACAAGAGTAAGTATCATGGTATGGATGACGTCAATCGCTATCCATCCTTAGGCCCAAATAAGAATTAGGACCGTTTAGACGGGACAATTGGTCGAATGAGTTGGGTTGGGCCTAGGAAAGCCGAATAAACGATCTAGGAAGACCGAGTTATGAAAACCGACAATTGTCTTGTACAAGCTATTCCCTAACCTTGTTCAAGTTTCACCCTTTTGGCTACACGTAAGTGTATTATTCCCCAGCGGAGTCGCCAAACTGTGGACGCGGGCCCACGGGGGCGAAAAGCGAAGCAAGCTTTTCTTTTGTATTTGCATTTGTGGAGTCGCCACCAATTTATTGTGGAAAATTGGAAATCGTTCGAATACCTCGTGTCATGTCAAGACACAAAGTAGTGACATGAACACCAAGAACTCGTTACCCTTAGCATTCTATGTCTAGAATGACTCTCGTGGATGCCAATGAACATGGATGTTCACAGAGATCTGAAGTAAGGGGTGAGGGTACGTATTAGGAAGCTCTTTTGATCGAACACCTAATCCCGCCCGCCTCGATAGCGACCTCTACTAATGATTAGGGAAATTATCTATACTCGATATATTGTCGATTATATGCATGCAATGCAACATCCATTAGATTAATCCTAACATGTGAAGAATTAGACTAAGTCGGTTATCACGTAATTTAACATACAATTAATGTCAAAGTAGAAATTTAGGATTGATTACATGTGAAGACATACAAGCAATATGATAAAGAAATACAATAATAATAATATAATAAATAAAATTACAATAAATAGATCGAATTTATTGACTTATGTCGAAAATACATTTAAAACGGATATTTTAGAAAAGAAAGAATAAATAAATTAACGAACATATTAAGGGTGATAATACAAGTAATAGTTAATTAGATATGTAATTAATAAACTAGGTCAAAGCAGAAACGGGAATTCAGGGACATAAATCAACCAGGAACAGGCGCAGCAGAGATGCGTCCCTTGGAAGAGGCGCAGCAGTCGCTGCGTCTGTTCCTTGGCTCCGTTCTGGCTGTGAAACCGGAATTGCAAATTGTTAATGCTCATTGGTGATTTTAATGCTTGATTAATGATATTTGACTCGGATGAAAGTGATTAACAGGTTATTTACATGTGATTGAGGTCATAAAAATAATAAAACATGGATAAAACTAATTAGAACGAATTAATTATAAGATTAAAAGGTTAATTACGAATACAAATTAAACAAATTAATTAGGTTAAACAGATTATTAATGACGAATGAATTATGGTGACAATGAATAACAGATGCAAATATATCAAAGAATGAATTCCAGAGATTCAATATTGATGAATCGAATCTCTAGAACCCGAATTTGATTTTAATGACGAAAACCCGCAAATATGAATTATAAGGGATTTAAGTCGGGAATTAAAAGATGATAAACCATAATGAATTACATGTTAAAATTATCATACTAAAATTATCGTGTTAAAAGAAATATGAACAAACAAACAAACAAAAGACGAAGGAAGAAGAAAGGAAGCAGGAACTGCGGCAGCCTCAGAAAGAGGCGCAGCAGAGTTTGCGTCCCTTCGAAGAGGCGCATCAGTTGTTGCATCCTTTCTCGACGTTTGTCTCCTGTTAATCCGTAAAAAGGTTTTAAAGCAAGGTTTTTATAAATCGGTTTTAAGAGTATTTTTGACGTAAACCTTACAATTGTGATTACAATAAATAAAGAACAATAATAAAATAGGGATTTACACCCTCAGACTTACATGTTTGACGAAACGAGATGAACTAAGTTAACGTTTAGTGATGCTCGACTCGAATGTAGATGAAAGTGCCGTCTAAGAGGAAAGAAACAAAGTTGATTGATGTGGAGTTGGTTAAATTGGTCGGTCATGCAAAACGAGGCTGGTACTCAGAAAGATCCGAGCTTACGTGGTCGAATGTTCACGCACGTAGCCGCCAAAAAGAAAGAACGTGGTCTAGAATGCAAAGGGAGAAGAGAAGGGCGGACACTCGCGTGAGAAATATGTGAGACCGAAGGTCTCTATTTATACTAATCACACGACGGAATTAGGGTTTTCGGAGAAACTTTGGAAGTGAATCTCGAAAAGATATGAAGAATACGCAGAAAAAGACTGAGGAAGAGGCGCAGCAGGCACTGCGTCTCTTGGAAGAGGCGCAACACTTGCTGCGTCTTTTCCTCAGTGGTTTCCTCCTGCGGAAGAAAGATTTCCGTGTTTCTATTATGGAATAGCGTATTAGTCTTGTTTCCTTAATATTTTGTGTGAATATTTCAGGATATATTTTACCAAAGATTAAAAGATTGGAAAATATGGAATAGAAATATCAGGAACATTCCAGAACATTCTGACTCGGCATTTTAAACAGTTATTAGAAAATGAAGACGATTTTTGACCCGGACTCCACATGTACTCTAATTACTGTCAAAACAACCGTATCGGCGCGTAGATGACGACTATGAGGTAGACACAAGTGTTTGAGCGATCACTTGATTATAAACTTACGAACTATCACAAATCGTTCCGTGTACCAAACATGCGGCCCAATCATCACCGGGTGGTTTGCGGGAGGTGCAGAAATGAGGTATCTACACACATATCTTCAAAGAAATGAGACCCACCAACACCGCGACGATACTGTAAGTCGAATCGAATTTACCAGAATTACGTCCCTCAGTTGCAAGATGTAAATATAGATCGTTTTATTGTAATAATTTGTAAATCGCTACTTTAACTCATTCATGAATTTCCAGATTTGGGAAATTTTGGTAGTATAATTTGCAATTCGACAATCCCTCTATTGATTTTACACCCAGTTACAACAATTCAAGTAAATGAATTAAAATGAAGGAGAATAATTTACTTTAGTTGTTGTTGTTGTTGTTGTCGTCGCCGCCGCGTCAAATGGTTCAAAAATTCAGTCCGGTGGGGAAGTAGGGTAACTTAAGTTCATACGTAGTAATCCCCCTACTAGTAAGAGAATAAAAATTCTCTTAATTTTCTCTCCAAAAAGCATATAGCTAAATAAGGTAATAAACCGTTTTTTTTAAGTAAGACAACGATGAAGAGAGAGAAAGCTAGAGAGAGAAAGCGATTTTCTCAAATCTAGGGTTTTTCTTTGGTCTTTCAGCAATGGCGAAGATAACAACTAATTCTCAATCTTCTACTACTACAATTAATCCACCAAATAATAACAGATCAACAATTAATACTAATACTCATACAGAATCACAAAAATTTACACAAAATAGTAATATACCAAATAATATAAATAGTGATATGAATACACAGGTTACTGATCAGACTTCTAAACCTTGTTCTTTAGAATCTTCTCATGATCGTGCGGCTACAATTGCGGCAATTCGGTTGGAGGTGGCGAATATGCTTGCGAAAGCAGGATATAATCAAGCTGAATGTGACGCTGTGCTGCAAAATGATGAGAATGAATGGACAATGGTACCAACTAAGAAGAAAGGCGATGCTAAACTTGCCCCGATTGTGGAGGATGAGGTCCTGGATAGTCCTACCAAAGGTAATGCCCTCAAACTTACTTTGGATGATGTTAAAGACGAAATAGAATACTGGAATTTAGCGGTTTATGGTTATGTGATGGGTGCAAACCCGCCGCGATGGAAGGTTATCTCCGTCGTATTTGGCAGAACTATGAGATCTCTAAGGTTTCTTTTTTACCTAATGGCTTATTTGTTGTGCGGTTTGCTAAAGAGGAACATAAACGCCTAGTATTAGAACAAGGAATGTTTTTGTTTGATGGGAAACCAATTATCCTTAGATCCTGGGAACCAAATGTCAAGATCACTAAGGTGTCAGTCAAATCTGTTCCAATTTGGGTGAAATTAGTGGGTCTTGACCTAAAGTTCTGGGGGGCTAAGTGTCTTAAGAAATTGGCTTCCTTAGTGAGGAAATTTGTTAGAGTGGAAGACCTTACACTGGAAAAGAACCTCCTAGGATTTGCAAAGGTTATGGTTGAGGTGGAAGTTGATCAACATTTCCCAGATAGGATTCATTTTGATGATAAAAATGGGCAAGAGGTCACTGTTTTGCTTGAATATGACTGGCTTCCTATCACTTGTCAGAAATGCAAGGGTATTGGTCATAGTACTAATATGTGTAGGGGAAGAGCAAAGGTGTTTAGGAAGCCTGTCAATGCTCCAATTGGCCAAGCTCCAAAGCAAGTCTGGAGGAAGAAGCCTGCTGTTGTTGTAAATCTTGACCTTAAGGAATTTCCTGTTCTTAATTCTCCTAGAAAGGGTGGTGATATTTCTGAGGATAGAACTGAAGGATTAATCACTCCAGCAAGCACCCCAGCAAATATTCCTAAGGTTTTCATGTTCACACCAGCAAGAATATTGACTAGAATGACTAGGCATGAGTCTACGATACCAGGAGGCAAGGAAGGTGATTTTGTTACAAGTATCAATGTTGAATTAACTAAATCTGTAGAAATGGTTGATAAAGGGGGGAGAGGGGGGGGGGGAGGGTAGTCCTCAACCCTTAATGCTTAAATTTGGTATGTGGAATATTTGGGGCTTGAATAGTGACACCAAGCAAAGAGATATTAAATGGTATTTGCATCAATCTAAGGTGGTCTTATTTGGGATCCTAGAGACCAGGGTCAAACCTGGATCTCTGAATAATGTAGCTAATAATGTGTGTAATGGGTGGTCTTTTGTAACTAATCATGCTTATCATATTGGTGGTAGGATATGGGTTCTGTGGAAACATCATTATGTCAAGGTGGATATAATTGAGATGGATTCTCAATATATTCATCTTAAAGTTAAGGATAATGTTGGGGATCATATATTCTATGTTACTTTTGTTTATGGTTTCAATAAAATTGAGGAGAGAGTGCCTCTTTGGAATGCCCTTAAAAGCTGGACTATTACTGAGCCTTGGGTGGTATTAGGTGATTTCAATAATGTTTTGTATACCAATGAGAGAATTGGAAAGCATGTCAAGGATGCTGAGATGATACCTTTCCAGGATACAATGGATGAGTGTGAGCTGCATGATATGAAGACTACTGGTGCATTTTTCACTTGGACAAATAAACAACCAAGTGAAACTAGAGTATTCAGCAGAATAGATAGGGTTGTTGTCAACACTGAATGGACTGATGTGTGGCCTGATTATTTTGCACATTTTGCTACTGAGGGTTCATTTGATCACTGACCCTATGTCATTTCTTGTGAAGTTGACAACCTGCCTCGAAGGAAACCGTTTAAATTTTTTTAACATGTGGAGCAGGGTGCCTAATTTTCAAGAAATAGTGAAGCATGGTTGGACAAGCTTTATACATGGGTCTCCAATGTTCAGAGTGGTAAAGAAGTTGAAGCTCCTTAAACCTGAACTAAAGAATTTGAATAGAAGCTTGTTCTCTGATGTTGAAAGAAATGCTGAGATAACATATACAATACTCTTGGATTGTCAAAGAAAGCTGCAAGCTAACTCTATGGATACAGCTCTTATGGATATTGAGTATCAAGCAAGGGAGAGCTACCAAATGTTGGCTCAGGTTAGAGATGACTATTTGAGACAGAAAGCTAAATGTCAATGGGCAAAAGATGGAGATAAAAATTCTGCTATGTTCCATAAAATCATTAAGAGCAGACAAATTCAAAATAAAGTTTTGAGATTGGAGGATCATATAGGTAGGGTCTGTACTAGGCCTGATGATATTATTCAAGCTTTTGTGAAATTTTATGAGCAACTTCTTGGCTCAAATGCAACTACTACAGGTTTCTATCCTCACATTGTTAAGAAGGGGCCTCAGGTAGACACTGCTGATTGGGATGCTATGTGCCAAATACCTTCTCCTGATGAGATTAAACAAGTTTTTTTCTCTATCCCTGATGATAAAAGTCCAGGACCTGATGGATATACTAGCTTCTTCTTTAAAGCTAGTTGGAGCATTATTCAACATGATATTTGCAAAGCTATAAGAGATTTCTTCATTTCTGGCCAGCTACTGAAGCAATTGAACAACACAAACTTGGTCTTGCTTCCAAAAACAGAGAACCCTATATCTGTTAAGGAATTTAGGCCAATTGCCTGTTGTAATACCCTGTACAAGGTCATATCCAAGTTGCTCTGTAACAGATTGGCTGCTATCCTCCCTAATCTCATCAACAAGTCTCAATCTGCTTTCATCAAGGGAAGGAGTATTATGGGAAATATTCTTATCAGCCAGGATCTAGTACGCTTATATACAAGGAAATCAGTGTCTCCTCGTTGTATGTTAAAAGTGGATTTTAGGAAGGCATATGATTCCATTGAGTGGAAGTTTGTCCATCAAATGCTTCAGAGTTTAAATTTCCCTCCTAAATTTATCACTTGGCTAATGAATTGCATTACCACTACTTCCTACTCTATTGTGATCAATGGACAATCCCATGGCTTCTTCCCTGGTAAACATGGGCTCAGACAAGGTGACCCCTTATCTCCACTCTTGTTCCCTTTGTGCATGGAGTACCTAAGTAGATTATTGCAGGAAGCTTGTGAGTACAAAGGTTTTAAATACCACCCTCTTTGCAAGAGTCTCAAACTATCTCATCTCATGTTTGCTGACGACTTGATTTTGTTTTGTCGTGGAGATATAAGGTATGTGGTGACTTTCATGGAAGTCTTTAACTGTTTTTCTGGTACTTTTGGTCTATAAATTAGCAATGAAAAGTTTGATATTCTTTTGAATCGTCTCACACCTGATTCTGAAGCTGATATCCTGAGGCATACTGGCTTTAAGAAAGGCTCACTGCCTTTCAAGTATTTAGGTGTTCAAATCTCTCACAAAAGACTTAACAAGCTGGACTGTAATGTACTTGTTGATAGAATGCTTACAATAATTAGGGCTGGAATAAGAGGAAAATATCTTACTCAGGGAGATTGGTACTGGTTAAATCTGTACTAGCTACCATTCATAACTATTGGCCTCAAATTTTCATTTTGCCTATGGGGGTTATAGACAGAATAAAGGCATTATGCAGGAATTTCCTTTGGGAGGGTGGTGAAGGCTATTCAAAGGCTCCCTTAGTAGCTTGGTCCACTCTTTTCAAAGGGAAGGAATATGGAGGTCTGGGCCTTATTTATACCAAGTTATGGAATGTTGCAGCTGTTGGTAAGATTGTTTGGTGGATTGCCAAGAAAAAGGACCATCTTTGGATACAATGGGTGGATAAAATTTATATGAAGCATGTATCATGGCGGGATTATAAGCCAACTTATGCTAGTTCATGGGCATGGAGGAAGATCTGTGAAGTAAAGGAGACTTTTAAAATGGCACTGAATCAAGGTAAGTGGATGGCAGCTACTGAGGATTACACAATTTCTGCTGGATACGACTGGTTAACTCAGCACAATTCTCTGAAGGTACCTTGGGATAAGAGTGTTTGTAATAGATTTAACATTCCTAAGCACTCTTTCATTCTGTGGCTAATTTATCATGGACGTTTACTAACCTTGGATAGACTGGTTAAGATGGGCATCACTCAGCAACTTTCTTGCTTCCTGTGTGGCACTAATGATGAAACTCATTATCATTTATTCCATGACTGTTGCTATACTAAACTTTGTCTTACTCAATTATCTACTTGGCTCAACATTCAGCTCCCAGGTCAGATAACTACTGCTTCCATTTTGAAAATGAAGAGATTTACTAGGTTCCCCAGGCTTGTGATTAGTTCTTTGGTTGCTGCTGTACACTGTCAAGTCTGGTATGCTAGGAATACTTGCAGGCATGAGGGGTATGTCTCTTGTCCTGTTGCTCTCATATCAAAGGTGAAAACTGAATGCAGATTCAGGCTCCTGGGTCTTGATACTGGCACTCTTAAAAGGGAGGATATTGACTGGTGTAAACAGCGTGAGTTAATGTAGGGGTATTACTGATTGTAGTTCATGATAGTCCTGATGTATTGGTGTAATGGCCAGCTTTGTGTTATCTACTCTATCTAGGGTAGAGTAGGAAACAAGGAATGGTTGTAACTGGTGAATTATGGCCTTTTTTATAGACATGCTTATTAATATTACTTACATTTTCCACCAAAAAAAAAGGTAATAAATAAAATTTTCTTTCATTACATTATTATCTTTTCAATGAATATATTCTTATAAATAAACTTTAATTTTTTAAAATAAAATAAAATTGATATTAAGTTATAAAGTATAAGTTGCTAAATTTTTCAGTATTGCAATAACTATTACTGTAGAGAATAACTTGACACATGATTACTATTAGTTTCGTGACAAAAAACCTTCACTAAAAAAATTCACAACTTAAATAATTTTTTTTATTAGTTTTCCATTTCAATTTTTTTGTTTCATATCAAAATACAATGGAGTGAACTGATAAATATTAATGAGGTGCAAATTTTAAAAGTAAAAACCCTTATACTAAGAGAATACAACTTCTCTAAAGTTTTCCCTCTAAAGTGCTCAAACTTATATATGAATAAATTAAATTTTCGTTTATTAAACTAATTTTTCATTTAAAATAATCTATAAATAAAAATGTATCTCAAACTTCGTGACGAAAAAAATTATAAAAAATTTGATATAGTTAAAATATTTTCATAAAAAACACAATTCATGGAATTATTCAATTCTTTTGATTAATTTTAATATTAGTTGTTTTTTATAAAAATCCGCGAGATATAAATCTAAAATCGATAACTAATACACTAAAAAATAAAAGGCCTATATTTACCGCGCATTTGAGCGGGATCTACACTAGTTAGTTACAGTAAATAGAGTATTGACTTTAGAGGGGTAATTACGGAAGTGTGTTAAGGAAGAAGGGTAATTTAGTAATTTAAATGAGCGATATGAGTAATTTTCGGGCGACAAAAAGAAAAAGTGTTTACCAAATGCGGAGTACCAATTAAGATGAATAAGAAAAAGGGAGTTTGACCATGTTCTTTTGTACCGAAACTTATCTGATTTGAGCCGAATTGAACTTATAAGATCTGAATTGAACTAAACTGAACATATGGATTTGAACTGAATTGAACTGAACTCAACTTATAGATCTGAAGTGAACTTAAATTAAGTGACGTAAATGATCTGAACTGAACTTGTAGGATTTGAACTGAACTGAACTGAACTTATAGGATCTGAACTAAATTGAAGTTATAGGATCTAAACTGAACTGAAATTATAGAATCTGAAATGAACTGAAGTTATAGGATCTGAAGTGAACTTATAAGATCTGAATTGAACTCAACTAAACTTATAATATTTGAAGTGAAAGTGACTTTAAATCCAAAAGAATAGGGCCAAAATACTTATTCCGGGTGTAATTCCAGAGCAGTTATATGTTACCACCCGTGCTTGTAGAATGACGTCTTTAGTTGAATCCTCCTTGCGGTCTCCTGAAACGATGAAAAAACAGAGGGCTCGGCTTTGGACCGAGCGAACTCACTCCGACGCTCAAGTCAGTAACTTAGAGAGGTAAGTTGTTGCTACTTGGCAAAGTACGTATTGTAGAGAGATAAGGAAGATATTACCAGAAGAATAGTGATTCTTAGGTTAAATTGTGGATCTCCTCCTCAATGAGAGTTGAGGAGTATTTATAGACTTTCACCTTTTGTCACGTAGTGGCCAAGTGGCCAAGTGGCTAGCAGGTGGAAAGACTGATTTACCCCTCGGCCGAGGGACCCATGGCAGGCCGGCGGGCCCTGTTGACTCACCGCCGAGGGGTCTTGGATATGAGTTCGCGGATGTGTGCCTCGGCTGGCTAGTTGTCCTCGCAGAGGCACAAGAGACGGGCCGACAGGTGGCGTCGGTTAGGCTGTCTAAGCCATTGACTTGCTGTGGATATCTTTGACCTTGCTCAATATGTTGACTGGTCAGCGGGTGCAGAATATGCCCCATCAATTTGCCCCCAGCGTAGTCTATGCCGTGGTATGGGCTCCGATGTATGTTGAGCGTATATTCTGCGCAAGTACAAATTTCTGCCCCGGCTTCTTCTTCCTCGGCATGGCTCTGCTTAGGCCGTACCATATCCCCCCTCCACATGGATGTGTAATGGACATCCGATGTGGAAAGAGGCAATGATGCTGGCTGAGACCAGGGTGGAGAGTGCCGGTTGTTTCTGATTGCCCCCCTGGCCGGTGCTTTCTGGCTTGGTTGATCATGTGGCCGGCGGATAAACGGATACTTAGGAATTTGTTGAGGAAGGTGAACAGGCAGAGAGATATGAAGGGGCGTGTTGAAGACGCTTGGTCACTGTTGCATTGATTGACGTTCAACTGTTGCAACGATTGACATTCCGTGGTTGCATGTCTGACACGTGTCTCGTTTGCTTTGATTGGTCGGCGTTTCATGGGCTGCGCCCTGATTGGTCCTTCTTTATGGGCTTTCCCCTATAAATAGGGCAGTTAATCCCTGAAATTGGGCGCCAATTTCATTTTCTCAAAAATTTTCTTCTTCCTAGCCCTCTTTGACGAAACTTCTCTCTAGCTTTCAGAATCATTACTCCGGCGTGGCATTTTTCTTCAAGGTAAACAAATAAATTTCCTCTTTTTAACTCGTACGTTTTGTTGTAACATGTCTTCTGCTGGTGCCGGACCTAGTAAGCCTGCGCCGGGGGGTTCCCCGTCGCGTCTTGATGAGGAGGAGATACTAAACGCCATCCCGATAAGGTTTGGGGGCCCTAGGTCTCCGTCTCCTGAAGTCGATCCAAAAGCTCCGGAGGGTTGGGAGGGTGATGATGTTGATGATGACTGTGAGGAAAGTATTCTTTCTGGTGAAGAGAGGCCGCATATCCTGGATCACGGCGAGGCGTGCATGACTGGTCCTGACCGTGCCTGGACCAGTAAGTTCGCCAGTTGTTCCGGTGGAACTCTTTTCGAGGGTCATTTCTACTTCGGTGAGGGGTACAAAATTGTTATCCCTGGGGAGGGTGAGGCAGTCTGTTGCCCTCCTCCGGGTCATATCGGCGTATATATCAGGCATCTGGAGTATGGCCTCCGGTTTCCTTTGAATAAATACGTCACGACCATCATCAAAGCTATGAACGTCGCCGTGACTCAACTGCATCCGTTGGCCATTAGGACAATAGTTGGCTTCGTGTGGCTCTGTCTTTTCAAGGGGGAGGTACCTACAGTTAACTTATTCCGCCGGCTTCATCATCTTCGGGCATCGACCCCCGGTAAGGTGGGGTGGTACAGCGTGCAGATGGAGCCGGGCGTCCTCTCTATTGATAAGCTTTCTTCCTGCAAGGACCGGAAGGGGCGGTGGGTGTATGTCGAAGTGCGGATGACTATCCGCTACCCCGGTCCTTCCAAAGACCAAGTCAACTTACGGTGCGAGAGTAAGAGGGAGCGTGAAAAATGGGTCTCCCGAGTAAGCTCAAGATGGATGCCAGCGGGGTTCCTCTTGGTGCGGACGAGGAGCGGGCGATGCACTTTGTTTGATGCTTTGAGAAGGGATGGGTGCCCCGACTCGGATTATTCTTCGGGATGAGCCGCTTTGCCGCGTCGGCCTCATACCTGCCCTCAACCAGGGTGAGTAGGGTCGGTGTGAGGCCCATCTTTGCCTGTTACGCTCCTGTTTTTAGAGCTTTGTTTTACTTCTTTTATGTAACTCTTGTCTGGTTTCTTGCAGACCGGTTTGGCCAGGATCTGTCTGAGAGGACCTTGAAGAGGTTAGGGTTTGATAAGGACGGGAACGTCGTTGAGCGGCGCCCTCAGGCTGACGCGCGTGATCGTAGACTGGCTCCCAACGAACTTATGGATAAGCAGCTGAAGGCACTGGATCCGGCGGCGGCTCAAGCACGGGTTCTCGGAGGTGTGCCGAAGAGAAAACCAAAGGCAGCGTCCAGGTTGGCAACGACGTCAATCCCAACTCCTTCTTCGACCCCAAGGGCCCAGAAGGAACATGTGGAGGTCATCGATGTCTCCGAGGAGGTGGTGACCGTTGCGAAGGGCCCTCCTCCTCCGAAGAAGGGGAGAGAGCCACTGCCGGCTTCTACCGTCGCCGGGGAAAAGAAAGATTCACCCGGTCCTCCGTCTAAGAGGGCCCGGACTGGTACGGACCTAACCTGTGGTTCAGACTTAGCTGGTTCGTTATGCATTCCCGATGACAGACTCTCTGATGTGTCAATGAATGTTGACGTGGATGCGCTGTGTAAATTTTTTGTAGATCTGCTGTCGGCAGCCGCCGTTCTTACTGAGCGGCAATTAGAGAAGCAGCCTGAGAAGGCGGGTGATTGGAATGTCACCGTTGACTCCGTACTCCAGAAGGTTCCCCCCGCCGAGCTTGTGGCAGAGGGTAAGGGAATATCCAAGAGGCTGGCGAAGTGGACTCAACTGGCCGGCTCCTACCTTATGGAGCAAGAACAGGCCATGGCTCAGGCTGGGCCACTGATCCAACGGCTTAAGCTTGATCTCTCCGCTGCAAAGGGAGAAGCCGGGAAGGCTAAGCTTGACCTCCTAGCTGCTCGGAAGCGTGCGGAGGAAGCTGAGAAGCAGCTACTGGCCGAGAGGGCCAAAGTTGAGGTGCCGATGCCACCTCCGCTCGATTCTTTGGAGGAGCGAGACAGTATAAGGGTGGCTACGACGCCGTTGTTGCCAAAAGGGAAGAATGGAGAGAGATGTATGAGGCTCGATCGGAGGCACTCGCGGACACTAGGGGTCATTTCTTGCCCAAAGGGAGAAAGATATTGAGGTGCTTCAAACTAAGATCCTCCCTGACCTGTGCGCTCAATTCCGGGATCAGGCCGAGGAAGCGACCATGGAGGCAATCAAGAGGCTCATTCCTGAAGACTCCTTCCCGTGGGAAAAATTTGAACAGCTTCTGGATGAGATGGCCGGTGCCGCGGAAAAAGCGGTTGCGGAAAAGGAGGAGGCGGCGAAGGCGGCTCAGATAGCCGAGGCCAAGGCGGCCTATGATGCAAAGGTGAAGGAGGCCGAAGAGGAGGCTGAAAGGCTGAAGGCATGTGGAGATGACAAGCTTTCCTTTGGGCCGACCACCGAAGTTGACGCTGCTACTGCCGATGGTGGGCAGCATCAAGCGTAGGGAGACGGGCGGTCGTCACCAGACTCACCCGGCGTCTCGGATAGCTTTAGCTGTTCGGAGGCCAACTACTGAGCCTTTCCTCCCTGCCATCTTTTGGCGCTTCAAATGTCATGTCTTTAACCTTTTGCTTTTCTTTTCCTTGTTTTTGTAAAACTTTGGTAGGTTGCGTTTTGGCCTATCCTTATGGGGACGGCCGTCGTCTGCATTCTTCTCGTTTGTAATCTGTTATCATTAATGAAAGTTTGCTTGCTTTGCCTTTGGCTTGGCCGAGGTCTTTTCTTGTCTTCTTGCGTTATTAATTGAGCGCTTTTTCATTTTTACCTTCGGCTTAGCCGAGGCAGCTAGAATGCGTATCTCAACTGCGTTTAACGTCTTTTTCTTGAACATGTTAGCGTGTTGGTCGCTTCCTCTTTCACTCTCGGTCTGGCCGAGGCGTCGGATTTGCGCTTACCAACCGCCGTTGTGAACATGTTAGCGTATCGACCGTTGTGTCCCCTGCCAGGCCATTGGCGGACCGAGGCGACTAGGGGTTACGGAGCGACAGCGCACGTTAGCGTATCGATCGTTGTGTCCCCTGCCAGGCCTTCGGTTGGCCGAGGCGACAAGGGCTTACGACGCGACAGCGTAAGTTAGCGTATCGATCGTTGTGTCCCCTGCCAGGCCTTCGGTTGGCCGAGGCGACTAGGGGTTACGACGCGACAGCGTTCTTTGGCGTATCGACCGTTGTGTCCCCTGCCAGGCCTTCGGCGGGCCGAGGCGACTAGGGGTTACGGCGCGACATCATTCTTTGGCGTATCGACCGTTGTGTCCCCTGCCAGGCCTTCGGCGGGCCGAGGCGACTAGGGGTTACGGCGCGACAACATTCTTTAGCGTATCGACCGTTGTGTCCCCTGCCAGGCCTTCGGCGGGCCAAGGTGACTAGGGGTTATGGCGCGACAGCATTCTTGGGGTGACTGCCCGGCTTGGGCCGTGGCGTCTACCTCGATATGACCGCGGAGGGGATAAACACTTTGATGGAAAAATTGGGTGATTCTTCATTAGATGTAAACATGCGTTGGGGTGCCAACAATTGTTTGGACACCTCCGCCGCTACACAAAGTTTTTCCTGAGATTGTCAGTGTTCCAATGGCTCATCAGAGGCACACCCTCCATGTCAGTCAGCCGGTATGTACCCGGCCTCATTTCTTCAACCACTTTGTAGGGACCCTCCCAGTTGGCCGTTAGTTTACCATGAATGTTTCCCTTGTTGGTGGCGGCTGACTTTCTTAGGACTAGATCCCCTACTTTCAAGTCCCTTCTGTGGACTCTTCGGTTGTAAGCTCTTCTCATTCGGTTTTGGTATACCGCCAAGTTGAGGCGTGCTGTATCTCGGCTTTCTTCAACCAGGTCTAGGGAGGTTCTTAAGCCTTCCTCATTTTCAACCGGGTTAAATGTGGCCGTTCTGAATGTCGGCACCGTTGCTTCAATTGGCAGGACTGCTTCGGACCCGTAGACTAAGTGGAACGGACTGTACCCCGTTGCTTCTTTCTCCGTGGTTCGCAGGGACCACAGGACGCCGGGTAGTTCATCGGCCCATCTTCCCTTTAGGTCTTCAACTGTCTTCTTCAAACCGTTGAGGATTGTTTTATTGGCCGCCTCCGCCTGTCCGTTGCTCTGTGGGTGACAGACGGAGGAGTATGCAAATTTGATACCGAGTTCTTCCAGCCAGCTCATTATTGTGTCACTCCAAAACTCTCGGCCGTGGTCGAATACCATGACTTGGGGTAACCCAAAACGAGTTATGACATTTTCCCATTACCTTTCTTACGGCCGCCGTCGTCTTTGCAGTCTTGCTACGCTTTCAACCCATTTGGTGAAGTAGTCAACGGCGACAATCAAGAACTTTCTTCCGCCGGATGCCGTTGGAAATGGCCCTAGTAGATCCATCCCCCACTGTGCGAAAGGAAGGGGATTAAGTACCGGCTGCAGGTCTCGGGATGGCGCATGTATCACCGGAGCATGCATTTGACAGTTGTTGCACTTTTTGGTCTTGGCTTTGGAATCCGCAAGCATGGTGGGCCAGAAGTAGCCGGCTCGGAGAGCTTTATGGGCTAGTGTTCTTGCCCCCATGTGATGGCCGCAGATGTCTTCGTGAATCTCTGTCAGTATTAGCTCCGCGTCGGCTGAACCGACGCACTTTAAGAGTGGCCTCGTCACGGACCTCCTGTACAATTCCCCTTCAAACACCAAGTACCTTGCTGCGATCCTCTTTATTTTCTGCGAGAGACTGCGGTCCTCCGGTAGTTCACTTGTCAATTTGTATTTCATTATCGGAGTCATCCACGTTGTCTCGGTCTCTATGTTGCCCAACATGCCGACGGCCTCGGTAATGCTCTTGGCATTCCCGATGTCCACCAAAGACGGTTCGTGACATTTCTTGATGGTTGAACCGACGAGTTTTGAGAGAGCGTCGGCTCGGTTGTTCTCGGACACAGGAATGCATTGTATCGAAAAGATTTCAACTTTGAGGTGTCGCTTTTACCCTTTCCGGGTATCTTACCATTCCGTCGTCTCGAGTCTCGTACTCTCCTCTGATTTGATTAGCCACCAAAAGTGAATCTGTTTTAAAAATGATGTGCTCCGCCCCGCCCCCTAGCTAGCTCGACTCCGGTTATCACCGCCTCGTATTCGGATTCGTTGTTTGAGGCCGAGAAGGTAAATTTCAAGGCGTACTCGAACTCGTCCCCGTTTGGGCTGATGATAAGTATGCCGACTCCTGAGCTGTTCGTCGTGGAGGACCCGTCGGTGTATACCTCCCATACTCCGGGTTTTCCTCTTCTTGGTATGTGCATTCGGCCAGAAATCGCCGATTGCTGTCCCTTTATCGAGGGCCTCGGCTTGTACTTGAATGCCGAAGCCGGATAGCTCTCTTGCCCATTTGATGAGCTGCCGGGATTGCTCAAATTTTTCCAATGCTTTCTCCAACGGCTGGTCGGTTAGGACCGTCACGGGATGTGCGTCGAAGTAGGGTTTCGATTTCCTTGCGGCAACGACGACAAAAAAGGCTGCTTTTTCAATCGCGGGTAATTTCTCTCGGCGGGCAGCAATGTATGGTGACAAAGTAGATTGGGTCTTTGTTGCTTGTCCTCTTCTCTCGACGATCACGGCACCGACCGTGGCCGAGGTAATCGCTATGTACAGATATAGTGTTTCCCCCGATCGGCACAGACGGGGTTGGGAGAGTCGAAGATGAGCTTTCGGTTGTTTGAAAGTCGTGCTCGCTCCTCCCCCCCCCCAGCCGAAGTCTTTATTCCCCTTCAACACCTTGAAGAATGGGGTGCTCTTGTCGGCTGACCGAGAGATGAAACGGGCTAGGGCCGCCATCCTCCCGGTCAGCATCATGACCTCCTTTCGGTTACTCGGCTCCGGCAGGTCTAGGATCGCCTGGACTTTGTCTGGATTGGCGTCAATTCCCCTGGCACTGACGAGTACGCCGAGGAACTTACCTGCCCGGACACCGAAGATGCATTTCATTGGGTTGAGCTTCATCTTGTACTTCCTTAGTGAACAAAATGTCTCGTGTAAATCGGCTAAGTGCTCGCTGTCGGACTTGCTTTTTACAATAGCATCGTCGACGTAAGCCTCAATGTTCCGCCCTTTTTGATTTTGGAATACTTTGTCCACCAGTCTTGTGTAAGTTGCACCGGCGTTTTTTAAACCAAACGGCATCATTTTGTACATGTATGTGCCGTTAGCAGTGATGAATGCGCATTTAGGCATGTCTTCCTCGGCCATGAACACCTGATGATACCCTGAGAAGGCGTCCAGCAGGCTCAGCATAGTGTAACCCGCCGTCGTGTCGATTAAACTATCTATTCGAGGCAGGGGATAGCAATCTTTGGGACATGCTTTATTAAGATTAGCTAACCACTCAGGATAGGTACAAGGCATGATAAAGCCCGCCGCCAGTAATTTATCTACCTCGGCTTTTATGGCCTCATCCTTCTCGGCTGAGGAGTTCCTCATCCTTTGCTTGACAGGGCGAGCGGTGGGGAGTACGTTCAGCTTGTGAACAATTACCTCCCGGCTCACGCCTGGCATCTCGGCCGCTGAGTAGGCGAAGACGTCTTTGTTCTTTCTCAGCAGATCTAGGAGTGCGGCTCTGAATTTTGGCTCCAGGTTAACACCGATAGTTACGGTGCGGCCTGGGTCAATCTCTACCTCTTCGGTCTCCGCTCCTTCGACCATGCCGACGGTGGTATCCATGCGCTCGCCCTCCTGTTGCAAGGATGGGCTCTTCCCCTTCTCTGACTTCTTCGCCACTTTGAAGGATTGCATGTTGCACCCTCTGGCGGACACTTGGACATTGACCACTTCGTCCTTTTCATTCTTTGAAACGAGCTTATGCGCTTCCCCCCGGTCCGAGACATACATCAATGTCAGAGCCCGGATGGACATTACTGCATCGGCCTCGCTCAGGGTGACTCGGCCTATGAGAACGTTGTAGGCGGACGAGCCGTCAATGACCACGAACTCAGACATAACGTTCTTGGCCGCACTTCCCTCGCCGAACCTCACCGGCAGCCTGATTGACCCAAGGGGTACCAGGCCGGCCCCAGAAAAGCTGTACAACGGGTTGGTGCAGGGGCTCAAGTCTTCAACTTTTAGACCGAGGTTGAGAAAGCATTCGCTGTACATAATGTTTGTGTAGGCGCCTGTGTCAATCAGGCATCTCTTCACCAGGTGGTTGGCTATGTCCAAGTGGACTACGAGTGGGTCGCTGTGAGGGGCGATGACTCCCTCGTAGTCCTTCTTCCCAATAGTTATATCGGGGATGTTGGAAGCGGGAGTCGCTGTGTTGGGCACAAGGTTGATGGCCTGATACAGCTCGTTCAGGTGCCGTTTGTGCCCATGAGCGGACCCACCGTTCTCGTTGCCCCCGATGACAACATGGATTACTCCTATCCGTTCGAAGACGGATTTCTTATTTGAACCGCCAGCATCAGTCTTTTGGCCTTTGGCAACATACTTGCCGAGGCTCCCCTTCCGGATCAGTTCTTCAATGGCATTCTTCAGATGTCGGCAGTTGTCAGTAAGGTGACCGGTGTGGCCGTGGTACTCACAGTACTGGCTCGTGTCACCGTCACTCCTCGGCCTGGGAGGCCTCTCCCACTTCTGACCCTCGTTCTTACTCAGGGCGAAAACCTCGGCGGCAGACACGGCCAGGGGGGTGTGATCATTGCACCGCTTCTGGCGGTTCGTTCCCGAACTCCCCCCGGCGTCCGCCGAGTTTTGTTTCCTGGTGGACCTGTCAGACCGTTTCCTATCATCATCATGGCGTCTTTCATCCGGGTTGTCCTCCCGGCGGCTTTTTTTTTCTGAGTGCTCGGCCTCGCTGGGGCCTACCCAGGTTTTGTGGTAGTCCTCCACCTTAATGGCTTGATCGGCCATTTTCCTGGCGGAGTCTAGTCTCTGGCCGCCGCACTTGATGAGCTCATTCTTTAGGTCTCCTCTCGGGAGGCCTTTCATCAGCGCGAAAGCTGCCAGTTCGCTGTTCAGCTCACGAATCTGCTGAACCTTGGCGTCGAACCTCTTCACATAACTTCGGAGAGATTCGCCTCCTTCCTGTCTGATAGTCAGGAGGTCCGAGGTCTCCACGGCCCTCCTCTTGTTGCGGGAATATTTGGGCTAGGAACGTGTCCTTTAGGTCGGCGTAACAAAGATATCACGACCCGTCGGGTAGCCCCTTGTACCAACTTTGTGCCATCCCATGCAGTGTCGTTGGGAAGACTCAGCACCAAACCTCATCGGGTTGCTCCCATACTGACATGTGAGACTCGTAAGCCTCGACGTGGTCGGTTGGGTCACCTTCTCCTTTGTATGCTATAGGTGGCAACTTCACTTAGTCGACCGGGGTATCTAGGGACGTGGGCGCCGAGGGGCTGTCGACCACGTGTCGAACGACACGCGGCGATCGGCTCCTCACATCCCTAGTCCGGCTCCTCTCCCCGTGGCGGGAAGGGCTTCTTCTCCGACTCGGTGAGTCGGGCTTCTTCTCTCCGACTGCGGCGAGTCGGACTTCTTTCACTCCTCCGGGGGTGCCTCGTTGGCGCCTGCTGGCGACGCCGTCCTCCCGCGAGTGCGGGAAGGACTAAGGTCTACCACTAGCGCTCTGGGCTCCCCCGACGTCTTGACAGGGCCAGCTTCTTCCAGTGCTCCATTCAGGTCTCTTGGAGTCACATTCTGGGCCCTGGTTTCCTGGACGGTTTCCGCCGCTCTTGTCGGTGTGACAGTGTGAGCCGACGTACTACCAATGAGGTCCAGGAGTAGCTTCAGCTTTGCCACATCAACCACATGTCCCATGATGGTGACCTGGTTGGCGGGCAGCGGCATATCTTGTTCCTTCGGCGTCCCATTCGTCGTATCAGTGATACGGCCGGTGGGAGACTGCCCGATTTCTGAGTTGTGGAATGTGTCGTCTTGGTAGAATTCGTTTTCCACCAACACCTTCTCTGGTTGTTTCGACATCTTCTTAGCTTTTTGGGTGGGTTTTTTTTTTGTTTTTTTTTTTTTGTTTGGGAATGAATGTGACCAGCTTCTAGTATCTTTCCCCACAGACGGCGCCAATTGTTCCGGGTGTAATTCCGAGCAGTTATATGTTACCACCCGTGCTTGTAGAATGACGTCTTTAGTTGAATCCTCCTTGCGGTCTCCTGAAACGATGAACAAACTGAGGGTTCGGCTTTGGACCGAGCGAACTCACTCCGACGCTCAAGTTAGTAACTTAGAGAGGTAAGTTGTTGCTACTTGGCAAAGTACATATTGTAGAGAGATAAAGAAGATATTACCAGATGAATAGTGATTCTTAGGTTAAATTGTGGATCTCCTCCTCAATGAGAGTTGAGGAGTATTTATAGACTTTCACCTTTTGTCACGTAGTGGCCAAGTGGCCAAGTGGCTAGCGGTGGAAAGACGATTACCCCTCGGCCGAGGGACCCATGGCGGCCGGCGAGCCCCTGACTCACCGCCGAGGGTCTTGGATATGAGTTCGCGGATGTGTGCCTCGGCTGGCTAGTTGTCCCCGCCGAGGCACAAGAGACAGACCGACAGGTGGCGTCGGTTAGGCTGTCTAAGCCGTTGACTTGCTGTGGATATCTTTGACCTTGCTCAATATGTTGACTGGTCAGCGGGTGCAGAATATGCCCCATCAATACTGTAATAGATCCATTTTTAAAAAAAAATATTATTTATTCAATGAATTACTAATAAATAAGTTGTCTTTTTACATAATAAGACCGTTTTATAATATAAAATTGCCTCACATAATAATTACGGTTAATTATATAATGACTTAAAAAGGAGTAGTGGTCGGGTACAAAACTCTATCATCCATAATAGTATTAGTACCACTTTTAATTAGCAATGTTGTCGAGTTAACCAAAATAGACAGAAATCTCGACGCAGTAATAATGTTACTAACTAATTTGTTAAACTTTGAAGTCGTTCATAACAGGTCAATGGATTATACAACTGATTATATATAAATTTTTTCATTGTTGTTAGAGTTTTATAACAACTTTGTGCAAAAATTCAACAATTTGAAGACAACTATAGTATGACTCGTAGGATAGTATTTGTGCTTTGACAATATTATATTTAATCCGTTTCATTGTAGATGGACATTATCCATATAAAGCTGTAAACGGATAGTAATCATCTCACAAAATGGAAGTGAGAGAGCAAGTGGGGGTATCCATTTCCTACCCATTTGCACTATCCACTTTCATTTTATAAGAGAGATAATATCCGTCTAAAGTAAAAATTTGTGATATCAAGGTAAAAAAAGTCTGAAATTTAGTCGTAAATACTACCTCAATGCATATACATGCATTATACACATATTTTAGCTCAAATCACCATTTTAAGCCTGTACGCAACATAGTAATTCAATAGCGTCCATTAAGTTTTGGCCACAATTGCCTAACAAACTAGATTACTCCGTGATCATGAATAAAGTCTCTGTCATAAAAATGACACATCAATATTACCAAAATATCTACATTGTACGTCATTCTTAGCATTACAAAAAAATAAAATAAAGTAACATCCCTAACAAACTTACGAGTTATTCAAGTAATTTATTTTTCCGTAATATTTAAGTTAGTCCGAATTCAAGCTGGATACATACGACCATAAAAAAAATTCCCAGAGCTAGAACTCGAGATTGCCGACTATAATTATAACTTATGAACGATCCGTGTAAGTCGATATAACTCAAGAATTGAACGATACCTCCTGCTTTTCCTAGGATTATTATTAACATCATCATCGTCACCATCTTCAAGTTCTCCGGCAATTACTAATCTTGGCAATAACGACAATGCCTTACCACCATCGCCATTATTATTATTCCCTAATTTTCCTCTCTTCCTTTTCCTGTCCTTGAAAATAAAGCCATTCTTGTTATTATTACGAATCAAATTGGCTGAAACGACGACGTTGAAGTTGGAATTACAACTACCGGAGCTACTAGTACTGGCCACCATGGTGGCCGTGATTTCGCCTTCGCTTAGTTGGACTAGCTGACGTGCCACCTCAATCTCCATCTCCGTCATTGTCGCCAGGTCGTACGAATTTGCCATGGCTAATTGACTTAGTTGGTTAAAACGTACGTAAATGTCGATATGGGCAATTTGTTACGTTGGTTCGGGTTTACAAATGAAAATTTGTTAAGAAAAATATAGAGAGAAGCAATTGTAAGGGAAAGAAGAAGAGGATGCGTAGAAGATGCGAAGAAATTAAAGACGAAAAAATTAGAAGAAAAAAAAAAGTGAAATGAATGGTTTAACACGCTAAATATAAATAAACGTATAGTATATGTTTCTTAGCCTAAGAGGATTATGACACATTGCTTAATAAGTTAATAGACCGAGTAAAAAGACTTCGTCCAATTGTTATTCATGTTCTTTGTCTTTATATGAGCAATAACTTGCAACCCAAGGCAACTCTTAACTTTATAATTAGGTGGACACCGAGTTTTTATAGGATGATTTTATATAAGAATTTAACCAATTTTATATAAGATTGTATTTGTTTATTTGAATCCATTATTTGAAATTGAAATTGAAATAGTGGGAATTATTAATTCCAAGTTCAAATCTAAAACCTCGTTTGGGAATTCTTGGAACTCAATTCCACGATTTCAATTTTAATAAGATGTTCGATTAGTCTTGGAATTGATACGTGGGGATTTAAAGATGATATATACTCCATCCGTTTCGGTTATTTGTTTATGTATTTCATTTATGAGTGTCTCATTTATTTATTTATTTATCTTTCTATATTAAAAGTATTTTTGAAGGGTAGTTTGATCATCTATATAACTTATTGCCTACTTGTCAGTGGTCACTTAATAACAACACCCACAAATTGTCCCATCCCCTCTCATTGGTATTTGAGTCAAAACTAAAGGTAGACAAATGATCGGAACGGAGGGAGTAAGAAGAGTCAAGGACGAGGAGCACCTAAGAGGAGGAGAGGGTGAATTAAGTGTATTTAAAATTAAAAGTTTAATGAATGTAACACCCCGGCCCAAACCCTAGGACGAGAGCGGTATAAAAACCCGACCCACCAACATCATAACACAATCCCAATAAGATGAAATGTGTACCTTTGGGCCCATTATTTGTCCTCACTTAAGCCCAAAAGCACAAGGCATTGTTACTAGAGTGGTGGGTGGAATCTCTTATAAACATATCACAACCTCCTTATTTTCCCGATGTAGGACAACTTCCCTTTCAAACTCTTGGGGTGTTACAAGCGATCATTCACGGTAACTTGTCAAGCTATGTACATGGCCCACAGATCAACATGTGTCCTTTCCAGCGCATTTTGCCCTCACTCATGTGTATCCGGAAACCTTCCCAGGAGGTCACACATCCTAAGACTACTCCCAGCTACGCTTAACTGTGGAGTTCTTTCGCATGGATAACCAGAAAAGAAAGTGCACTTTGTTGATATGAATAGTATTTTCAATCCCTTTAAGCAATAGTCATTTTAAGTCTATCAATGGAACTCTTCAAGGGGGAACCCCACCCGAATAACGTCTTCGGTTCACTGGTTACAATGAACGCTTCTTTTAAAACGCTACACACTTTAGACAACACTTAGATGAAAGGTTGATACTTTGAACTATCGAGTTAAAAGTATACAATGACAATTCAACAAGAAGATGTCAAAGTGTATTCAACAGTTGCTTCTGTAAATAAATCGAGAGTTAAAGTGCAACGAAAATAATGAGTAAATAGGAAAAACACCTGTTCGGTCACTACTCCCCAACCAACGCCCAACGTTATTTTATTAAACATTTTAGAAATGAACTCTAACAACTAAAACCTCGAACAATAAAACAACTCCCTAACTTACTATGGTTGCTATTTTCTTAAAACTACTGCGCAATAAGACTTTTGCTCAATGTTACTCCGCAATAAGACTTTGATTTGTTTAGAATAACTTTATCCTAAGACTTTGGTTGTATCTCAGTTTTTTTACAAGACACACGAATCTCATATATTTATGACAATCTTCATCTTTGATCATTCTTGGGCAACCTTGATTGACGATTAGAGCTTCGAACTATAAGATTAAAAATTAAGAGGCACACGATTAAATAAACAAGGAGATTAATTTGTCTTAGGCATCATAAACACTTATCGATGTATCAAATTGGGTTTTAACAATTTCTCCCTTTGATGATGGCAAGACAAATAAATTGAGTGTGATATTCCCTATTAATCCAAGATCAAGGTTCACAAGTCTAAACATGATCAAAATAAGATGACATACATATTCAAGAAATTGAGTGTGATATTCCCCATATCATGTCTGTAAGCTTCGTATAACTATCTATGGTCTTAAACAGGCACCCCACACGTGGTATAATGAACTGCGTTCTCATCTGCTTTCTATTGGTTTTGTAAATTCTCTCGCTCACATCTTCTTGTTTATTAAACATGGCTCCTCTCCCATTTACGCACTTGTTTACATGGTTGATATCATTATAACGGGTCCAAGTCCCGATGATGTGTTTGCTTTTATCTCCTCTTTTGCTTGCAGGTTTTCTCTCAAGGACCTTTAGTACTTGTCACTAACTTGTCTTGATTTGGCTTACTCCATCAACAAGCTCTCCCAGTTTATGCATCGTCCTAACACTTTAGATACCTCATTTTTACATCTCCCGCCAACCACCCAGTGATGATTTGGCCGCATGTTTAGCATACATTGCGATTTTCTGATATTTCGTGAGTCTGTCGACAAGCGGTAGCTCAAACAATCGTGTCAACCCCTTGTTCGTCATCTACGTGCCGATACGGTCGTTTTGACAGTAATTAGAGTATATTTGAAGTCCGGGTAAAGAACCGTCTTTATTTTCTAAAACCCGTCTTCGTTTGAGCCGGAGAATTCTGGAAATTAGCACTAAATATTATTTTAGTATTATTTTCCACGAAATTTCTTATCTTACGGAGTAAGGAAGTCCGTATCTTCCTTATTTCCTAAATAAAACCGCGGAAATATTTCTTGCCGAGGAGGAAAGGCCTCAGGAGAGGACGCAAAAGGTGCTGCGCCTCTTAGAAAAGTCGCAGTGACTGCTGCGCCTTCTCCTGGGCTTGTTTTTCGTCAATTTCGGATATTTTTCGGATCTCCTTTCCTAAATCCTACCCCTCGTGATTAGTATAAATAGAGGTCTTCGCCTCACATAGTTTTCACGCGAGTGTCCGCCCTTCTCTTCTCTCTTTGCATTCTAAGTCCTTGATATTGCTATCGACATCTACGTGCTTGATCCATCCGACCACATAAGCCTGAATCATTTTGTGGTACCAGTCTCATTTTGCATGACCGACCAATTTGACCAACTACACCTAATCAACCATTCAATCTTATAAAATCCCTTTTAAGGGTACTTTCTACATACATCGAGTCGAGTTACCGCTAAAAGACGACCTTAGTTAAATCTCGCTTCGCTAACAAGTAAATCTGAGGGTGTAGATCCCGAATTTTAATCTTGTTTTTGTTAAATTGTAATATATTTGTAAGAATCTAAGTCGTAAAATAATCATTAAGTCGTAATATTTCCTAAAAATCGGAACAACAACGATCTAACGTGGGGAAGAATCGCATCAACTGATGCCCCTCCTGGAAGGCCGCAGCATCTGCTGCGCCCTTCTTCTTCTTCTTCTTCTTCTTCCTCGGGTTCAAGCTCTTTTCGCCTTTTCTTTCTTCTTCTTAGTTCTTTCTTCCTTATTTCGTTTAATAATTCTCAAACCATTTTTCCAACTTATGTTCTCAAATCCTTTTCGACTTAAATCTCTTGTAGTCAATATTCGCGGGTTTTCGCCATTAATTCAAATTTGGGTTTAAGAGCTTCGATCTTCCCATATCGTTTCTCTTGGATTCGCCTTTTGTATATTGTTTTAGTTCAGTTTTCCGACTTAAGTTCTTTAGTTCAGATTTATAATCAACTCGGTCCCATCTAATTGTAATTCGAGTTTGTAATTTGTTAACTAATTCCGACTTTGACCTTTTCTTGCAAATCGCCGTATAATCTACACTAAATTCTATTTCGACTAATTACGACAATTCCAGTACATTAAAACATGCTTAAATCACTTCCTTCAAGTCAAATTATTCAATCAATCGACTAAAATCACCAACGAACATTAACGGCCGAGGGTTTGACTTTCACAGTCAGAACCCACCTCTAGAACATACACAATGATTGCTGCACCCTTTTCAGAGGGCACATCATCTGCTGCGTCTATTCTAAGTTGAATTGGTTTCTTCCTTTGAATTCAGCTTGCCTCGACTTAATTAGCTAATTTTCTTTTATTTATCTCACTTTTTTATTATTTTATTTTCTTTTATTTTTTCTTTTAAAAATTCTTTCAGAGTATTTTAGGATATTAATTCCATTAATCCGCCATGTAATTTATATGTTTGTACTTTGTATGATTTATTTATTTAGTTTTCCTCACATTTAAAGAATGTAAATATTCATTTCGACCATTAATTGTAAATTTCTTGTTCACCGACTTAGTCTAATTCACAGGCTAGGATTAAAACGTTAGATTTTGCATTGCATGCATATAATCAACAACACATCGAGTATAAATGATTTACCTGATCATTAGAAGAGGCCGTTATTGAGGCGGGCGGGATTAAGTGTTCGATTAAAGAGCTTCCTAATACGTACCCTCACCCCTTACTCAAGATCTCTTTGAACATCCTTGTTCATTGGTATTATAACAACCCGACCCACCATCATCGTAAAACAGCCCCAATAAGATGAGATGCGCACCTTTGAGCTGTTATTTTGTCCTCATTTAAGCTTAAAAGCACAAGGCCTTACTACTAAGTGGTCGGTGAAATGTCTTCTAAACATATTACAAGCTCCTTAATTTCCCGATGTGGGACAACTTTACTCTTAATAACTCGGGGTGTTATAGGTATTGCGAGAGTCATTCTAGGCATAGAGTGATAAAGGTAAACGAATGTTTTTAGTTTCTATGTCACGGTTCATGTTGGCATAGCATGATGTATTCGAACGGTTTCCAGTTTTCCACAAAACTTGGTGGCGACTCCTCAAATGCAGGCTTGTTCAACCTTTCACTGGTTTCAAAGCCTTTAAAATTGGTAACGGCCAATGACGTGCTTTGTTTACAAAGTTCCGTGGGAGAAGTGCCCCCGCCTTAAATCTTCCAACGCGCAGATGCGCGCGACGCGGGTCGCTTGGTCCACAGGTTGGCGACTCTGTTGGGGATAATACACTTAGCCTTAGTCCTTGTGTTACCAGTGGTTAAACTTGAACAAGTTTGCGGAATAGTGAATAGTTTATATAAGACAGTTGTTGGTTCTCATTACTCGATCTTCTTATTTGTTCTTAGTAGATGAATAGCGATTGATGTCAACCACAACGTGTTGCATACTCATATTTGTATCAAGAGCTTTCACTACTCAAGCGAATGGAACTAGGAACCGACCTTACTCCTGTCTGGCATAAACCTCTCCATAGACCAGAGTTTGATAGCTTGGTGTGGCAACCATCCCTTTAAACCAAAACCCATTACTAGCACTATGGATACTGTTATAATGCTTGTTTGTATGTTTACACTCTTGTGTGTTGTGTCAAGTCTTTATATCACCTTTTGTAAACAAAACCATGTCAAAATTTTCAAAACCTTTTCTTCGAAAATTCTTTTTTACATAATCTTTTGTTTTTCAAAAATACAAGAGGAAAATCATTTTAGGCCTAAATAAGCTCAAAATCGAAATAGACCAAGTCAAAACTCTGTCGGATTTTGCAACCCATTTCCATTCATTTTTGGGGTCCTTAATTCAAATACCTTGGCATTACGCCGTCATTTTGAACACTCGAGTCAAAACATTTCGGGTCAGCACACCTACCATCACACACAATGATTGGCTAGGCATCACATTTCAAAATCAATTTCAAAACCCGTCTTTTTTACACCATTTACACGTCGCCTGCGAGCACTCACCTTGCTTGGCCCACGTCAAGTCCGCATCATGTCGTCCTTGCATGCGAGTCTTCTTGTTTTCTTTGGGTAAGTGTGCAACGCAGTCGAATGAGTATTGATACGCCGTCGGTTTCTTCTCAGTCCAAGATGTCCGAAAATGCTGAAAGTCACGCAATCATCAATTGTCAACCCCAATATAATGGTAATGGTGTGAATGAAGTCTTGTCTCCATTTATTCGCCTCCAAAACAATCAGGATGTCGCTTACATCCGCCTGCAAACAATTTAAGACCGCTCGTTGCGGTAGAAACTAGACTTCCACCCACAGAAAGTCCCATACCTGAAAATCCTCATCCCAATCCTTAGAGTCCTAAGCCATTGGGAATCTCTGAGCCTAAAGGCGCCACTGAAACCAATTCTCCTGCGCTCACCAAAGCCGTGAAGCGTCTTAGCTACCTAGAGGAGCAACTCATGTACCTCAACGGAGATGACATCTATAGAGAGAACAGTCGGAAATATGAAGTTGTGAATACCCAACTGCCTATCAACTTCAGCATGACTGATATTCCGAAGTTCAAGGGACAGGAAAATCCTCTGAATCATATCAGTACATTCAAAGACTATATGTCCATCAAGGGCATCAAATCCGAGATGTTCTTAATGATATTTCATTCATCTCTCGATACGATCCCTAAATAGTGGTTTTATTCTCTGGACCATAACAAAATTGCTATATGGGATGATGCTGCAATCGAATTTACCAAGCAATACGCAGATAACGCTGAAATCAAGGTCAACATGCGCACCTTAGAAGTCTTGACTCAAAACGACAAAGAAGGAATCACTGATTTCTTGAATAGGTGGAGGAAAACTAGCATTCAACTTATTGAACATCCCGATGAAGCCACTCTTGTGAAGAAGTTCGTGGACAATTTGAAAACAATCTACGCGAGCTACTTGAGGTACCAAAATATCAAGTCTTTCAAAGATTTAACCGTGCTAGGCACGGGAATTGAAGATGATATTCGCAAAGGACTCTTGTCCAAAACCGTGGGATGCGGATATCAAGGCTCAACATCTACTGGAAATCGTTCTTACGGTTCCTGATGCGATCATAAAAAGCGCACTTTTAACCCTACTTTGAGCCTCGTTTCGCACGCTTATTTGCACTTATTAGGGTCATTTCGGCGTCTTTTGCTTTCTATTTGCATTTCTATCAGATTTTGGTCCATTTGTAGGAAAGGAAGCAAAATGAGCATAGTTCTTGCATAAATGGAGCATTTAGGAGCATAATTGACATGGTACTAATGACCAAGCATGAAGAGGAGACGGAAACTGGAAGTCCGTAGCACCATAACAAGATTTTGAGGCTAAATAAGTTAGTCCTCATGACCTTGGGCCATCCCCCACGGGTTTTGGGGCAGCAAAAAAAGAAAGGAAGGAAAAGCACCACCAACCCAGGCGGGTTATCCCAGAACCCAGGCGGGTTCCCACCAACCCGGGAGGGTTACTCCATAACCCGGGTAGGTTTCTGACACGCCCCTTCACTTACTCACACAACCCGGGCGGGTTGTTCCTAACCCAGGTGGGAACTGTTCTTTCGCCTTCGGATCTCAAGTGTATTTACTTAATTAGCCTTGTAATCTTGTATGGAGTAATTAGTATAAATACCCCTCATCCCATTAGGGTTTTAACACATCATTAGATGGATAATTAAGACCAACTACTTAGATTAGCATCTTAATCTTTCCTTGTTCTTCAATCTTTCCACAATAATTCTTAGCTCTAGCTTGTAATTGGAGGATTCTTGGGTTGTAATTGCAGAAGGTGATAATTCTTCATCAATCAAAGGGTTTCTTCTATTTAATTCTTCATCTTTATTGTTCATCTTCCTTTAGTTGGTATAATTTCTTAATCTCTACTTTATTTCTTGTTAATCCTTTATTTTTACTTACTTTAATTTGTTCATCACGTTTGCTATTGCTATGATGTTTTACTTACTTGCATGATCAACATAATAATGAGTGAGTAGTCTTCTAGTTAGGGTTAATGGGGGATTAAGGGGGCATGATTAAAAGGTAGATCGATACTTCATGAGTTAATTTGGTTGATTAAATTGTTGTTGTAAGTTCTAGACTTAGTCCACACAATATGTTTGATTAAATGGTTGATTCACAACCTTGCATGATTCTCTACCTTTTCAACAAGCCCCGTAAGAAATAAACTAACTAGGGATTGTTAGACCATGCACTAAGCTAGTGGGAAGACCAGGTGTACGCGAGAGCTAACCCGACTCGACCTATGAGTTGTAAGATATAATCCAACTTGACTCTACTATACACTGATCTTGACCAAACCAAACTCATACCCTTTTGGATCTATCATTTGATCACTCATATGAACCCATGACATCCTAGCACTATGCCAAATTTGGCCATCAATAACGAGCGTATCATAACGGTTTAATGCATATAATAACGACACTTAGATTACCGTTTTTCAAATATTGGCGGAAATCTAGACCGCGCTAATAAGAATAACGGTTTCCCTCGAAAACCGTTGTTATTATAATGTGGCAACGACTGTTTAACAAACCGTTATCAAAAACGTTTAAAGGTTTCCAAAAACTCGTTATATAATCACTCTTATCAACGGTTGTTAGACAACCGTTACCAGTTTAAGAAAACGGCATTTCGAAAACCGTTACTAAATTAACACCAGCAACGGTTTATGGTACCCGTTGTTATGTTATAACTACGGGTTTTTGTAACCGTTGTCATTTTCAATTATGAAAGAACAGTTGTCAATTCAATCGTTGTCACTATTTGATTAGATTTCTCAGTTTGACCACTGCATGCAAAACTTTATCAGAACTTTAATAAATATTCAATTTGACCAAAATAATTCTATAAATATGTCTTCATAACGTTTTAGGTCAAAATCAAAATTATCAAACATTTACTCTTTAATTTCTCTATAAATTTCTCTCTAAATAAAATATGGCTGGTGTATCGGAGCTACAATCATGTTCTCGTTACGCACACCCTTTTACATGCATTCTCCATAATCTCCTGGTTTATTATGATGAGAATGGAAAGGGTTTAAACTCTGATTTTGGGTGGTTGACGCAAATGCTTCATGACTCCGGTTTCACTGCGGTTAAAAAAGCGTACCCTGTCTCGACAAACAAGCAGGGTTTTGTAGGCTTCGATTTTATCAAGTTTGACGAAGCCAAATGGCATGATAAGTTTTCGTCAGGCAAGATAATTAGGGGCTAGATTTGCGGGGGAAGATGCGAGGAAAGAGGACTTCTATTCGAATGATAGACAAAAAGGCCCTTATCTATGGGTTGCGACCCATCTTGATCATCATTTGCTGAGACATTACAGGAGGCATCACATTCTTGCCACCGTGCCTATGTCATGGGAGAAAGAGGCCATTCCACCTGCGTTGCTCGGTGATAATGAAGGGCCGCTCTACGATTTGATCTATGCCGAAATTCATGATGAGTATCCTAATACTTCATCAGATTCTAATAATTAAGTCTTTAATTATTATCTGGCATTATAAGTTGTATTTAGATTATGGTGTTTCTTTGAATTAAATTTTAATTATTTATGTTTTTTTGTTACGTTTTTTTGTTACCCCATCCTCTGGAATTCAGAGACATTATCACCAAAAAAATTCTTGTGTCCTCCAGGAGTACGGTACTCCTTACACTCAAAGGCAATCCACCAAATAAAATATTATAATGACTTAGGTCTTTAGGAGTATATTATAAATATCTTTTATAATTTTTGCAAATACGTAGCTAAAGATATATCACGTAAAACAAGCGTTAACATACGTGAAAAAGCAAATGTGTAGTGTGGAGTTGAATGGAGGGAGTATGTTTTTTATTACCCCAGCCTCTGGAATTAAGAGACATTATCACCATATATGTCTCTTTCACCTTCAACCAAATCCACAAAGTCGTTTTCTCATTCCAACGGCACTGTCCCCTGCTCGGCACTGCGACCTTGGCGGTGCAGAATTGGAAGTAGTAGGAGATGATCAGAATTATTCGCAACCCATAAATACGGGCCTACCTGTTGATCATTGTGATCAAACCATAGTCTCGAAGAATCATTGTTATACAATGCCCGCTCAAGTTTGCGAGCCTAATGAAAGCATTCTCGCTCCTCATCCCCGCCAAACTCAATGAGGACGCACCGCCTGAAGCCATCACGCACATCATTGTCCGGGTAGATAGTTTGAACCAAATTCAATCCGGCTAACTGAATCAAACCTATTAACCAGTCAAGGCTATACGTGTGTACGGGAGATTATGAATGATGCACGTAAAGGCTTTAGCGTACATAATTCTACTTGGGGGTCTTGCAAGAGGTTCATATGATGCTTCATCATCATCATCAGCGGATGAATAATATGAACCACTATAAGTTGATGAACTTGATGACATAATCGATGTGGAAATTAATGGAGGACTTGCTTTTTTTTTTTTTTGAAAGAGGGAGGGACTAATTTTCTACTTATAATAATAAAAAAGAATAGAAAACATATGTGTGTGTGTGTGTGTATGTGTGTGTGTGTGTATATATATATATATATATATATATATATATATATATATATATATATATATATATATATATATATATATATATATATATATAGATTTGAGATCCTATGAGAACCATCAAGATAATGAGAACTGTGAGAACCACTCACAACCCTTAGATCTAATGTCGAATGGACCACGAGATTAACTCATCCAACTTGAAAAGTCTGCACAATCAACGACCCCCACCCCAAAACCATAATAATCACCTCATTTTACCAAAACCTATTCTCACTCATCTTGTTTTCTCTCTCTACGATTTTCACCTTCGCTCTCCTTCATTTTCAACCACCGACCAACGCCGTCACATGCTTACGGGCTACGACGACATGAATTGGCGGCGAGATGACCACCCCTGCTCAAGAAGAGTCAATCTTGCTAAATTGTTCCTAATTTAGGTAATTATTTCCCCCAAATTTTACCTAATCCGGAAAAATCCAACCCTAATTCGTCACCTTGTTGCTACTTTTCATCTTCAACTTTCGAAAATGTTTCATTTCGCTTTGTGGATCATACAACTTGTCTTTATGGTTCGAATATTGCTGAATTCTTCTTTGTGAAATTTCCAGGTAGTAGCGCAAACAAATGAATCCACCGGAAATCACCTCGAAAGACTCACTGTTCTGGTATAGAATTTCTCCTCACATTAGGAACTCTTTCGATTATTTATTTTATGAATATTTGTTTAAAATTAGTTGTTGACCATTTTTATGCCCGAAACAATTTCTGATTACATGACTTTTCTATAGTTTATAATAGTTCGAAAACTCGATTATTAACTAGCAAGATATTTTATTACTATGAAATGCTGCTGTTCAGAACTTGGGCTTAAGCTACTCTGATACGGAGTAGTTTGCTTTGTTTGAATTTTATGTATTTTCAAAGCATTTCAAATTTTATTAGAATAGGCATGCTAATATTCCGGCATTCCCAATTGAGTTATGTTAACATACCGCATTTGCAGTCGACTAACATAACATAGAGGGTAGTTCTTTCTTTATCTGTGGAAGCTCATTTTCTGGTGTCTCCGACTCTCCAAACATTCACCAGTGCCCTATATATGGCTATATATCTGAGTTAGAATCGTTAATGCCCAATGGTTACTACCATAAGCTCCATTCGCTATCAATGCATTGGTACTGTTGTCTGCTACGTGCATTGGTAATGTTGTACGCTATGTTCGATAGTCTCACATGTTTGTTTTCATGAGTCACGAGTCTAGAGAGATTTGAGAACAAACTAAAAAGAAATAATACAAGTAGATTTTATCTAACAGAGGCAAACCTTAGTTTAGTTCAAGAATGTTTAAGACACTTTTGATTTCTTAGGTTCATATGCATTTAGTATCTAAAATATTGTAGCATTCAGTTTTGATACGGAACTAAATACGGAGTAACTACTTTAGAAGATCGGTTTCATGATAGTTTTATTTATTTATTATTATAATGTCTTTTACAGGATGGAATTCACTCTTTTATCTTTGGGGTGTTTGTAAGGCGAGAAAGGTTGAAGATCAGCATCCTCGCCTCGCTGGCTTAGATATTGCAAAATCGAGTCTAGATTTGTGCACACCTGTTACTAATAGATCATCAAGCAAATGTATTTCTACAGTAGAGGATGGAACTTTCTCTCCATCTGAGACATCACACAATTACATACAAGGACCAGAGACTGTACAACCATTGCTACTGCAATCCTCAGCTTTGTACAAGTCCAGCTACCAAAGTTGTGATCACGACACCACTTCAATCAAGTGTTTAGGAGTACTAGGAGAAATCGACATGAAACCTGATTCTGCCCAATCTGTCTACGATCTTAAAAAAAAGACTTCATTTTGCTGGGCATTGCATTCTGATAACGTGCTGGTAAGTTCAGTGTTCACCCTCCATGGCTTGACTTCGCATCCTGATGCTGCCTGTCTAGTCTGTCTATGATCTAACAGAAGAGACTTAGTACCTTGTTAGAGTTCACTGCTGAATTTAATACGTAAATATTGCCCTACATTTCTTCAAACAGAATCAAATACTCTTTAAAATGATACTGTAAGATGTCTGAAAATCGGATTTTAACCAAGTCACGAGTACCATGAAATCATAATTCAATAACTTAACGAAAGACCGTAAAGAACCTCCAACTTTAGAACGATGTTCAATGTCCTAATTAACGCTTTTTTCTTTTTCCTGTAAAACTCAAGCTTTACTTTATTTGCCTGATATTGTTTTTACATTTGCAGGAAGGAATTCAAATTGATCATCAAAGTATAAAATGCACGAGCAAGGCGGCTATCTTTCCATTTGGTCAGGCAAATGAAGATAATATGGTGTCTTTAGCCATGAACAGTGGAGGAAATGGATTCTACTCCGACAAATTTCATTCTGGACCAGATGTTGCAAGTCACAGTTCGTTTTCTATTGATTCAGGTCCATCTGGTTCTTCTGACGGGTGTGCCGTCAGACGAAAAACACAAAGAACAGTCGGAAAACCTTCAAGCTCGCAGTCTCTGAGTGCAATGGCCCTTTTTGTGCATGAAGTAGACTTCTACATGCATGAAAAAGCGATATATGTGCATTAAACAACCTTATACATGCATGAAATGCCCTTTTTGTCTTTTTTCTCTTTAATCCCCTTTTGAATGACATTTCCGAAAAATGTTACCTCGGAGTTGGCGAATCCTACCCTTTCCCTCAAAAGGGTTCACTCTGCCCCTCTAAAATGTCTTTTGCTCTTGCTGCCATTCGAATAAAAATAAGGGAAAGGGTTAAGGGTTGGATTAGCCCTAAAACCTTTCCCGTCCTAAATTTTAAGACCTTATTCCCCCATCGTTTGTCCCAACAAAATGGTTAGGGTTGGGGGTGCAATAGACTTATCAATGCATGAAATAGTCCTGCATGAAAAAGTAATATATGTGCATCAAACAACTGTGTACATGCATGAAATAAGGTTCTATGTGCATGAAATAGACTTATCAATGCATGAAATAGTCCTGTAGATGCATGAAAAAGTAATATATGTGCATCAAACAACCGTGTACATGCATGAAATAAGGTTCTGTGTGCATGAAATAGACTTATCAATGCATGAAATAGTCGTGTAGATGCATGAAAAAGTAATATATGTGCATCAAACAACCATGTACATGCATGAAATAAGGTTCTGTGTGCATGAAATAAGGTTCTATGTGCATTAAAAAGTTGCAGCAGTTGGTTCAGTTGGTTCTGTTATGATACTAATTATTGTTGCTTAATGACATTAATTTTATATGGGCATGAAATAAGATTATATGTGCATGAAATAAGGTTCTATGTGCATGAAATCGGGGAAATAACTATAGAAGAGATTTAATGTATTTACCGGTCTTTCAAGGTATTTTAGTGTATTTATTACATATCTTACTAATATGTGAGAAAAGTTCCAGTGTACTTATGTCAGTTATTTAGGCAGCCATAATCATATGGTACGCCCGTTATTTCTACTCGTATTTGTTTAGCGTTTTTTAAAGGCTATTAGCTCAATGGTAGAGCGTAGTGCTAATTTTGCACAAAGATATGGGTTCGAATCCCATATAGCCTATCAAATAACAAATTCCATGATTGCATCTTGTCGAAGACGAGGTGCAAGCGGTACAGCCCAGATAAGATTAGGCATGCCATAATCATATATACATTAATACTTGATGCTCTTCAGTTTCACTACCATTCTCTCAGATGCAATGTGATGGACATTTTCTTTTTTGTTCTTATATGCAGCCATTTCAGCAAAAAAAAACAAGTAACACTGTAGAGCGTTCAGAATCTTCAGAAGTAGTAGAGTTTCCCAGTGATAGCGAATCCAATCCATAAAGTTATGTTGAATCCCTTCTTCGTCTAAGCGGACATCAAAATCAACTATGACTAGTTTCAGCCTTCGGAAGGCTGACATGACTTGGATATTTCTTAATTATGTTCATAATCTGTGGCATTACAAACAAAATAAACACCAACAACAATCATTTTGAGATTCAACAAACAAAAGAAAATACCCGTCTCATTACACTTATTAGGAAGTTTTAACCCTCGATGAATGACATTTGACAACTAACGTGTAAACGTGTTGGTAAAGCCAATATGGGAGTTGAACCCACATCTTGTGCATTGCACAATGCTCTCCCATTTGAGCTAATTGACTTTTAAATAAAGTAAAACGGGAATATTCATAATGTAAATGCGCCAATGTGCGATATCAAAAAATTAAACATGAACAAGGGAAGGGAAAGTGAGGCTAACAGAATTGGACTCGGCTTACCATATGAAAAGAGTAAAAAATTGCTTCAGAAACTAGGAAGCGACAACTCCATGGGCAGGTGCGCAAGTAAGAGTTCCAGTGAAGTTTATAGTAGAAGACCTTGACCTGACTTACCATATGAAAGGAGTAAAAGATTATTTCAACAGCGAAAAGATGAAGAATGTCGTGCCATTTTTGCAGGAAGTCGTTAATAAGATGGAGCATCAGGAAAAACTAAATAAGTGAACAGAAATGATTTAGAAAAGCGCAAAGGATATCTATAGGCAATCCATATTTCGTAACAGCTATCCCATGACGGAATGTAATGCACCAGGGAAAACTAAAGTAAGTAATACAAATCCTAGAAGGTGTACATCATCCAGGAATGGATAACATAATGAATATCCTCAGTATCAGTTATGTAAGTCGGCCAAACTGATTTGCTTAGCTGGCCTAGATCACTCGATTGTCAACTTCTGGTGCTAGTACCCTCTCTAAAACTATTTCTCACATAACACTTCCACTGCTGCCTAACTGAAAGCTAGATACCTTTAAAAGACATAGAAATGCACCTAGTCACCTACATTAAAATTGACATTTATTAGCCACCTACATTAAGATTGACATTCCATATGCTGCTTCTGAAGACGAGCTTCGGTACCATCTCGGCCTGACAAGCTGCACCACTGGCAAAGGCAAAGTCAATCTCGCGGACTCTAATGTCCGCCCCCTTGAGATTTTTATGTGCAGCATCGTCCGAAAAATGGGCTATGGTGAAGGGTTTAAGTGGGTGTCCCAGTATATTTAGTAGACGGGTTCAATGAAACCGAATTCCCGTCGAACCAAACCTTTAGTCAATGGGACATGTATTGCAAATTGGGTGATGGATTAAAAAGATTAATTAATGGCTAATGAAGTAGCTGGGATAGAAAAATTACTGTGTTGAATGAATTTGCATGGAATGATAAGTTTTCTATGCAACATTCATGCAAAGACAAGAGAAAACCAAGGGGAAACAGCGGAGTAAAACAAACAGAAGAGTGATTACGGTTAATCAACTACAAAGAAATCTGGAATGTAATCTCTATATAAAATCAACTAATGATATGACGATTATAAAGACTATCAATTTCACGAAATTGACTCCCCAATTTCTTGTTTCAACAAATTTAGGTAATTTCTGAATTTCTACAAACCTAATTTCTCAATTTACCCAATCTAATTCACGAAACCCTAATTTCACAAGCATAATTCATCAATTTCGAAAGTTAATCGACGAATCAAAAAAATAATCTAAACCTAATTTCATAAACAATCTAACACGATAATCAAACCCTAAATTCAACTAATTTAAACGACGAATTGAAAAATTACAAAGATATCAAAACATAAACGGTAATTTCACAAAAAAAATAATCATCAATTTCGAAATTTTACCTCGAATTAGTAGGCTCTATTGATTGAAGCAGAGTCGAAGAGGTACATCGTTGAAGAGATTGATCGTTCAGTATATGACGATCGATCGATCGTAGAGAAAGAAAAAGTTAGGGTTGTTAAAGATGTTAGTCGAAGAGAGAGAAACAAAAGGGAAGTGGAAAATGACTGGGGATTGGAAAATTGGAATTCTTTTGATTTTTTTCAAAAGTAAAGTCGTACGTTTTATTATTAGATTCAGTAGTGGTTCTCATGGTTCTCATTATACTAGTGGTTCTCACCGGATCTCGACCCTATATATATATATATATATATATATATATATATATATATAGAGTCGGGATCCGGTGAGAACTCCTAAATATTTGAGGATTGAGGATTAGTGAATACAATATCACATGTTCTTCAATACAATATCACGAAAAATTTGACGTTTGCCAAAAAAAAATTGTTTTTTTTTGAAAAAAAAAATTGTAATTTTTTTTTTTTTTTTGCACAGGTGTTTTTTTTATTGTGATATTGTATTGAATAACATGTGATATTGTATTGAACAACCTGTGATATCGTAACGAAATCCTCAATCCTCAAAAAGATAGTGTATCCTCACATGATCCCATTCCTATATATATATATATATATATAAGTCTGGGTTATATTGGAAAAGGTATAATCAGATAAGAATTGGTAACTTAACAAGTTAAGAATTGGAAAGTGGAAACGATTCAAGTTAAATAAGAATCGGTTCACTATACAGTGTTAAACATATTATCTTACAACGGTTATCCAAAAAAGCATTTTCCAAAGAGTAAAAACACAGCGGTTGGACAAAACCCGTTTTAAAGTAAATTATAAAACAATGTCACCATATTATCAATTTAATCATTTTTGATTTTTTAGTGTTGTGATTTGACTAATGCATGCCCTGTAATTTTTACTTTTTCTGATTCAAAAATACAATATTGATTGTTTGACCATATGTATAACACAAAATAATAACGGTTCTTTGTTAAGCCGTTATCTTATTGCATATGTCAACAACGGTTATTTTAAAGCCGTTGTCATATTACACCAATAAACAATGGTTTTTCTTAAAACCGTTGTAAACTCAGATCTACTGTGAAAACTGAAAAGTTTGTGATTTTACCAATGAATGCGCTATTATTATTGGTTGTTCGACCATTATTTAACTCATGCATGCATGCACAATTAATACAAGTTTGAATGTAACGTATTGATGAAATTAATCCAATTAATTATAGCTTTATAGTATAAATAGAATCACATTTGCAGTAATAATAAGAATCACTTTATTAGTACTAACCTATCTACTTCACTTTTTAAATAATATACATATATATACATATCATAATTAAAATATCGTCGTCGTCTTTATCATCCGCAGTCGCCCCTCCTCAACAATCGGTAACCCTCTATATCAATTCGATTACGTGCATAATTCACAATCTCCCAGTCATACGCGATGCTGCTGGGAAGGCAGCTTCTAAGAGCCTTACCCCGTTAAGGGACATCTTCATTGAGAATGGGTTTTCAAATGTTAGGACAATCAACCCGGCATGGATTTCGAGTCGTGTGTTTCTTGGATATGCTCTGATCGAGTTTCGAGGGGATGGTCTTGACGATTTTTGCCAAGAAAAACAACTCGCTGCAAGGTATGCATCACATGACCATCAAAGGGGAAAACATGACTTTTATGCCGACGACCCTAAGGATCGTTATGTACACGTTGGGCCTTACTTATGAGTTGCCACTGCTGAGGACGCTCATCTGCTGAGAAGGTTTTTTTTGGTATAGTTTTATTACTGTACCGAAATCATGGGAAGACGAAGAAGTGCCTCATTTTGATCACCGTCTTGATACCGATGTAGTAAGATTGATTTATAATCAAGTTTATCTTGATTACCCACCCCTTAGTCAAACTCCTGTTAGGGTGTTTAATTAATTTACTTAGCAAGCTGTTTGTTTTTGTGGGTTTTTATTTTTTATTGGGTTTTTTTTTTCTCCTTGTTGTAATGTTTTTTTTTGTTTTTTTTTTGTTTTTGCCATTGTATGATATACTTGTTTTAATATATAGTTTTACTCTTAATTACATGCAAATGCTTATTAACATAGACTTTAAATCACTTGCGAACAAACAAATGAATGAAACAATAATAATGATTTAGGTTACATTAATTACAATAACATATAAATATTCAATCAAAAATTAAACAATCAAAATAAACATTTTCATACTTTTAGTAATGAGTTTATAAACAATCTAATAATAAATGGAAATCGAAAGATAAGGAGCACTAATTATATAATGACAACGGTTCTCATAAGAACCGTGTTAGAATATAAACACCTCTAAAAATAAATGGAAATTGGAATATATTAATAATATAATTACAACGGTTCTTATAAGAGCCGTGTTAGATTATGTAATTGCTGAATTTTACAATTTCGTTAGTGAAAATTTTCATCTCCCCTCATCAATCCCCTGCCCTTGTAATAGATGTGGTAGTATTACGGTTTTGCCTATCCCAGATGTCAAAATACACTAAGAAAAGAATAGTTTCAGTAGAGATTATAGGCGTTGGATTTTTCATGGAGAATTAGAGGATGAGGATGGGGGAATCTGATGTAGTGGTAAATAATCATACACCTGAAGCTGATGGTTTAGATATAGGGGATGGAGGGATATTAGTGGCGTTGGATTTTTCATGGAGAAATCCTTTATTTACTGGTTTCCCTTCACTTTTTTGCCCCCTTTTTGTTTCTCCCTCTAAAACTCTTTCTTTCCTCTTTATTAACCACAATTTTTTTTTTTTTCATTCACAGTTCTTTCTTTCTTTCTTTCTTTCTTTCTTTCTTTCTCTCTCTCTCTCTCTCTCTCTCTCTCTCTCTCTCTTATTACTCAAATTATGTCAAGTGGTAGCTCTTCTTCTTCCTTTATTTCAACATGGACATGTAATTGCTCAGTTCCAGCAGCATTGCGGACTTCTTGGACTTTGCAAAAATCTGGTAAGAAAGTTTCTTACTTGCAAATTCTATAATCGCGAGACTAAAATGTGTGGATGTAATTACTTCAAGTGGGTTGATGAATCAATGACTGAGTGGCAGAGGAAGGTTATAAACAGGTTAATGAATGAGAAAAAGAGCATGGATATCGAGATTACTCAAGTGAGAAGTATACTACATCAACTTGAAGAAACGAAGTGGGGAAATGACAATGGAATATTGAAGACAAAAGAAGAATGCAAGAAGTTAACCATGGATATCGTAGAACTCAAAAATAATGAGGCACGGCTTAAGTTAATTGTCAAATTTCTTCTTCTAATTGTTATGTACCTAGTTTATTATGTATGATGGTAGTTTGTACTCTTTATGTGTAAACTTGTAATCCTTTAAATTAATGGAAAGAAGCAAGATTTTCTGAGAAACATATTGTAATTAGCTGGCATATATCAAACTGTTGTTGTAAACTTTTTCTGCTGTTGCAGCGGGTTAGGAAAAAATCGTACTATTGTTCAAGTCAAAGGTGTAAAATACATATCTCAAAAATGATGCTTTATTTCTTGGAGGTAAAATCAAACAAAATAAAATATAAAATATAACGGTTATACCTAAACCGTTGTTCAGGACGTATACAGTTAAAACGGTTCAGGCCGTTGTTATATATATAAAAAATGATACTTTATTTCTTGATGGTAAAATCAAACAAAATGGAAAGCTTTAAGACAACGGTTATTTCTAACCCGTTGTAGATAATAATAATCAATTACGGTTTCAAACAAAACCGTTGTTTGTTTGGAAACAAAATACAACGGTTTTTCTTATACCGTGTTTATTACTTTCCATTAAACAAGGTCTTGCAAGTGTTGTATTATTCACACATATATACACTGAGCTTCCCCTCCCCCACATAATATCCTCAAACGTTGAGCTTCCCCTCAACCATTAGCCTACTCCATCGCCGTCGCATTCATCATCGTCATCGCCATTACCGTCGCTAGATCAACCCGGATTCTCCTCTTTAAAGAAGTAATAAACCCTCCTCTCTAGAGGTTTGTTTGTTATTATAAGTATGCATTGTTATTATTTGTTTATTAATTTCTGCTTTAGATATGGTCGAAAAGCGAAAAAAAAACGATGGAAATGCGTCAGGAGATGACTCAGGTGATGAGAATAATTTGCAACATAATGCGGGTCGAATGCGCCACAGGGTTTCCTTAGAAGCAATAAATTCAAAGATACCTAATCCCTTACAATGGGATAAAGATACGGGGCTGCCTTATGGTGAGAATGCTGAGTATTTTGCGAGTTGTATTGGTTGTTGTGTAAGACGATATGTGCCTCTCAGTACGCCGCGTGTTAGTGAAATGAGTAAAATACGGAGCACCATGCTAATAAACAGAATAAAGGTATGTATATACAATAATAAATGCTTTAGCTAAAATTAAGTTACTTCTTGATATGTGTATTAGCCGAAACAAACCAACTATGCTCATCATATATGCAGTTAGCTTACGTTGTCCCCGAAAAGTATGATAAGTACCTTAAAAAAAAAACAGGGGAAGCCCTCAGATCTTGGAAGTTAAATATTGCTAAGAACCACTTGTTCAAAAAGGAAACCGGGGAGATGAACAAGAAACCACCAACAAAGAAGTATCTGAATGTCAGTCAGGACCATTGGGATAGCTATATCACTTATAGGTAGTCTGACAAGTTTAAGGTAAATTAATAAGTAAAGAAGTATACTTAGTTTAGTGTTTGGTCATGCTTACGTTTCTCGATACAATTTATTTGATGAAGGCTATGAGTGAGTGGAACAAGGCGAACATTTCAAAGAAAAAGACCGTCTTTTACGGCTCCTGAGGTGGTTATAGATTCATTAAGACGAAACTTGTAAGTACATAATTCTTATAGTATTAGACTATTAGGTGTTTTAGTCGGATGTCATATATGTTCATATTAATCATACATATTTTGAGAGGATATCAATGTGATGAATAATTTGTAGGCAAAGCTTGGAAAATTCATTCGTCACGACGCTTGGGTGGAAGGTCACACTCCTAAGAATGGGAAGACGAAAACTGAATATGATAAGGACATCAAAGAGAAAATTATAAGTTTGACTTAATATGTCACTCCTACCACTGGTGGTCGGAGTTATATAATTGTGAGTTTAAATAAAATTTAGTTGCTTAATGGTTTTTTGTTTATGTAGAGGATCTGTGAGGAGGTAGAGGAAGGAAAATGGAAGCCTCAAGGACGTGATGACATTCTTGCTAGGGCAATCGACAAAGCATAACATCCAGGTCGTGTGAGAGAGGTATCGACGCATGTTGGTATCACTAAGTATTTTGGGAAAACTTCTCGAAAGATGATGAGTGGTGGTGATTCCAAGAAGGTAATCATATAAATACTATATTTTGATTCAACATAATTTATAACTATATATGCTGACATTAATTTCTACCACACAGCTACAGAAAATGGCCAGGTTGATGCTGAGAATGGTGGAAACTGGGGAAAAGCCATCAGAAGAAGAGTTGGATATGGTTCAAGAAGTCATAAAGGAAACAAAGGAGGAGGAGGAGGAGGAAAAAGAGGTAATAATATTTATGTCTTATATACAATGTGTTATATGGATTTGGAAAATCAGTATGTGTTATGTGGACAAGTGTTAATGTACAGAAGGAAGCCAATGAGGACATAGCAAGGGAAAAGGAAATGGTAAAGGAGACTAGGGTGGGAGCCGAGGATCGATATTAGGCAGTTGAAAAGGAAGAGGAAGCCAGGAAGGTCGTGACACAGGATGAGATGGAGGTATTGATGATCAGACGTTCTTCTCAACACCAAAAAAGGTAATAGCTACTAGTTTATAATTATTCATATCATACACCTTTTTTACTTATGAAATTTATTAAAGGTAGTGAATGTATGGGTACTAATTGATTAAAGCTGTTGTGAAGGGCGATTGCAAGGTGGCTTGTCGTCTGTTCTATTTACAGGGGAATGAAACAGAAAGTTGCTGTTGCCAGAGGATACGTGTTCGCTTACGACCGGCTTCAACAAGTTAACGTTCATGGTATACCCCTTCGTGACAAATGCAGGAAAGTGGAAGTGTTCCAATTATATAAAGATGAGTATGGGGAAGTAAAAGTACCATTTTCTAAGGAGGAAGTCACTTATTTAGATGCTGTTCACATTTTGATTTGGATGAAGTAAGTTTTATGAATAAAACTATTTAGTCATTTCCACTCACGAATAATGATATTTGTTTAAATTATCAATTACAATAACATTCTTAGTTCTATGTGGCGTAATAGGTATCTGAATAATCAGATCGGTGAGAGAAAGTTCCCAATTCAGGCCTATGGATTCTTGAGTTCTAAGGCGTTCTCTGTGCACAGAATTTCATACGAAGAAAAAATTAATAGTATCGCTCATCGGTTGATGTCGACCAAAAAACTATGGCTTGCCCCCTACAATGAGAATATTTATGTATAGTACGTGATTATTATAATGAATCAAGATTCTATAAATTTATTTTTAACATGCTTACATGCATGTAAATGAACTAACAGTTCAATATCCCAAATTGGATAGGAAGCATTGAGTGCTAATGACAATCCAAGTGGAAACAAAAACAGTGTACTGGATTGACTATCGTGAAGGCAAACCCTCTGACAATATAGTAAAGATGATAACCGAGTAAGTTTACAACCTTCAATAATGTCATTTGTTATTGTACGACTTGAGCCATATATATGCAAATAATAATGGCATGTGTGTATATTTATGAATTAGTGTTTTTGAAGCAAAAAGAAGATTATGTCCACTTCGGAAATATGAAAGCAACACCGATCCCAATTTTATCACGCCATTAATAAGTGTATTCTTAATAATTACTCGTATCATTTAATTTATGTTTATGAGAGAGGTTGATTATCTAATTCAGTTGATTTGTGTGTGATTTATATAATAGTCTCCTAAAGCACCAGACGACAAACAATGCGCCTTTTACGTTTGTTAGTCTATGTGGGAGGTTATCAACGGAAATTATTCTACCATTCCGACACGGGTTAATGTGATTTAAAAACTATTTCAGACGTAAATTGAGTTCAATTCTGTATGCTTCCATGTATTTTGTCTACTTTAATTATGTATATTTTGAATTGTAATTTCCATTAATACTCAATAAAGCCCCAGACTATTTGCCAGAGGACATCACCCATTTGAGAAATATGTGGACCAGTTATGTTGTTTTATTAGGGGAGTCTCAATAGTTTGCTCATGCTTTATGTACGTGTAGAGCCGTTGCGTATTGGCTTCTTTTATTTTTTTGAGGACGTTGTGTATTCGCTTTAGTTCATCCCGTTTGTACTATTTTTAAACTGGGTTTAATTGATCATAGGGCGTAATATTTTGATGCAAGATTGACTTTTTTGCAGAGCACAACTGCTGGAATGCTATTTTTCAGCAACTGCTGAAAAAATAGCATTTCAGCTGCTAGAAACGTTGCTAAAAAAATAGCATTTCAGCAGCTGCTAGAACAAGCTAAAGCAATTTTTTTAAAAAGAAAATAATTAAAAACGACAACGGTTAAAAACAACCCGTTGTAAACAATTATTTGACAACGGTTTTATTTAGATAAATAATCGTTGACATATTTCCTCTGCCATTCAAACCGCCAAAAATATAAGAAAACGAACGATAACCGTTGTCGAATTCAAAACTTTTACAACGGTTTGTTTATACAGAACCGTTTTCAAAGTTTCATCAATAAAAATAAATAACGGTTACATACCGTTGTCAATAAATAAATATAACGGTTTTGCATGCAATAAAGCCGTTGTTAAATTTTGACATTCAATTAAATAAGATAACGAAATAAACTGTTATCACATATAATAATTAACAACGTTTGGTATCACTAAACCGTTGTCAATAGTGAACTACGACAACGGATTTGAAACGTTATTAAGATTTAATAACGGTTCTTCAAAAGTATACCCGTTGCCATAAACACATTTAACAACAATTTTATAACCGTTCTTGAGTTGTGATAACGGTATTATATATCCGTTATTGATGTTATATAACGGTCGCGTGTTTGTACAACCGTGGTATATATTTAACAACCGTCATTGTAATAACGGTTTCGTGTTTCTATTTAAAAACGGTAATTGCATTATCTGACCGTTATTGAAGGACTTATTTGGCGTAGTGTAGTGCCTTTCTCTTAAATATATCACCCACATTTACTTTTGCTTACTTTCATTAGTTTACATTTATTTCAATTGCTTTTAGTTGTAGTTTGATGCGTGTATTTTATATAAGGTTTTTACCTCATTTTTACACGCATTTCTGTACTATTTATGTAGCATATGGCTACAAATACCCCCGAATATTCTACTTTGGTTTGTTTTATGTAAATTGCAGGAATAAACCAAAGAGGAGCTAAATCGAGCCTAAATTCGTCCCATTTGCATGCATTTATGGAGAACAAGGAGCCGGAGCTTGGAATCTATCACCTTGAAGACGCGTGAGCTAGTTTCGGAAGGTGTTTTAAAGTCTAACGTGCCAAAATAGCTCGATCGACTGCTTTTCTAGTCGATCGAATGCTTTACATACTGAAGGTTACTCGATTGAGCAGTTCGAGTATTCAATCGAGAAGACATTACAAGGAGTTACTCGATCGAGTGGTTTATTTCCACTCGATCGAGGGGTTTGACGCTTAGTTGTTCGATCGAGTGGTTTATTTCCACTCGATCGAGTGGTTTTGCTTGTATTAAAGTTTTTCCGCCTATTTTCGTATGGGCTTTTGTAATTTAGTTATGGATTAGGTTAGAGGAGGATTTTTGTATGCTACTAATACAGTAGACTGCGTAATTCCTCTCATTCACTTTGACTCTATCATTTACTATTGTTTATGGGATTTTGCTCTCTTTCTACCCTTTTGCTACTCGAATTCAGATTTGTAATCGGTTTTATTATTCCTTCTTAATTTCTTAATCTTAATTGTTGCTTATTTCTTTCTCTCCTTTATGTTATTATCTCTACCCTATTCAATCTCTATTAGCTTTGTTAGTATGTTTAGTTTCAATTATCTATATGATATTGTTGTTGATTCAATAGTGATGCATAGCTAATTTCCCTCTGCTAAGACTAAGGGGATCCATGATCATGAAGGGATAGTAATCGATTTATTAGGTTAATGCTGGCGTAGTCTTTGTTGTTAATTGCTGCATTTATCTGTATCTGTTTAATTGAGTCGACGCAATTAGACATTTATATCGTAGTAAGCCTTGACCTGGACCGAAAGGTTGGAAAGGGTGAGACTCGTAGCGAATATTAGGGCATTATAGCGAGGGGGAAAGCTAAGCTCTTTGTGCTTTAGGGCGAATTGAGACCGAAAGGAGATATTCACTGCTCCTTAGACTATACTTGTACTGACCTGAACCTACATTACTTGACTGAATGATCATGTTGAACCGTCTGTCTTAGCTGCTTCCTTTATCTGCTTGATCCTTTTTTTCTGCTTTATTCTCTTCCTTACTCTCATTAGTTTAGAACAAACAATCAATTAAAACCCCCCCAATTTGGTTATCGTGACGAACTTAGACAAAGATGACATTTTCCCATCTCCCTGTGGAGATCGACCCGACTTCCCTAGCTATATTAGTTAGAGCCAGTTGGTTATTTTTGATAGGTATACGACTGCCCTGTCAAATTTTGGCGCCGTTGCCGGGGAGGTGGCGCAATTTTGTTGCTTTACTTAAGTTTGTTTCTCGTCTCAAGGAATTTATTCCTTGAGACTGATCTCATTTCTCCAAAGTTTTTGATTAGTTTTGCAGGTTTTCTGTTTTGCTTTGTAAATTCTATTTGCCAGAATGCCGAATATAGCCAGCCATTTAGAGCCGAATGTGGACTCCCTTCTAAAAGGTTTCTTATTACCCATTACTGATTCGGGAACCTTTGGAATCCACCCATCTTACATACAGCTGGTCGAGAGAAATCTCTTTAGGGGGGGTACCTGAAGAAGATCTATGCAGGCATATAGAGCTGTTTACGGAGTATTGCTCTACCATTCCTCTTGCTGCTGGGGTGACACAGGACAAAGTGAAAGGAGCTCTTTTTCCCTTTTCTTTAGCTGATGATTCCCGGGAATGGTTGAGAGATCTAGATAGGGAGGCAGCCGGTGTAACCGACTGGAGTTCCCTTGCTTTGGCCTTTTACAGGCGATATTTCCCACCGCATCGCACTAATGCCTTGAGAGCTCAGATTACTTCTTTTGAGCAACTACCTACTGAAGATTTGGATGGGGCATGGGCGAGGTTCAAGAAGCTCATCCGTTCTGTGCCTCACCATGGTCTCAAACGTTGGTTCCTTTGTACCCAGTTCTACAACGGGTTATATCGAAACCAAAGAGCTATTCTAGATAGTGTAGCTAAGGGGAGATTCACGAAGAATTTTGAAGATGACCAAGGGTGGTGCCTTATTGAAGAGATGGCCATTCATGTTTCTGAATATGGAAATCCCCGAGGTAGTGAGCAAGTCAACGAGTTGGCTACAACTGCAGTGGAAAGTCCTAACAAAAGTCTAGGTAAAGTGGAGATTACGAAAGCTGTGAGTGAAATCGCACAGGTTTGTTCAATTACTGAGCATGTAGAGCTATGTGGTAGATGTGGCATGGAAGGGCATGACCCTATTGAGTGTCTGGCGAGTATAGAGCGCGTCCTTGCTTATCAGAAATACAAGCAAGGAGTTCCTTTTTCTCAACTGTATGAAGAAATGAAGAATGTTTCTACTCTTTCTACGCCAGCGCCGCAACCGGTCTCTCCTTCTCCAAACGAGGAAATTGCCGAACTAAAATCATTGATGTTGAATTTAACACAACAGTTTGAGGAGAAGTGCAATAGGAATGAAACCGTCATAGTGGAGTTGAGAGAACAAGTCGCGCAGTTAACACTCGCGAAAGACCAAGCCAACCCTCTACCGACATGCGATCCGGTTAATGCAACGAATCTCCAAAGTGGCCTTGTTCATGAGAGGCCAAAAGTACCAGAAGACGGGGTTTTGACAGCTGAAGATACCCCGGAAGATGATTTGGATGAATTTCTAGACAAAATCCTTGTTGCGTGTTCCTCAGATACTCGATCGAGTGAAAAATCTACTCGATCGAGTGAAATAATTCATCCCATCACTCGACCGAGTGATAATTGTGGTCGACCGAGTAGTGCCCAAATCACAGATGGTCGATCGAGTAATATTCTTACTCGATCGAGTAAAATAGATGAAGAAATCACTCGATCGAGTGATAAAAATTATCGATCGAGTAAGCCTGAAAAAGAGATCACTCGATCGAGTGAAGAAAGTGGTCGATCGAGTAAAAGCCAAAATGAAACCATTCGATCGAGTGGTAAAAGTGCTCGATCGAGCACCAGAAGAACCGGAGACCCTATTTTACTATCTAATTCCGCTACCGTGTCATCTTCCCCTGCTATGGAGACGTCACACACTGATAAAGGTAAAGAGAAAGTCGCGGGTCCACTCATTGCTACCAGAGTACCCTTTCCAGGTCGTCTGAAGGACGCGAAGATCGAGCGACAATACGGTAGATTTGTGGACGTTGTGAAGAACCTTCAGGTAACTGTTCCTTTTACCGAACTTGTTACCCAGGTACCTACTTACGCTAAGTTTATGAAAGATATTGTGACGCGTAAGAGAGAGCTAAGTGAATTTGAGACGGTTTCATTTATGGAAGAGTCTAGTAATTTACTTTTAAATAAGGCTCCCCCTAAAATGAAAGACCCGGGTAGCTTCTCTATTACCTGTATTATAGGCAATGTGGTTATTGATAAGGCTCTTTGTGACTTAGGAGCCAGCGTCAGTGTCATGCCCTTATCTGTCTGCAAGAAATTGAATATGAGTCATGTTAAAGTGACTAACATTACCCTACAGATGGCTGATAGATCTGTTAGGAGATCCTTAGGTGTCTTAGAGGACGTGCCTGTGAAAATAGGCAAGCTCTTTATACCAGTGGATTTCATTGTTTTAGATATAGCTGAGGACACCCGGACCCCAATTATCTTAGGAAGACCATTCCTTTGTACAGCTGGGGCCATTATTGATGTCAAACAAGGGCAGTTGACTCATACAGTAGGGGATGGCACGATTACTTTCAGTCTGCCTAGTACTTTGGCTCGGCCAATGATAGAGGATACTTGTTATTCGGTTGATATTATTGACGAGTCTATTTACGACTTCTGGTCGGGTTCTTTCATGAGGGACCCACTAGAAGCTCTTATGCTTTTGGATGAGTGTGCAGATAGCCCAGATGACGATGACGCTGTGTTGGATTTGCTTATAGATGATTTAGATGAGCGTGAACTCACCGACGCTGAGGGAGAGCAAGTGGAACAGATGATTAGCACTCTCTACTCCATTGAGGTAAAGGTACCGGAGCGTAAGCCTCTCCCTTCTCATCTAAAATATGTTTTCTTAGACGATACTGAGCAATATCCAGTCATTGTTAGTGCTAAGCTTGATAATGATCAGCTGACTTCCTTGTTAGCTGTGCTTAAGAAAAACAGGAAAGCATTGGGTTATTCATTGGACAATATCAAGGGGATTAGTCCCGATATTTATATGCACAGGATAGAGCTGGAGGAAGATCACAAACCTTGCAGACAGGGTCAGCGCCGGCTGAACCTGAAGATGCAGGATGTTGTGATGGCTGAGGTAATGAAGCTGCTTGATGCAGGTATTATTTACTCTGTTGGTCATTCTAAATGGGTGAGTCCAGTGCAGGTAGTCCCGAAGAAAGGAGGGACTACTGTGGTTAAGAATGATAAGAATGAGTTAATACCCACTCGAGTAGTGACTGGTTGGCGGATGTGTATAGATTACAGACAACTTAATGCCGCCACCAAGAAAGATCACTTTCCCCTTCCTTTTATTGATCAAATGGTAGAAACGTTAGCTTCTCACAAGTTTTTCTCGCTATTTAGACGGGTATTCTGGTTCTTTCGGATCCCTATCCACTCGAGACGATCAAGCTAAGACTACATTTACTTGTCCTCTGGGCGTGTTTGCTTATCGCAGGATGCCTTTTGGTTTATGTAATGCCCTGCCACCTTCCAAAGGTGCATGATGGGGATATTTTCCGAGTATATTGAGTCTATTATGGAAGTTTTCATGGACGATTTCAGTGTTTATGGAAGTGATTTTTCTAACTGTCTAACTAACCTTGATAAAGTGTTGCGTATTGCATTGAGGTTAATCTCGTGCTTAACCGGGAGAAGTGCCATTTCATGGTCAACGAGGGAGTTGTCTTAGGGCACTTAGTTTCCGATAGGGGAATAGAGGTTGATAAAGCAAAGGTGGAAGTGATTCAAAGAATTACCACCTCCCGTTAATGTTAAGGGGGTGAGGAGTTTCCTTGGCCACGCCGGCTTCTATCGCCGGTTTATCAAGGATTTCTCAAAAATTGCTAAACCACTTACACAGCTGCTACTTAAGGATGCCCCTTTTGTGTTTACTGATGAGTGTCTTTCTGCTTTTCACAGGTTAAAGCAGTGTTTAGTCTCTGCGCCAATCATACAGCCTCCCAACTGGGACTTGCCGTTTGAGATAATGTGTGATGCCAGTGACTATGCACTAGGAGCGGTGCTAGGCCAACGGAAAGACAAAGCTTTGAATGCAATCTACTATGCGAGCCGAACTCTGGATGAGGCTCAAGTGAAGTACACTACCACTGAAAAACAGCTGCTAGCTATAGTTTATGCCTTAGAGAAGTTTCATTCTTATTTGATTGGGTCAGAAGTTACTGTTTTTGCTGACCATGCAGCTTTGAGGCACCTCCTTGCTAAGAAGGAGGCTAAACCACGGCTATTGAGATGAATACTCCTTCTTCAGGAGTTTGATTTGCCGATTAAGGATAAGAAAGGAGCTGAGAACGTTGTAGCTGATCATCTGTCGCGACTGACGCGACAGGAAGGGGAATATTCTCTACCTATTGATGACTCTTTCCCTGACGATACTTTATTTGCTGTTCTATCGTCTATTGTTAACCAAGAGCCTTGGTATGCAGATATAGCTAACTTCGTAGTTAGTGGCAAGCTGCCGCCTGACCTTTCTCATCGCGAGAGAAGCGTTTTACGTATAACGCTAAGCAGTATTTTTGGGACGATCCTTATTTATTTAAGGAATGTGCAGACGGTCTCTACAGACGGTTTATTCCGCAGTGGGAGGCCAAAGTAGTCCTGGAAGGCTGTCACTCCTCTTCCTATGGTGGTCACCACGGTCCATCGCGCACCGTGGCTAAGGTACTTCAGTCTGGTTTTTACTGGCCTTCCTTGTTTGCTGATGCTAAGTCCTTTGTTTCAACTTGTGATGCTTGCCAATGATCAGGGAACATTTCAAAGAGACATGAGATGCCGCAAAATGGTATCCTAGAGGTTGAGGTTTTCGATGTCTGGGGCATTGATTTCCAAGGACCGTTCCCGTCTAGTAAAGGTAACAGGTACATTCTAGTGGCTGTAGATTATGTGTTGAAATGGGTTGAGGCAAATGCCTCACCTCATTGTGATGCCAAGACCGTGATAAAAATATTTAAAAAGGTCATATTTCCCCGATTTGGTGTCCCTAGGGTCGTCATTAGTGATGAGGGAATGCACATTAAAGAAAAAAAACTAACTTCTATTCTGTCTAAAGTTGGTGTCCAACACCGGCGTGGTTTGGGGTATCATCCCCAAACTAGTGGTCAGGTTGAGGTCTCTAATCGCGAGCTGAAAGAGATCTTGTCTAAGGTAGTTTCTAAATCACGGAAGGACTGGAGTCTTAAATTAGAGGACACATTATGGGCCTATAGAACTGCCTTTAAGACACCAATTGGTGCATCACCTTATAGGCTAGTCTATGGGAAATCATGTCACTTACCTGTTGAATTGGAATGTAAGGCTTGGTGGGCAATTCGTGAGCTTAACTTTGATCCTAAGTTGTGTGGTCAGAATCATCTTTTGCAGCTTGATGAGTTGGAAGAATTTAGGCTGAATGCCTATGATAGCTCGCGCATTTATAAAGAAAAGACGAAGAGATGGCATGACAAAAGAATTCTACCTCGGGAGTTTCATGTTGGGCAAAAGGTGCTGTTGTTTAATGCCCGACTGCGATTGTTTCTTGGCAAGCTGAAGTCCAGGTGGAGTGGTCCTTATACGGTGACGGCCGTTACCAAATTTGGATCCGTGGAGCTCGAAGATTCTGAAGGAAGTAGGTTCAAGGTGAATGGGCTATATGTGAAGCATTATCACGAGGCAAAGGAAGCAGACAATTGTGTTAAAGTCTTGTACTTCAACGAGCTAGATGTGCCAGTTAATTGATGCCAGAAAGGTCGTGCGGGACCTCTTAAACCTGCGCTCTCCGGGAGGCAGCGCGGACTGTTTTATTGTACTTTTGTTTAACTTTTTATTTTTCTTTAGCTTTATGTTGAACTTTAGATGCCGTTTTATGCGCTTTATGTACTCTCCTTGCTTTTGATGCGTATTATGCAGGTACAATCACTTGATCGAGTAGTTTTTCTACTTGATCAAGCACTTTTGGGTCAATTTTCACTCGATCGAGTGATATGTATGCTCGATTGACCAGCTGCATAATCACGTTTACTCGATCGAGTGATTATTTTACTCGATCGAGTCCTTCCAGACACCAGTTCACTCGATCGAGTTATTCTTAACTACTCGATCGAGTAGTTACGTCTTCCAGCTGCTACTTTATGTCTATTGAGCTACAGCTTGACTTCCTTTGACCTCCCATGTTCATGGTCGGTTTGGGGAGGTCCCTCTTCATGACGTTTTGTAAGTATTCCGACTCCACTTATCCGTTTCTCCTCAGTTTGCATTTCTTTCCCTATTTTTGGTACAATGAGGGCATTGTACGGTTTGGTTTGGGGAGGTATGCATCCATATCTGTGTCTGCATGTCTTCTTGCATTTTCGCTTGCCTGCACGTTTCATTATTTTCGCATGCATTGTCGTTTTTAATTCAAAAAAAATCATAAAATTCAAAAATTTTCACGTTTAATTTGAGTCGGAACGTTTGAACTTTGACGCTACATTGAACCCTTACTTTAGCCTTGCATTTCCTTGACATTTAGTTGGCATGATTATGTGCATGATCTACGAGTTTTCGTTTCTCTCTTATCTAAACGAATAGACTTGACTCATATATCGGCAAGCTACATTACATTCTGAGGTTAGAGCTTTATAAACTGGTGGCATTCATGACCGGTTTCATTTAGGATGTGAGTAGCACTCTCTTTAAGACATGTAACATCATTTTGCATAAGCATGATTCTAGTCTTCTCAATACCTGTATGCATTCGGTCTGTGGATGGTGAAACATGTTAGGAGAGACAGTTCCCTTTTATTTCATTCTACCCATGAGCCCCACATAGCCAAATTGCCTTTTTGTCCTATTAGCTACTATCTATAACATTTCCTACCCTAGCCGAGCTAGTAATGAGTAGCTGATTGGAATGCTTTACTGCAGTTTGGTTATTTTTATTTTTGAATTCAGAAGATGGTGGAAGAATTGGAGGGAATGAAAGAAAAAAATGATGGATGAAAAGAAAAAAAAAGAGAAGAAGAGAATGAAAAAAAAATGGAATATGAAAAAGAAAAAGAAAGAAAAATCATGTACGACGAAAACAAAAAGAGAAATTGTACGGATGATTTTCACTCCCATATCTAATTTATATCTTATGGGGAGTTGACAAGTATTGGTGTTTCGTGAGTTTAGTGCATAGAATTTGCTCTGTTTTGCTTTGTTATATTGAGTACGAAGTTGGGATGCAGTTCATATTTGGATTCGTTGTTGCTAGCCTGGCTACTAACCCCACATATCCAAATTCATCTTAGCCCCTTCTTACCCATTACCTCACTTACCCAAATGTAAGTCCTCGGCATGTGTCTTGGTCATTAGTATGGTTGGAATGCATATGTACGGTTGTAGAGACTTTATTCATGTTAACTGCATGCATGTTCTTATAGGTCGAGTTAGGTGAGTGTCTTTACTTCTTTCTATCTTTCACATATATACTCACCTTGTGCCTAATTTTGAGTGATGAGCGACTCGTGAGAGTCCGATACCTTTTGAGTCTTGCAAGGTCGACGGTTCAGTAAGTTTGAAACATTGATTTAACTCGTTTGCACTTATCGTTTGCCACTTTGTTAGTTGTTGCATTAAACTGGTTTTGGTGGGTGATTTGTAGCTGATGTGTTGGTCCCGTTCCACTGTTTATTTTTAGTTGCATTCATAGTTTGCTTGGGGACAAGCAAAGGTTTGGTTTGGGGAGATTTGATGCGTGTATTTTATATAAGGTTTTTACCTCATTTTTACACGCATTTCTGTACTATTTATGTAGCATCTGGCTACAAATACCCCCGAATATTCTACGTTGGTTCGTTTTTATGTAAATTGCAGGAATAAACCAAAGAGGAGTTAAATCGAGCCTAAATTCGTCCCATTTGCATGCATTTATGGAGAAGAAGGAGCCGGAGCTTGGAATCTATCACCTTGAAGACGCGTGAGCTAGTTTCGGAAGGTGTTTTAATGTCTAACGTGCCAAAATAGCTCGATCGACTGCTTTTCTAGTCGATCGAATGCTTTACATACTGAAGGTTACTCGATCGAGCAGTTCAAGTATTCAATCGAGAAGACATTACAAGGAGTTACTCGATCGAGTGGTTTATTTCCACTCGATTGAGTGGTTTTGCTTGTATTAAAGTTTTTCCGCCTATTTTCGTATGGGCTTTTGTAATTTAGTTATGGATTAGGTTAGAGGAGGATTTTCGTATGCTACTAATACAGTAGACTGCGTAAATCCTCTCATTCACTTTGACTCTATCATTTACTACTGTTTCTGGGATTTTGCTCTCTTTCTACCATTTTGCTACTCGAATTCAGATTTGTAATCGGTATTATTATTCCTTCTTAATTTCTTAATCTTAATTGTTTCTTATTTCTTTCTCTCCTTTATCGTTATTATCTCTACCTTATTCAGTCTCTATTAGCTTTGTTAGTATGTTTAGTTTCAATTATCTATATGTTATTGTTGTTGATTCAATAGTGATGCATAACTAATTTCTCTCTGCTAAGACTAAGGGGATCCATGATCATGAAGGGATAGTAATCGATTTATTAGGTTAATGCTGGCGTAGTCTTTGTTATTAATTGCTGCATTTATCTGTATCTGTTTAATTGAGTCGACGCAATTAGACATTTATATCGTAGTAAGCCTTGACCTGGACCGAAAGGTTGGAAAGGGTGAGACTCGTAGCGAACATTAGGGCATTATAGCGAGGGAGAAAGCAAGCTATTTGTGCTTTAGGGCGAATTGAGACCGAAAGGAGATATTCACTGCTCCTTAGACTATACTTGCACTGACCTGAACCTAGATTACTTGACTGAATGATCATGGTGAACCGTCTGTCTTAGCTGCTTCCTTTATCTGCTTGATCCTTTTTCTCTGCTTTATTCTCTTCCTTACTCTCATTAGTTTAGAACAAACAATCAATTAAAACCCCCCCAATTTGGTTACCGTGACGAACTTAGACAAAGCTGACATTTTCCCATCTCCCTGTGGAGATCGACCCGACTTCCCTAGCTATATTAGTTAAAGCCATTTGGTTATTTTTGATAGGTATACGACTGCCCTGTCATAGTTGTTACTCTTATCCCCCAACAATTAATCGTCCTTCGCTATTAGAAGCCTTTTCTTGAATATTGCAATTCATTCGATTTAGAAAGTTAATCGTCCTTTGGGTTCGACCCCTTACTTGCTACTTGCTAAAGTTGTTTGTTACGGTGATAAATATTATTTCATAGTAAGTGAGACCAAATGAGTAAACACCTATCACAATGGCGCCGTTACCGGGGACGGTGTTATGTTGAATTGAATTGCTTTTGTTTTATCTTGTGCTTTTAGTAGTTACCTTGTTTGTTTTAACCTTAGGGAACCAATTCCTTAAGGTAGTACTAATATTTCCATCTAGTGTTGCTTGTTGCATCTTAAGAAGGTTAAATCATAGTGACCAACTACCATTTGACCGGAGATTGAAAGAACGTTGAGAAACATTAGAAAGGGTTCTAGAATCATTGAAAGGGGGTCTACTTCAAACACAAAGGGATCAAGTTCTTTTGGTGATAGAGGTTTAGTGGACATCGAGATTGATTTTATTAATCCATTTGCAAGGGAACCACAAAACAACCCACAAAATCCATCAACCATGCCTAAATTCTCATCACATTCCATACCAACCGAAAATGACTTTCCAAATGGCACCCCTACACCCGCACACTTGATGGGAGATTTCATAGCGAAATCCGCTTTCATACAATTGGTGGAGAGAAGCCAATTTGGGGAAATGCCTAGTGAGGATACGCTCCTTCTCATGGAGGCTTTTTGTGATTATTGTGAAGCTATCTCACAAACGGGTGTGACTCAAGATCAAATTCGATGGGTACTCTTTCCATTCTCATTAATAGGAGCCGCGAAGCAATGGCTAAAGAGCTTGGACAAAGCTATTCTTAGTATTGACTCATGGAGTAAGCTATCCTTAACTTTTTACTAGAAGTTCTACCCGCCGAAGAAGACTAATATGCTTAGAGCTTAAATCACAGGATTCAAGCAAAGAGACGATGAATCACTATATGAAGCTTGGGAACGCTTCAAGGCCACTTGTCGATCTTGCCCTCATCATGGCCTTACTGAGTGGTGTAACACCCCCATATACCAAGGTGCCTTACCAAGGACCACCCTAGCATATAACGATGCTACCATCTCGGTTACCCGAGGTAAGTATATCAATAACGACCATCCAAGAATAATTATTAAAGTATAAAGTTAACTTATTACATCGTCTCAAAATGGTAAACCAACGTATAAAGAATGTAAATCAAAGTACAACAAAACAAAGTATCTAAAACTCGTGACAACAGAAGCTAAGACTCAAATTGATGACATCCCATCCTCGTGCCCGTAGCTAATATGAAATCATCACCTGTCACTGTGACACCCTCGTTTATTGCGGAAAAGTAAACACGTAATTCTAGAATAAAACTGCATGGATATGTTTGTAATAGATTCATTTGGGTAAAAACCTGTAATTTTTAAAACCTGAACCTGTTATAAAGATATCCAAATTGGAAGGTGTCAAACATACAAGGTCTAACTAGAAGTTCATAACATAACCATCGCTAAAGTCGCGAATAGCAAATTATACAACTAAATGTAAAGAGGGAGACATATGTCCCTTAAATGTATGTGACATAAAAAGGGTTTAAGGGTCACCATAAAATAAAGCCAATCTAGGTCCCAAGGTTACTTTGCTCGCTAGCTCGTCCATGTACCCCATATATGCATCACCTACACTCATTCGCATTTTATACAAATACGAAAGCCACGGTCGGTGGGAGTAACTCCGAGTTCTCCCAGCCACGAAATGTCATAATTAATATAACATGTAAACATAAGAATATGAATACGAACCACACACTGCCTTAGCATATAGATGCTAAGGCAATCGTGCTTATCATGTGAACAACAATATAACGCCACATAGTCCTAGCATGTGAATACTAGACCGACTCATACTACACTATCATGTGAATCACATAACATCCAGGAATCCAAACTCTATCAACCATAGCCGGCTTGCATCTCACCTTCTATGATTCATAGAATCACCATACAAGAAAGGGCAATATATCAAAGACAGGCATAAGTTCTTAGTCCCGTCAATAGTCACTTTGTAACTCGAGTCTATACCACGAGGTAGGGAAGGTAATCGAACCGGTATCTTGGCTCAGCGGTTACTATTAAGAAAACATGGCCAAGAGACAACACAACCCTAGCCTAAAATCTGCGCAGACCTAGACATGCGGATACACACCACCGCACCCAAGACCCACAACTTTTTTTAAAACAAAGTGAAGTGAGTACCCTAAGGACACCACCGAAGGGTTGGCTAGTACTTAAGCCGACCCCATACTATCAAAATAAGTAACGAGGTCATGCCCCAACTTGGATATAAATCCACTAGTCGGGAACACAAAGGCTATCAAGCAAAGGAACATATACTCGTCAGAGACTATAAAGACCTATCTATGATGAAGGCCGAAATACTCACCTAGGACCTAGTCCCAGCTAGTCCCGCTTGAATACTTTAGCCCACACCACACAAGACTCACCACACAAGTCAAGTAAGACACCCACTTAACCTTAAGAGGGCAAAAAGTCCTACTTACCAACATAAAATCTAATATTCTATCATGTGAAAGGCTATATAAATGTCTATTTACGATACAATCCCAACAGAATCCTCAATATCAATAATAATCCAAATTCCAGCTAACCGACAATACCATAATCTATGAGAACAAGCTAAAATGGCAAAAAGACAAGAAGACTCAAGTATAAGGCAACCAATTCATCCAACAACCAACATGTGAAAAGATAATTACGAATATCAAGGCATAACATAAAACCTCCAATAACAACTAATCTTACCTCAAAGACAAACCCTCGACCCGAGTCCCGCGACGGGTCATCGGTCAAATCGAGGTTGATCGGTTTAAACCTAGTTTGACCAAACTCGTTCGGTCAATAATCGGCCCACTCGAGTCTTGGCCTACTTTGGCCCAAATTACAAATTTTATCGCTATATTATTCTCACGCTATTTCCAATTTCTATCATGTGAAAAATGAAAGTAAAACATTATCAATCATCTAAACACTTAACAAACAACAAGCACCACATTTACTACTAATGTGACATTAATTCGTCGAGTAACTCGGAATAGTTACCTTAAACTAGCAAAGAGACAAGCAATAAACTTGAGAAAGCTTCTAAAACCCAAAATTACTCTTCATCTTCAACCACATATGAGTCACCTAAAATAATTATGTGAAGGGACGATATTAACGACTTATCGTTATATAAAATATGAGACGGAAATTAATTTAAATCAAAACATGTAAATCATATTCATTAGCTATTGTCTTATGTTCATAAACCATTATGACCCTCCCTTTTGAGCATACCTTAAAATTGTCACAACTTTTACGCCCTAGAAATAGTCCCATAAAGCACCATTTTATCCGTCCCAAAACTGAGCCCAAACCAGTCTGTCACGGCTCCCAAAACCGAGGCCAAAACAGCCCACACGGCCTCCATTTCGACTCCCAAAACAGTCAAAATTTCACGTAAAAACTGGTACCAAAACAGAGTTCAATCTATCCTAAACCAGTCCTAAACCGAGTCAAAACAGTCCCAAAAAAAAGTCCCAAAGTACACAGCGGACTCAAAAACAGTCTAATTTACTTGCACAATACCACAACTAAACAAGATCCCAAATAGCATCCCAAAACAATCCCTACATGTCAGTATACACCGTCTCAAATATACCACTTACTAGCTAGCATCCCAAATGATCCCTAGAGGTCGGTATACACCGTCTCAACTATACAACTGACTAATTAACATCCATAATGATCCCTATATATAATTATACACCGTCTCAACTATAAAACAGACTAACCAGCTTTCAAAATACACAAATTTAACAATTAATACTGAGTAACCTATCATTATTACCTTTTTCCGATTGAACTAATCATTTATGACTAACAAATATTCTACCAGACCGTCTATTTTAGTACATACAACCGTCTTATAATAAACAAAGCTAAAAATATAAATTGGGTTTGTAAAAATACATAACGAAAATGAATTTTACTTACAACGGATTGACGAGAACGACGAAAGGAGCGCTATGGAACAAAAATAGTTGAAAACGGATGACAAACGGAGTGGCAGGATCAATTTAAAAACAAAAAAAAATTGAAACAGGCGTAAAAGAAGAAAAAGGAAGGGAGAAGAAGAAATGATACGTGAGAAATGAGGGAGCACTGCTGCACGCTGCTATTTATTATACGTGACGTTTCTTAAATCGTTAAGAAACTTCGATCGTTATTAAAATCGTTTCGAGTTAAATTTAACCGATTTAAGTAAAAGTTTCAGTAATAAAACGGAATCAATAATAAATAAATTTAATGAGTGAAAATAAAATAAACTCAGCTAGTTAACGTAAATAATAAGAAATCGGCTTGAAATGGAATTATTAGCGATTTTTACGAAACTAACGGATATTAATAAAAATTGCTAATTTAGTGAAATAAGCTCAAAATAGCTAATTGGACGGTTTTGTTCCCAAAATCCATCTCGGGTTCACTTAAAACAACTTTCATAAGGACTCGTAAAGAAACGGGAATTATTAAATAAATAAACCCGAACTAACTTCAATAAATTCGAACTAACTTTAAATAAACTTATTAATGATTATTAAAATTAACGTATCGAATTATGATGAAATTAATTAATTAGCTAAGCATATATATATATAAATCGTTAAATGATGTAATTAAATTCAAAATAACAATTAAAAGAATTTTATTCAACTTAATAAAATACGGGGTGTTATAATCACCCCATCTTTTAAAAAGTTTCGTCCTCGAAACTTGAAAGTATAAATGAAAGGTTATAAAGGAATCGGTAACCAAAACATTTTAAAGGTTACTTATCGTAAGAATCAAAATTCTTTCAAAAGTTTCAAATAAAATTTTTCCGACAGAACCAGATTCTCATCAAAGGAACAGAAGTGCTCTCGTTGCGCATTCAAGAACATCACATTCCAAATCCAAGATAAGGTCAAAGGCAAATCATTTGTATAAATCGAAAATCAAAATACTTTCAGAAACATTAATGAAAAGTTTTCAAATGTATAAGTCTCATTCATGGAACGAAATTGTTCTTGTCGTGCACACAAGAGCGCTAACTTTCCAAGTCAAAGACAAATTTAAAACCGAAAATCACTCGTCGACATGAGTAGAACAAGTTATTAAACGTTTCTAATAACGAGGTCTAACATCCGATCAACGTTAAAATCAAAAGAAAAGGTAATTTACCCAAATTTTCTTTTGCAAAAAGCCAAAATAGAAATAAAGGTTTCACTTTTAAACCCAATTGGGGGTCAAATCCCTGAAAGTATAACATTAAACTTTGACAAAAGCATCATAATTAGATCCAAGTGAATAGAAATTGGATAAAATTTACAAAAATCTCAGGTTTAGCAACTCAAAACTATGATAAAGAAGTCTATACTCAAAGAGCAATTAGATAATTAAATCGAATTTTCATTTTTCCAAATCTTTACAAGTAGGGAAAATTTTGTAATAGTAACATAAAATTTTAGCAACGAACCAAAAATGGTAGCTTGAAATATTTAGAAATTGTACAAAAAGGAAAGTAACTTAGATAGCATAAAAACAAAGTATGTTAAGAGAGCTCAAACTTAAGCCACAAGAGAGCTATAATGACTTTCATAGGGTAAAAATTGAAGTCAAAATTATAAGGATGTCAAAGATAGAGTTTCACAAGCTACGAGTGTCAAACTTAAAGGAGGAGCAAGATGAAGCGAGGAAATGAGGTATGAACGGTAACGCTTATGATCAAGGAGAAAGGGAAATTAGACAACAAGGGAACGCCAGACACTCTTATCTCAAACAACAACATCACTCAAAACGGTTCCGAAAACTTCCTAACAACAAAACTCATAACCACATCACTCCCAAGGGTTTCCTCAATCGCTTATGTTACCTCATCCTAATCTATTCCCTAAAACAAGGTACTCCACTATAAGTGTGATCTCATCGCTCCAAATCCTCAAACATCCAGAAACAACTTTCACAAGCCTAAGGTCAAGGCTTCCGACAAGGCTATATTCGTATCCAACTAGTGTCAACTATGGGTTCCTTAAAAAAAATAAACCTTCAATCAAGAATCCCAATACCAAGCTCTAAACTCCAAGAGAAGGTTCCTCAAATATTCCACAAGGTTCTCATTTCAAAACAAGGTAATAACATACCAACCCCAAAATCTGAAAAATCAAAAGGATCTCAAGTTTCTCTATCCTTTTACTTATCAAGGATTCCCAAAAGCGGAAATACACTCAGCTACACTCAGCTACGACATCATCCCATCATCTCAAGTACTCAATGCGACCTCAAGGTCTATAAAACTATAGGGTTAACAAATTCTTCTCAATACTAAATCTCTCTCAACTCAAGAACTCTCAAGAGCCAACTAATACCAAATCACATCACCAATACATTATGGTCATCAACATCCCAAGGAGTATTCTTTCAAATTTGACATCCTAAAACTTACTTACCATCAAATTCCCAAGAAACAAGGTCTTAATTGTAACAACACTTTATCACCTCAAAGTTCATAAAACCTAAATTGAAACTATGTTCTTTAACCTAACAATTGATGTCAACCATACCCCTTTCTAGTTATTAAAACAAGTGCTAAAACTTCCCAATAATGTAGCTTACTCTCACTCTCATACCATACCTCAAGTAGTAATCAATATCACTCACTAAAACCAACTAATAATCCCACATTTAACATTTCTCCCACCGTAACTTATACATTATCAAACCCTCATATCCAAAGTGATTATGGAAGTCAATCACAAACTCGACTACTTAGTCAATCCTATATCCTCAAATTCACCATTCAGTTTCATCCATTTTAAGTCAAGCACTAAGCACTAGTATCCCAAACATAAATAACAATGCCATGTTCCATAACTTTAGTAACCAATGCAACTCACACTTGACACACAAAATCCCCCAATCCAACGTACTCACTTTATCAAGGATCTATAGGTATAAGAACCATCAAGTATGTCTCATCACACTACCTAAGTCTTTCCAACATCAAATCCTCTCAAAACCAGGAAAGGGTCAAACACAAACAATCCCTTCAAAGGTCATAATTTCCAACCAAGGTCAACATTCCTCACAAGAAAGAGTACTATCAAATGGCGTTAAGGGAGGATTAGCAAGGAACAAAGGACAAGTTAGGAGTACAAGCGTGGCTTTTAAATTAAAACAGAAGGGAGTTTAGAAGGAGGATAAGCACCAAGAGATTAAGAATAAGGCGAGATACAAAAAGAACGAGAAACATCTTCAAGGAAGTAGAAGCATTCTTCAAAGGTTGAACAAATCTTCAATCCTCAGCAAAAGGCACTAAATCTTGATCTTCGTAAAATATAAGTGTCCTTTCAATGGAACGGAGATACTCTTGGCGATCACTCAAGAACATCCATATTCCAATTCAAAGACATAAAAATACATTTTTACACCAACAAATGATAAAACTAATTATCAGACGTCTCCAATAACAAGCTTTAACACTAATTGACGTTAAAACCAGTGAAAAACATTAAAATATTTTCAAAACCTTTAGTTCAAATTTTTTTATAATAAGGGTAATAACTTCATTAGCTATAGATAAGCTCACGGTCATTGATCTAAGAATGCAACAATTATTAAATGACAATCAACAAACAGGTTAGTACCTAACAAAGAGCAAACACAAAGAGACTACAACATAAGGTCCTAAGTCTACCCATCTTACCCATCTCTCAAGTTTATTATTTTAAGGTCAAGTTATTTATATTGGGGTGCACAAACGTGCGTCGGGAGCAAATATGCTCTGATACCAACTAGTGACACCCTCGTTTATTGCGGAAAAGTAAACACGTAATTCTAGAATAAAACTGCATGGATATGTTTGTAATAGATTCATTTGGGTAAAAACCTGTAATTTTTAAAACCTGAACCTGTTATAAAGATATCCAAATTGGAAGGTGTCAAACATACAAGGTCTAACTAGAAGTTCATAACATAACCATCGCTAAAGTCGCGAATAGCAAATTATACAACTAAATGTAAAGAGGGAGACATATGTCCCTTAAATGTATGTGACATAAAAAGGGTTTAAGGGTCACCATAAAATAAAGCCAATCTAGGTCCCAAGGTTACTTTGCTCGCTAGCTCGTCCATGTACCCCATATATGCATCACCTACCTGTCATTCGCATTTTATACAAATACGAAAGCCACAGTCAGTGGGGAGTAACTCCGAGTTCTCCCAGCCACGAAATGTCATAATTAATATAACATGTAAACATAAGAATATGAATACGAACCACACACTGCCTTAGCATATAGATGCTAAGGCAATCGTGCTTATCATGTGAACAACAATATAACGCCACATAGTCCTAGCATGTGAATACTAGACCGACTCATACTACACTATCATGTGAATCACATAACATCCAGGAATCCAAACTCTATCAACCATAGCCGGCTTGCATCTCACCTTCTATGATTCATAGAATCACCATACAAGAAAGGGCAATATATCAAAGACAGGCATAAGTTCTTAGTCCCGTCAATAGTCACTTTGTAACTCGAGTCTATACCACGAGGTAGGGAAGGTAATCGAACCGGTATCTTGGCTCAGCGGTTACTATTAAGAAAACATGGCCAAGAGACAACACAACCCTAGCCTAAAATCTGCGCAGACCTAGACATGCGGATACACACCACCGCACCCAAGACCCACAACTTTTTTTAAAACAAAGTGAAGTGAGTACCCTAAGGACACCACCGAAGGGTTGGCTAGTACTTAAGTGACCCCATACTATCAAAATAAGTACCGAGGTCATGCCCCAACTTGGATATAAATCCACTAGTCAGGAACACAAAGGCTATCAAGCGGTGAACATATACTCGTCAGAGACTATAAAGACCTATCTATGATGAAGGCCGAAATACTCACCTAGGACCTAGTCCCAGCTAGTCCCAGCTTGAATACTTTAGCCCACACCACACAAGACTCACCACACAAGTCAAGTAAGACACCCACTTAACCTTAAGAGGGCAAAAAGTCCTACTTACCAACATAAAATCTAATATTCTATCATGTGAAAGGCTATATAAATGTCTATTTACAAAGATACAATCCCAACAGAATCCTCAATATCAATAATAATCCAAATTCCAAACTAACCGACAATACCATAATCTATGAGAACAAGCTAAAATGGCAAAAAGACAAGAAGACTCAAGTATAAGGCAACCAATTCATCCAACAACCAACATGTGAAAAGATAATTACGAATATCAAGGCATAACATAAAACCTCCAATAACAACTAATCTTACCTCAAAGACAAACCCTCGACCCGAGTCCCGCGACGGGTCATCGGTCAAATCGAGGCTGACTGGTTTAAACCTAGTTTGACCAAACTCGTTCGGTCAAAACTGCCCACTCGAGTCTTGGCCTACTTTGGCCCAAATTACAAATTTTATCGCTATATTATTCTCACGCTATTTCCAATTTCTATCATGTGAAAAATGAAAGTAAAACATTATCAATCATCTAAACACTTAACAAACAACAAGCACCACATTTACTACTAATGTGACATTAATTAAATCGAGTAACTCGGAATAGTTACCTTAAACTAGCAAAGAGACAAGCAATAAACTTGAGAAAGCTTCTAAAACCCAAAATTACTCTTCATCTTCAACCACATATGAGTCACCTAAAATAATTATGTGAAGGGACGATATTAACGACTTATCGTTATATAAAATATGAGACGGAAATTAATTTAAATCAAAACATGTAAATCATATTCATTAGCTATTGTCTTATGTTCATAAACCATTATGACCCTCCCTTTTGACAGGCATACCCAGAAAATTGTCACAACTTTTACGCCCTAGAAATAGTCCCATAAAGCACCATTTTATCCGTCCCAAAACTGAGCCCAAACCAGCCTGTCACGGCTCCCAAAACCGAGGCCAAAACAGCCCACACGGCCTCCATTTCGACTGTCCCAAAACAGTCAGAAGGCTGCATAAAAACTGGTACCAAAACAGAGTTCAATCTATCCTAAACCAGTCCTAAACCGAGTCAAAACAGTCCCAAAAAAAGTCCCAAAGTACCTGCAAAGCGGACTCAAAAACAGTCCTAATTTACTGCACAATACCACAACTAAACAAGATCCCAAATAGCATCCCAAAACAATCCCTACATGTCAGTATACACCGTCTCAAATATACCACTTACTAGCTAGCATCCCAAATGATCCCTAGAGGTCGGTATACACCGTCTCAACTATACAACTGACTAATTAACATCCATAATGATCCCTATATATAATTATACACCGTCTCAACTATAAAACAGACTAACCAGCTTTCAAAATACACAAATTTAACAATTAATACTGAGTAACCTATCATTATTACCTTTTTCCGATTGAACTAATCATTTATGACTAACAAATATTCTACCAGACCGTCTATTTTAGTACATACAACCGTCTTATAATAAACAAAGCTAAAAATATAAATTGGGTTTGTAAAAATACATAACGAAAATGAATTTTACTTACAACGGATTGACGAGAACGACGAAAGGAGCGCTATGGAACAAAAATAGTTGAAAACGGATGACAAACGGAGTGGCAGGATCAATTTAAAAACAAAAAAAAAAAACAAACAGCGTAAAAGAAGAAAAAGGAAGGGAGAAGAAGAAATGATACGTGAGAAATGAGGGAGCAACTGCTGCTGCTATTTATTATACGTACGTTTCTTCGTCGTTAAGAAACTTCGATCGTTATTAAAATCGTTCGAGTTAAATTTAACCGATTTAAGTAAAAGTTTCAGTAATAAAAACGGAATCAATAATAAATAAATTTAATGAGTGAAAATAAAATAAACTCAGCTAGTTAACGTAAATAATAAGAAATCGGCTTGAAATGGAATTATTAGCGATTTTTACGAAACTAACGGATATTAATAAAAATTGCTAATTTAGTGAAATAAGCTCAAAATAGCTAATTGGACGGTTTTGTTCCCAAAATCCATCTCGGGTTCACTTAAAACAACTTTCATAAGGACTCGTAAAGAAACGGGAATTATTAAATAAATAAACCCGAACTAACTTCAATAAATTCGAACTAACTTTAAATAAACTTATTAATGATTATTAAAATTAACGTATCGAATTATGATGAAATTAATTAATTAGCTAAGCATATATATATATAAATCGTTAAATGATGTAATTAAATTCAAAATAACAATTAAAAGAATTTTATTCAACTTAATAAAATACGGGGTGTTATAGTCACAATCTGCTCACTATCCCCGAATGGATCACCACAGTTTTATAAAACATAAACGGGGTCAGTTCACTGAATAATCAAGATATGGCAATCACAAAGAACAACCAAAGCAATCCAATTCAATTGTATAACCATTATACCAACTCCATTAGCATCCAGTATCCGACTACACACCTAAGTGTGTAGCCCTGTCAGATTACCCATCGCAACAGGTAATCCTTACCGCCAGTGGGGGACTGCAGCCTTGTCCACCTAAGCCCCGCTCATCGCAACGAGAAATAACCCATGTCCATTAATGTGCACATTCCCTTTGTGACGGGAACCACAAGGAGCGAATCAAGGGCGTGAAGCCATTCCCGAATGAGGACTCCACTCAGCCGAGGACGCACCTCGCAAACATAGACAAACAACAACCAATCCAACAACCAAGAAAGACAATTCCAATAATGATACTAGTCATGCCAATGCCACAATCAATCCGTCTTAAATCAATTAAATAGGCAACTGAGTAGGGAAACCCTACCTTATCACGAATCCGAATCACAAGCACACAACGGAGGCTAGAGTTTTTCCTCTACGAATCCTTCACTTAATAACAATCACAACAATTCTAATCACAATCATACCAAACCACTTTTTCCCCGAATCTAATCATTAGGGCAAAACCCTAAAAGACAAAAATAATCAAAAGACACAATACTACTGACTTACCGACGAAACCGATGCGAAAGAAATGAACGAAAGACTCACGAATGATCAATTGCCTTGAGAGTGACTAAGGGTGATTAGAGGAGTGAAGAACGTAGTTTAGGTTTTGGTAAAATGAATAGTAACTATTAAACGAGGTTTATATAATCTTTAACTCACCTTTAATCAACCGGGGAAATTAATCCCGTCAGACCGGTTACTCGGTCGAGTACCTGAGATACTCGGCCGAGTACGCCCTACTCTGTAACACCCTCATGTATTCAGGAGCCTTTAGCTAGACATCCCAAGTAAATAAGAGCGTTACCGTCTCGGTTTCCCGAGATAGTGAATAACAAAGTACATCAAACCAAAGTACTTTAGATAAAATTTAGCGATTACATGTTTGTTACAATTAACCAAACTAATACTCAATATAAGATTTAATTACAACTCGCAACTGAAATTAATAAAGTGATGAATAAACTATATGATCTAGACTTCTAGGTAGACTGGCCGAGTCCTCACGCATCCCTATGAGCTCCCAAGTCAGCTAATCTTAAGTACCTGTCAAGACTACTCCCCAACAACTGTTCATCACAGGTGTTCACGAATACACTGTCAACCACGAGGTTGAGTATGAATAAACACTAACAACAAGAACATACAATAGAAAATCAAATTCCATACACATGGCACTACTCCCTTAACAACGTGCTCCTTTTCATGACATAACACACCTCCCTTAACAACGTGCTCATATCACCATGGTACTCCTTCCTTAAAAATGTACCTCCATTTTGTAATAAGACCCCTCCCTCACAACGTACAAATTACCGTTCACGGCAGAGTACAACTCCCTTAACAACGTACATCTGACTGCAATACCTCCTATCACAATTCCATATTCATAGTGACTGATAACAATTAAACTCATCTCGTCATAATTATGCGTTCACAACAATATTAATAACCACAGTAATATAAAATTTCTCCCTTCCAACAATATCAACAATATCAATATGTAAACAATTCACTTCAATATATACCATCCACCATATCGTACAATATCAAACACAGATCATATACGAGAGTTGAGTAGGATTTATCCTGACCTGGTAAGCAATCCAATTAATGCAATCTACTAAAAGTATTCTTCAACAAACCCGTTCCATAAGTCCGTCACCTATAGATAAATAATATTTATAATTTAATTATTAATTATTCAATACATTATTATAATTTAATCAATTATAATTTTATTTTATTAATTATTTTCCGTGTAAATTGTTACGTAAAAACCCGTCTTTAATAATAAACAAGTAAAACCCAATACCCATTATCCAACCCATGCCACACCCGTGAAAACAACCGCAAACACTCACCACATACACGGTTTATAAACCCTGCACAGCACCCCCCCCTTACACCCACCATACACGACTTCACCAGCCACCTAGCGACTGTAACACCCCCATTTATCTAGGAGCCTTTAGCAAGACATTCTCAATAAATAGGACTGTTACCATCTCGGTTGCCCGAGGTATATGATACAAATGAAAATAAACCAAAATACTTTAATAACTTTAACTGAAATAATGGTTTTATTACATTGCCAACCGAATTAAATTTGAACCTTAAGATTACAATATACTACGCAGCGGAAATTAGATAAATAAAGTGATATAACTATATACTATGTGATCTAGACTTCAACTATGGTCCAAGTCGAGCTCTCATCCCAATGCTCCCGAGTCAGCTAATCTTTAGTACTTGTCAAATCTGCTCCCCATAAAACGGTTCACTGCAGGTGTTCACGAATACACTGTCAACTACGAGGTTGAGTAGGAAACTAAACATTGAATAAAAATACAGCAACCTGCAAATAGATTCCACAATCACATTTTGTCCACTTCCCACCACGGCACACACCCACTTCTAGACACACAGTCATACTCCACTTCTAGACACAGTCATACTCCAGGACACACAGTCCCGCCTCAGACACATAGTCTGGATGTACTGAACGCACAGTCCCGCCTCAGACACACAGTCTGGATACACACAAAACTCATCTCACAACTCCAACAACAATCAATAATAATGACATAAGACAGAAAATCCAGAAAGATAATAAAAGATCGTTGTAAACAGTTAAACACAACCCTAACCTATACACCGCCTCATACATTTAATCCATCTTTAGCAATAACAGAAATAAGACAAGATTGAGTAGTTTCCTACCTGGCAAGCAAATCCAACTAAAATCCGATTTAAAGAATTCCTTCCACGTAACCGTCACCTAACAAATATAATAATATTTGTAATTACTATTTATTCTAATTACGAAACAATTAATCTTATTACAAATAATACGTAATTATTATAATTAAACTAGTTATACATTTCGTAATTTAATTTAATAAATTCCCGTCTCAACCCGATTCAAACCCAAGTATACCCATGTAAAGATTGTAAACCCCAAGTCAACCCCATATAAATTCTTATAAACTAACCCACTTGACTCCTCCAACATACACGTCTTACACCGTGTATCCACACAACCCGTAAGCCCGGCAGCCCACTGACCACCACCTAATCAGCCACCTCACTCACCTACCATCGAACGCACCACCAGTCCTAACCTGCACCCTCGACAACCCCAACCACGGTTCCCACGCAGCTTAAACACTAACAACATTCGAACCCGACGCAACGTATATAAAAGACACGGTTTTAACCACTATTCACGACCACCACCACCCTTTTTCACCACCAACTCAACCACCCATGACCACGGGTTCAGCCAACCCTAACCACCGCCATCACCCTCCACACCACAAAAACACGCCCTAGCCAACCAACACCATGGACACCAACAACAACAATATACACGCGACAACTCCGGCAACCACCCCACAAGACACCACCTTAAACTCCCCCTGAGCCGACACAACCAGTAACGGCCAACCACCATGCCCTATTTACCCTACTCACGACACCCACAGCCACAACACTCACGATAACATACAGCGACAACCAACCTTTCGAATTTACGGCACCACCATGCAAAACACCACCCTTGACCACCTACGACCACCCAATGGCGTCGACTAACCACCCTGAGCCAACCCCAACCCATGTCCAGGTCAGATAAGTCAAGGCCAAGGTTTTAAACCATTTAAACCCATATTACAACCCTTTCAAACCACCCTCGAAAACACCCTTCGAACACCCCTTTCCCGTCGGTCAATGGTGGTCAACCGGAGGTCCGGTCACACCCTGGTAGTCCATGGTCATGGTCACGGTCACGGCTAACCTTACGGTGGTCTAGAAAGCGAGTTATGGTAGTCATAAAATCAATACATTAAATTATAAGACGGTCTTACCTCGGAGCGATAATAAATCTAATTCTCCTTCTTTTCTCTTCTATATCTCCTCCGTATAAATTACTCAGATTTTTATGAAGAATAAGGTCTATAGTTGTATCTTTCCATCTATTTATATAGGTAGGTTAAGGTTATAAGAATCTAATTAGGAAATATGTAATTTACTATATTATTAATATTATACAATTATTATTATTATTATTATTATTATTATTATTATTATTATTATTATTATTATTATTTTTTATTATTATTATTATTATTATTTTTTATTATTATAAGATGCGCGCAACTTTCATTAAAATAAAAATATAAGTTTACATGAAATTGGTGTTATTATTATTATTATTATTATTATTATTTTTATTATAAAATGCGCGCAGCTTTCATTATAATAAAAATAAAAGGTTTACATGAAATTGGTGGGGAGCCGAGAAACAAGATGGGCTCCCACACCCTTATTATTATTATTATTATTATTATTATTATTATTATTATTATTATTATTATTATTATTATTATTATTATTATTATTATTATTATTATTATTATTATTATTATTATTATTATTATTGTTATTGTTATTATTGTTATTATTGTTATTATTATTGTTATTGTTATTATTATTGTTATTATTGTTATTGTTGTTGTTGTTGTTGTTATTGTTATTGTTATTGTTATTGTTGTTATTGTTATTGTTATTATTATTATTGTTATTATTATTATTATTATTAAATCCCAATACAATTTCTGACCAACACACATACTAGGCCAATAAAATCGGTCCACATACCTATGGCAGACGGCCAAAATCCTTGTTGCCTTTAAGTCCAATTCCCGATTTTCTTATTTATTTTCTTATTTAATTAACATCTTATTTGCAATTATTATTATAAATGTCATTAACTAATTATTTGAATTTCATAAATTATTCTTATAAATACTTATCAAATTACGGGGTATTATGTACTTGGCCGAGTATCTCACTACTCGGCCGAGTATTTCTGGATAGTAACCTGACCAGAAAACACACGACACCCTACTCGGCCGATTTAGCCCTACCCAGTCGAGTAAACTAGACTTAGAAAACCGTGGTATTACAGTCTTCCCTCCTTAAAACGAACTTCGTCCTCGAAGTTCACACCCATCCTATATAGCATGCTCACATACCACTTCATTAACTAACACCACTCAACTCTCATACTCCAACCTTGACACTCACTCACCCAACAACGCCTACCTCAACAACGCAGTTCGCAATATAGCATCAACAATGGAATAGCCCTCCTAACTCTTTTCCAACAGTTATAACTTATATGTTTCGACGACTATGATTTGTCATCCATTATAGGTGTTAATAACTTATAAGTTTCGACGACTATGATTTGTCATCAGCTACCAAGTGTTTTAAGGATAGGGTTGTACTTTGCGATGACTGTGCTTTGATTTGTCATCCATTACATGCACGAGGTAATATCACTGTCCAAATAAAAACATTTACGTTATTTTATAAAACTTTCTTTGATTTTATCTTTAATAGATTTTCATGTGTTCGTTTACATAGATTTTGGAAATCAAGATGGGAAAAAATTATATTTTCTTTTATGTATTTGTGGCAATGCGAGAAATGTGAACGAGAACGAGATATGTTTGTTGAATCATAATAAGCCCCCATTTAATGCCTGTAATAGTTACGACTTCCATCTTGTTGTTTCCATGGGTGGTCCTGATTATTATCGGTGACAGAGTTATCTTCTAACTGAAAGTGGCCATCTTTACATGGATAGGGCTGTTGCTTGTGGTGAGTCTTCAATTTTTTTTTTCTCGTGTTAGATTTTTCGATTTATTCCTACAATGACATTGTTTTGTTTCTGCAACTGCTATGAAAGATATTAACATTGTCATATCTTGGGATTGTGAGAGTGTGATGTTGAAGATGTTGGTCATGTGTTGGTTTTGTTGTAACCAGTGATGTAGGTTATGCTACCGAGTTTATATTGGATGAGACAACCAATTTTATTCTCCGGATTAAACTAGGAAGTCCGTTGAAATTATGTGTTTGCTGAGTTGGTGGATGATTTTTTCAATCATGTGCAATCGACGCTCGATCTAGCAATAGAGAAAATTATTTGTGAAAATGCCGGAACAAAGACTTGTCTTGAACTCAAGCTACTGGCTGGAACTTTCAAAACCTTCGAAGAGGAAATTATGGATACGTTTTGGGATAGCGCAGCTTCTTCTTATGTGTTGAATATCACTGGCCTCGCCAATTTGATTTTTATAAGATGTATGTGCTGCCTATTCCTTTTTTGTGTTTGATGGACAATTTGATCTTCCATACTCAATTTGGTCCACTTGTCATCTAGTAATTTGTCTCATCGTTTTTTCTTGGTCTTTGTGCCAAAACCAAAGCACTACAATAAACTGACACTTACGCCACAAATTATGTTACAGGAATGTATAATTCGTGCCGTAGGTTTACCTGGCGATGGGAAAATTCATTCAATGCCTTAGCAAAAAAAAAATTATGCGCCTGGACAACATTTCCCGTTGCCAAAATTCACTTGCGCCAAAAATTAGGCTATAGACGTGGCTAATAATTATTCTTGCCACGAAATATGTAACACCCGTGGCTAAAATGTATTTAGCCATGAATTTTTCCCCTAGCAAATACTTTTTTTTGCCACTTGCATCTTACTATTGGATTAGTTGTTTTATTGTCGTATTCGTACTATCCTAGTCAATTTTCGTAGTTATATTATGGTAATTAACGAACAAAAACAAACAATACAATAAATATGTACAACAATAAAAACAAACGAAAAGACGGAAAATAAAAAGGAGAAGGAGAGATTATTCCACTCTCAAGCTACATGTGAATTGGGACACCGTCTTGGGTCGTTAATGATTTATCATGCAAGTCGATTAGAGGTATGATTGTTTTCAACAATTGATTTTCACGTTTATTGCATTGGTTGTTATCAATAGAAGATTTGAAGGGTCAAACAAAGTCTGTTTTCTACGTTCTTGGATGTTTTAGAATCGTGAGAGTGTGAAGTATTTGAATGTGCAAACAAACAGAATAAAATATGAGCATAGATGGAAGAAAAATGAAGGAGAACAGTACCTCAGGAACAAACACGAAAAATGAACAAATTGATGTTCTATTTTTTGTCTGAATTTGTGCATGAGATTAGGGTCTGTTTGCTGGGTTTCTGGGTGTTAATATGAGGTGAATATAGGGTGTTATTAAGGGTTCTAAAGTGTGGTGAAGGGGTGGCTAGATTTGTCGTGAGACTCCAAATTAACAATTTATAATCTACTACAAACTCTAACAATAGCAAGGGTAAGTAGAGTTCAATCCCACAAGGAAAGTCTATGTTTAGTGCGTGTATATGTAAATAGTTATAATGTGATTAATCAATTTAGTGGGTGTTTGTGATTTGAGTCTAAATCTAACAAACTAAATGATTAAAAGATTGGAGTAAATCAAATTATAAAAAGGTATCGGGTCTTACAATTTCCACAAATGATATAGATTTTATCATTGACTCCTTTAGACTATTGTTACTCTTAAATACTTTGTTGTGAAAATATAATTTTCTACTTCTCCTTTTTTTAGTTATTCACTGCGAAAAGCGCACATAAACAACCTTTATGGTGATGACAATTTATTCCAAGCGTATCTAAATACGATCATGCCATAGATTATAACTACAGAAGCCAACAAAGATGAATAAATGCATACACAACCTGTTCTACACTTTAATTATTCATATGATTAATATTTTCTTACAATTCATTAATGATGAAAAGCATACAATTGATGAACAATAGTTGCTACTAATGTCTAGGCCAGTGAACAAAAGATTCAAATTCCTAAACTAGCAATAGATTAATGATAAAACGAATTAGCTGATCAAACTAGTAAGAAGTAATCACTAAAATAAACTAAAAATTGGAAATTATTTTGTGTTCCTAGTGATTAAACGTAGAAGAGTATATCGAAATTGACAACATCTCCTTATATAGGCCTTCAAGGAGAATCTCCACAATGCCTCATAAAACATGAACATAATTGACGAAATAAAGGAGAATTAAAAGAGTCGTCGGAATCCAATGTTGAGCCGCTCCAAGCGGCTACAAGTTCAAGAGTTTTTGTTATGCTGCTCCAAGCGGCATTTTCTCATGACGCTGTTGGAGTAGGTGCCTTCCTCAATAGTGCATCTACATAATAAATTTCATAAACAGAATATTAGGGATATAATATTTATTTTATACTCGTCAGTTGATCAACGTATATCGTTAGACGTTACTGTCGTGTGACGACGGTGTTTAACTGATCTCTTTTGGTCACACCTATAGAATGATACCCAAATAAAAAAATTAATTATTTATATAAAGATATATTTAATTAGTCCCTTGAATAATGTGACTAAAGAATTAGTCATGTGAGTTTGTTTTTAAGACGAGTTTGGAACTCGGGCCAAGAGAGTTTATTATTCAATTATATGATATCTGACTAATAAAATTTTAATATGTTTAAAATTAAATAATATTTAGAAATTAATAGTTAATTTACTAAATAATATATTATTTATGCATATGTTGTGAGGCGGAGTTAATTAGTTAATTAAAGTTACAAAGGGTTGTAATATTAACTAATTGGATTTTATAACACACTTTATATATTGATAAAATATTCAAGTGACACTTAAAAGTTAGGTGTGTATTGGTTGTTAATTTGTATTATGTAAGTGTTAAATAATGAAATTAATATTTAATTATATATAGGATAATTAAATATAAGACTAATATGTATTTGAGGGACAAATGTCAAAAATCAAAATGGACCCAAATGACCCACATGAGCCGTGTAAGCGAGGAGTGTTTTACACTCTAAAGTTTTGTCAATTTGTTGAAAAAAATGATGCTTGACCATGTGCATGTGCTTTGTCACAATCACTCAATTGTTTACATTTGAGTTTCCTATAAATACCCATTAGAGCACCTCCAACTATGAGTAAGGCAGTACGCGAAAAATTGAGGAAGAGGAAAGTTGAGGAACAAAAGCTCTCCAACCATGAATATGGTATCGCGGAAAAGTGAGGAAGAATGAGGAAGAAAACGCAGTGCGGAATATCAAGGAACAAAACGCGGTGCGTGAAACCAAAATTCTAAATTATTTTTTTTTTACACAATCCAAGGTAGGGGGCCCACCTTTGGTGGAGATTATGTTAATTCATGTTTGTATTTTGTTACTATTTTGTCTTCAAATTTTATTTTTCCCAATAATTAATATGTAACTAATTTATTTAAAAATAATAATTACACCATAATTTGTATCTTTTTTTTCTCTTCAAATAGGTAGTAATATTGATATATATCCACACACTTTTCCTTCTCTTCCTTCTTTGATGTTTTTTGACTCTCTTACATATCGTTTTTTAATAGACGTTTAAGAATCGTAATTTATGGGGTAATTGAATAACATTGATAAAAACGATTACATTGATAACTGACAACTGACAACACATAAATAAAACTGACAAAAAATAAAGCTAACACGTAAATAAAGCTGACGAAAATAAAGCTAACACATAAATAAAGGTGACAACTCATGACAACGCCACTAATTAATTCCTTAGTCAGTGGAATAACCTTCTGATGAAGAATCCTTTGGCTTCCATAACTCCTCCTCTTGATAACTGAAATAAATCTCGTATAAATCGATCTTCTCAAGCGGGCCTGCGAATATCTGACCGGTGGCCGAGCATAGGTGATGTATAGTCATGGGAGGGATGATCGTTTCACACCTCTTGAATAACTCAATAACCTCAGCCTCTAGATTGCTTAATTCATTCCTCTTCAATATGACAATTTCTGAATAAGAACATAAAGGTATAAAGTTAAGAAAAGCAAAAGCGAAAATGTATATTATAACGAGTTAATTATAACACATATTTGTACCTCTGGTTATGTTTTCATCAGGAACGTGTGGATTATTGTGTCTGTAACGCGGTCCCATCATTAGTGCTAGTGACGTGAGACGGGGTTCACCTCGTTGCAAGAAGTTCCAAATAACGTCATTATTCAGCACTATCGTTAGGCGGTGGAATAATCCCTTGAATCCATTAACAATTTCATCAATTTTATTTTGTAAATAATGAACCTCTTCAACATTATTCATAGGCATAATGAAGAATAAAGAAAATGATAAGAGAGATTTTAGAGAGAATAAAGAAGAGAAGGGGAGTTGTGTGCAAATTATGGGTTGGTGAAGCTCACTTTAAATAGAGAAGAGATTAGGGCTTGTTCTATCCAGATTACGGATAAATTTGGATAAACGATATCCCAGTTGTTTGATCGTGGTTGGCCTATCAAGATTACAGATAAGATTGGATAAATTTTGATAAACGATATCCCAGTTGTTTGATCGTGGTTGGCCTATCAAGATTACAGATAAGATTGGATAAATTTGGATAAACGATATCCCAGTTGTTTGATCGTGGTTGGCCTATCAAGATTACAGATAAGATTGGATAAATTTGGATAAACGATATCCCAATTGTTTGATCGTGGTTGGTCTATCTAGATTACAGATAAGATTGGATAAATATCGATAAATGAGATCCTAGTTGTTTGATCATGGTTGGTTCTATCCAGATTACGGATAAGATTGGATAATATCCCAGTTGTTTGATCATGATTGGTCTAACTAGATTACAATTCATAGTTTTTTCTCTATAAATAACTATTAATATTGACATATATCAACACACCATTTTCTTTCTTACTTGTTTTATTTCCTTTACCCTCTAAAAAAATTTCTAATTTTATCATGGATCCTTATAAAACTGAAATGTTAGAAATTTTAAGGATAATGAAAGATAACAATTTGATTCCTCGAGTGGTAGAGTCAAATCCACAAAATGTCTCTGAAAGTTATCCACAAAATAACTCAATTACTCCAGAATATGACCTTAATCAAAATTATAATCCTTCCCCACAAAATATCCAAAATTATTCAAATTATGAACAAAGTTATCCACAAATTTCATCCCAAATGCCGTCAATTAACTTATCTGAAAATTCTATGAGTGATTGGGATAATGAGGTTGAACAAAACCAAGTACCTGAAACTCAAACTGTAACTGTAACTGTAACTGAACGATCAAAACCACCATCAAGATGGTCAGTTCAAGAAGATGAAGCACTCATTTCATCTTTTATAAGACATTCAACTGATAATAGGATCGGCACAAATCAAAAGAAAGATGCACTTTGGATTAAAGTCAAAAAGTTATTTGATGAAGCACGTAAAGCTAATCCAGCTCTCATGCCTAAAGATAGAAATCCAGGCATGTTAGGTGGTCGCTTTCGTAGAATATCTGCCGGTGTTATGAAATGGGTTGGTTGTTATGAAGAAGCTCTTAGGAGAAAATCTAGTGGAATGAACGAGGAAGATGTAATTCAAGAAGCTCACGCACTTCATGATGAAACAGAGGGTAAGTTTCAATATGAACGTGCATGGATTTTGTTAAAAAAATATCCTAAATGGAAAGAAATTGTCGGGCGCTATGTTGAAGACAACATTGGTACCAGTGCAAGAAAAAATAAGTCTCGAAAGACTATGTCTATTGATGATGTTGATATTAATGAGTGTCCTGATCCAGATACCCCTACATTTGGTAGTGACCCTGACTCAGCGGGTAGTGGTAAGAGATTCAGGTTAAATGATGGCGGATTTTCTACACCAAATAGTGGAGACGATGAAGTAGATATGAATAGGCAACGCCCTCAAGGTATAAAGGCAGCTAAAAAGAACAAAGGAAAAATGAAAGTAGGCGAGGTTGCCTATTTAGCTGAAAGCATTGACCGATTTGGTGACCGTTTTGGTGAAAAAAAGTCTGGCGATGCGGAATTGCAATGGGAGAAAATAAAATATCAAAATAAAAAGATAGATATGAGGGCTGAGCAAATGGCTCTCGCTAATAAGAAGCTCCAACAGGATGAAAGGTTGTACAAATGGAATGCATATCAATCTTTAGCATCAAGGAATAATTTAACTCCGGCGGAAGAACAATGGAAATTATCACTGTTTCAAGACTTGCAAAACAGCTAGATTATTAGAGTGTTGTCTTTTCGTTTTCCAGAGTGTTGTCTTTTCGTTTTCCAGAGTGTTGTCTTTTCGTTTTCCAGAGTATTGTCTTTTTGTTTTCCAGAGTGTTGTCTTTTGTAATATATTGTATTAATGTAGGCTTGTAAAATATTGTTTTAATGAAATCCTAGTTGTTTGATCATGGTTGGTTCTATCTAGATTACGGATAAGATTGGATAATATCGATTGGATAAATGAAATCTCAGTTGTTTGCTCATGATTGGTTCTATCTAGATTACGGATAAGATTGGATATTTCTCGTATCTATATATATATATATACTTAATCTCTTAGTTGTATTATTCATCACACTCATCTTTCTTCTTTTTCACCTCAAATGGATTTTTTATTTGAATTCTCATCATCTTCATCCTCTAGTGATGACAATAATGAAAATGAAAATGAAATAATAGAAGAAGCTATTGTTCCTGTTATATCTCAAGCATCTCGAATAATCAATCGTAATCGTCGAAGACGTCCTTATCAAAGAAGGTACATTGAGAGGAATCGTGAAACTGGTCACGAGAACCTCTACAATGACTACTTCTCCCCTAATCCTACCTATCCTCCAAACTTGTTCCGGCGTAGATTTCGAATGCATCGACATGTATTCCTTCGCCTAGTGCAAGCAGCGGAAGCCTATGATACATTTTTTGCTCCAGGTCCTGACGGAAGTGGTAGAGTGTCAATATCATCTTTGCAGAAGTGCACAACAGCCTTACGCATGTTAGCGTATGGAGAAGGAGCAGATAGAACAGATGAGTATTGTCGGCTTGGTGAATCAACAACATTTGTTGCATTAGAAAAATTTACTGAAGCTGTTATCGATGCATTTGGAGAAGAGTACTTATGATCACCTAATGCAAACGACCTCCAAAGGCTCCTACAAATCGGTGCTCATCGAGGGTTCCCTGGAATGATGGGAAGTATTGATTGCATGCATTGGCAATGGAAGAATTGCCCGGTTGGTTGGAGGGGGATGTATCAAGGCCGAAGTGGTAGAGCTACTGTCATTCTTGAAGCAGTTGCCTCACAAGACCTTTGGATATGGCATTCTTTTTTTGGGATTCCAGGGTCTTGTAATGACTTGACTGTACTCCATCGCTCTCCTATTTTTGATGATATGATGAATGGGCGAGCACCTCGTGTTAACTATATGGTTAATGGAAAGCATTATAACATGGGGTATTATCTAACCGATGGGATCTATCCACAGTGGACGACCTTCATACAATCAATTCCACTCCCACAAACACCCAAGGATAGATTATTTGCAGAGCGTCAAGAAGCGGCTCGTAAAGATGTTGAGCGGGCGTTCGGCGTACTACAAGCTAGATTTGCAGTTATTCGTAAACCAGCACTTACTTGGAGCGAGCAACTGATGCGCAAAATTTTAAAATGTTGCATCATAATACATAACATGGTAGTGGAAGATGAAAGGGATACGTATGCTAACTACTCCGACCCTACTGAGTTCGACAATAACGGGAATGAGGAAGGTCATCTTAATGTTGAAGATCCCGAGTATGAAGTTGGATATACAGCTCCTATAACTGCGTATATTCAAAACAGAAATCGTATAAGAAATGCAAGGGCACATCAAGTCCTAAGAGCAGATCTAATTGAAAATATCTGGCAAAAATTTGGTGACCACAACTAATATTGTATTATTTTCTTTTTCAACGGTATTTTAATTTATTGTATTTTCTTTATCGTTTTAATTTATCTATGTAATATTGGTATTTTTTTTAAATATTGTATTAATGTATCCTTGTAAAATAATGTTTTAAATTTTAAATTTTTATGTTTTAGAAATTGTCTTAGAAAATATTTTTTTTTTAAGAGAAAAAACGTTTTAACCTTTTTTTCTATAATAAAACTGAAATCGATTAATTATCGAGTTGAAAACCCGAACAAATTACGAAAATAGATTTTAATGTAAAAAAAATGTGTGCGGTATGTTAAAGTAAGAGAGATAAATGATGAAAGAGGGTGATGAGGAATAAGTGTAAATTATTGTTGGAGAAGTGTTTTGGTTGTAAATTGAAAAGTTGAGGAATAATGAGGTGGATGAGTGAGAAGTGATAAGAGAGAGTGGGATGAGGAGGTGAGAAAATCATGGTTGGAGATGGTCTTACACACCATTTACATGTGACAATTTTGGGACAAAAATTGGTCATAAAAAGCCTACTTGGGCCGTGTAAGAGGAGAGAAAAAGGGAGAAAATTGTTCTTCAATTTTCATCTTATATTCACATCAAAATTCACCTAAAATTATATACATCATGTATTATACTAAGAGTAGTATTATTACATATATTATTTGAGGATTGTACTTAGTGTTTATCTAGTTAATAAAGCTAAGTATTTTTTGCTAGTCTTGGGTTTGCACTTGAAGGAGGTTTCCTACTTTTGGAACTTTGGGTAGGAGGATCATCCATCTATTATTAGGCTCAAGAACAACAAAGGAAGGTGTCCTTGTTGTGCCCATATATTTCGGCCATTTCTACAAGGTGAGGAATTTTTTTTTCTCTTCTTATTTCTAACTTACCTTTTGCATGCATGTTATAAGACCATATTAAACTAAGTTAAGAAGTAACTTGGCATCTAATTAGAGGAGTCTAAATAGAGTCTTATTCCAAACAAGTGGTATGAGAGCATTGTTAATACATGCATGTCGATTTTAAGACGGTTTTATCACTTTATGAGATAAATGGATAAAATTGGAATTTGATGTTAGAATTAGTTTTTACTCAAAAATTTCTTTTGCATGTTATATTCTGGTCCTAAGGTGTTTAGGGTCAAAAATTTTAATTTTGTGGAATTTTATAGCTTATAATTGCATATTTTCGATTAAAATCTAGTTAAAATGCATTAATTTTAGTTAATTGTTAACAAAATTATGTTGCTTGTTAATTTTAAGCATGTTTATTCAAAAATAATAACTTTCATATTTTACTTATGAGAAGTAGAATTTAAAAAATTAATATGATTAATTTTCACATGATTATCAATTTTTATTTGATTAAAATTGATAAATAGTGGTTATTTTGTCAATAATAATTCATCGAATTTTTGGTCGAAATTTTTCCCATTTTTAGATACTAAAATTTGTTCTAAAATGTTCAAAATTTTTTTGAAGGTTTTATAACTTTTATGATTTAATTTGGAATTAAATCGTAAAAATTGTACAATTATCGATTAAATTGCGAAATTGCTAGAAATCGATTTTATGGGCTAAATTATTGACATGAACATGATTTTGGTATGGTACCAGAACGTAAAAAATTATTAGATTCAATTTTTTTCATAAAGGATGATTAAATTGATTTTATTTCATAAAAGTTATGATTTTAAGGGTAATTTTGGCTATAAAGATCAATTAACTTAATAAATCACCAAATAATAAATAGGGACTAATTTTTAGGGTTAGACAATATTAAAGTATAGGTTAATATTAAAACTGTTTTAATAGTTGATTATGGAATTTTTAATGGTAAAAAATGTCCAATTTATTCCGCAAAATCGAGCTCAAGTGATCGTTGTTGGTAAGTTAGGACGATTTGGAATGTTTTTGTTTTATTTTAATACATATTTATTATTCATGTTGGTTAATGGATTTTATTTATTAATCATCTAATTATTCCTAGTATGGTCATAGTTAGAATTCGGTATTACTCGCAATATATGGGAATATCGGTTGGTTTGTAATTTAAATACAATATCATATCGTCGATTTGTAATTAATTAATAGATTTATTTTATTTCTTTTAATTAATGTATGATATGAATAGCTATGTAATTTGTTTATAGTAGTTATTTATTTATTCATGCGTTTTCAAAAAGACGGAGTTTGCACGAGACGGTGTTATTTCGGAAAGGAGTTCTGAATTCCAAAAGATGGAGGTTCCTTGGAAGGCGTTCCAATGAAGACTCAAGGGATAAAGGAGTTGGTTTCCAAAGTGTAACAGTCCAGTTAATTAAATTAGCTAGATTTATTAGGTGGCCATACTAGGACTTTATTGCTTTATTACATGTTTATCATGCATTTATGCCAAATCGTCACAACATGCATTTTTATCATTTCATAGGAATGTTGTCAATTTACAATCATCTAGAATTCACCGTTTTAGTTCACTTAAAAGTGATAGATGATTAATTGACAAGATCTCTCACTTTAATTAAAATTGAGATTAGCCTTACCAATTAGTAGCACCTATGAATCCCTTTTTCATTAGGGCCACGCTCGCCTTAGCGGAGTGTTCCCTTTTTACGTTGGGTAAGTAGGGTAATAATTGTTGTTACGCATCAAAGTTGGTTGGAGTCAACGGGATGCAGAGACGAGTCTTAGTTCCGGGGATAGAGATGAATTTAAGAAATTTGTCGACCAAGAGTTCTAGGTGTAGAATCAGTTAAAAGTTAACTCACCAAATTTAATTAAGATTGGGATGTATCGGCTCACCATGATCGAAATTAATTAAAGACGGATCTTGGAATCGTTTATATAATTCAGTGGGAGATCATTATATAAATGCAACTTAACTTGTTAAATTTAAAATTGTTATGAAATATTATAGTATAATATTATATGGATGTTCATATCTTAGAATATTCTAGAGTGTATTATCTTATGGAAGCTTTACCCTCATTGTATGTGTATATATATCTCCTCATAATGGAATAATATTGAGTTCGGTCTCTCTTTTCTTCTTTGTACCTTCTCTCTATAATTATCTCTTGTTTTTATTTCACAACACATTATCAGCACGAGTCTCTAACCAAAACTGGTAAATCGAATTTAAACGGGAAACCATAATTCAGATCTGATAATCCGGAGGTTCGTATCAGATCTTATTATACTCCCTCCATTTCTTTATATATGACATTTTGTATTTACGAAGCCTTTGACTTTAATATTTACAAAAATATAATTGTTCAAAAAATATAAAAATGGTACCATTAAATTCCTTGCGAAAAACTCGTTCATATGATTATAAATATCATAATATTTAGTCTTATATTTTAAGGGGGCTGATTTATATCGACGACGTATTAAAAAAAAAGACGATAACTGCCCTTCCACTCATCCAACACTTTCTCTCTCTAAAAAAAATTCCTCTCAAATTCAACAAAAAATCAACTAAATTAAAAAAAAACCAACAACAGCAATTAGCAACATGACGGATCCCGAATCACCGGTACGTAAACAACTTAATCGCTTCATTATTTGCTTAATTTTCATTTTTTTGGGCATTGTTAATTCTATTCTATAGTTGATTTACTTCACGTATTAACTTAGTAGTAGCGAAATTGTGATTTTTTTTGCGTAAATCTGAAATTTGGCCTCCGAAAGTTGAACCATGGACCAAAGTTGGAAACCAACGTTCAGCCCATGGTCCAAACGTTGGAAACCAACGTTCAGCCCATGGTCCAAACGTTGGAAACCAACGTTCACCATGGTCCAAACGTTGGACTTCTACGTTTTTCATGGTCCAAACGTTGGATTTCCACGTTTGCCATGGTCCAAATGTTGGAATCCATTGTTTGGCCATGGTTGAACATTGGAAATCAATGTTTGGCCATGGTTGGACGTTGAGTTTTATTGTTTGGCCATGATTGAACGTTGGTTTTCCATGTTTGGCCATGGTTGAACGTTGCAAAATAATGTATGGCTATGGTCGATTGTTGAGTCTCGTGTTTTAGCCATGAATTACTCATTTTATTTTTATTTTCTTTCGTTTTACGCAATTTATTTAGGTTATGAATGTTTTTTATTGTCTTACTATAGTCCGTATTTCTTGTAACAGGATTCGTGGGAGACTTTTGGAGAGAATTCAATTGATTACAACCCGTTGTTCGAGACTACTATAGAATTCGAAATGCATGACGATGCTTTCAATTGGGCTAATAAAGTCGCATTCGAGAATGGGTTTGCTTTGGTTAAAGCAAATAACGGGGCTAAAAACAGAAAAAAGAACGGGTTATTGGCATGTTATTTTCGATGTAAAAGACATAGGTTACCAAAAAGATCGGATGATCTTGAAAAGCCAAGGAGGTCGCAAGTTTCGTATTTATGCCGTTCAAAATCTCGTGTCTAAAAATGATCAAGTAACGATAGTGTGGAACATTGTAACCTCCGAGGGTGGTGGACTACGCAACCACAACGTAGCCGTTTATAAGGACTGGATCGGCACTTTGCGGGATTGGATGCGGAAGAAAAGGTATATGTTAGGCAACAAACAATGGACGGGGTTCTACCGAGGGATATTAAAAATGGTCTTCATTTGAAAACCCCAGAAAAACCTCAACCGTCAAGCACCCAACTATATAATGAAACAAGGAAAATTAGGAAAGAAGTTAGGGGTAAAAGAAACACCGCTCAACAAATGTTGGCTCTAGCGGTAGAAGCGAAATCCGTCCATTGGCACGAGATTAATTCCGAGTCAAAAGAGTTGACTCACATTTTCATGGCACATCCTAATTCCGTGAAGTTGTTCTGGGCTTATCCTTACGTGGTTATCATGGATTCGATGTATAAAACCAACACTTAAAAGAATCCACTCATTGAGATGGTTGGTGTCACACCCACCGGATCGTCCTTCTTAATTGCATGTTTGATGATTCTTACCGATTCTGAGGAAAATTACAAGTGGCTGTTGAAGAAGTTAGCTGACATTTTAGATGTCAAGGGAGCGTCCCCTTCTGTTTTTGTCACTGACCGTGAATTGGGTTTGATCAACGCTCTTGGTGCAGTATTTCCCAGGGTTGATCATTTGTTGTGTCGATGGCATGTGAACAAAGCCATTAATGCAAAAGCCTTGGAATTCTACCTTACTGAGGGTATGAAGTCACATATCATCACAATTCCAGAAGACGGTTGGAATAAGATGATTAATGCACTTACCGAGGAATCGTTTCAGCATGCTTGGGTGTGTTTCAGTCGTAAGTGGAGATGTATATCCGATTATATATACAGAGAGCTTGGGGTGAACACGCATGGAAGTTTGTTTTATGTTATACAAACGAGGTCTTCCATCTTGATAACACGACAACTTCCCGTGTTGAGTCAGCACATTCTCTACTGAAGGCTTGGTTGAAATCTAGTCATATCACACTTGATATCATGTGGTCCCGTATCCACGGCATGCTAGAAGGTCAACACTCCAAGATTAAGAAAGAACTCGAAGATTAAATGGGTAAAACAAGGATAACATCCCATACTTTCTCCTTATTGCAAAGAAACGTGTCTACTAAGGCCATAGAGTTAATGGAGAAAGAACTTTTGAGAGGCCTTGTATTGGGTATTGGGTTGGAGGATGGATGCCGACACGTGCAGCGAACGACTCATGCATTACCTTGTGCATGCAATTTGGTATCTTTGCACAAAAGAGGTAGGAGGGTCCATCTCGAGGATATTCATGTCTTTTGGAAGACATTGGTGTATGATATTCCTCAACAAATGCCGAAAAATGATGGTGATTTATTTGAGGAATTAGTTGACGGTGTAAGAAACAGTGACCCGGTTAAACTAAGGGCGGTCATAGACTTGTTGCGTGATTTCTCCCAACTAGAGGACCAAGAGATTTTGACACCCCCTATTAATGAGTAACCGAAAGGCCGCCCGAGAGGTTCAACAACTAGAAATAAGTCGGTTTTCGAGCATGCAGAAAGGAAGTTCGGGACACCAAGTACTCACGGTTCAACAAATGCAGATCAATCACAATAAAGACTTGGAGATTTCAAATTAGGACCTCCCGGTGCTCCTTTGGGAAGGAACCTTACCATTGGCCTTATATCATCGTGGGCCAAATGGTGGGGTCTTCCTGAGGTTCTGTGAGGCCACTTCGATGGTTGGGTGGATGTTGGAGATGACGGTCATTGTGGATTCCGAGTAGTATCTCACGCCCAACGGGGCCAAGAGAAAGATTATATAGTTATGCGGGAATGGAGTTCGAGGGAGATGAGGAGCGACGATATATACATAGAGTTTTTTGGAGTTTATCGATCACCAACCACCGGTATGACAGGGTTTGAGGTAGCACTTCGACGAGTTGAGTTTTTTGAGCAGGTTAGTTGTGGGCCTGACCACTGGATGTCTGGTGACAATTTGCTAGTGTTTGCAATGCTTTTCAACTGGACGATATGTGTGATTGGTCATACACGAGGGGAAGACGGAAGAATGTCTGGGAAGGAAGTTGCAACACTATCATGCCTTTGAAGAACCGAACGGAAGGCCGACTACCGTATGGTATTTTGTAGATTGTCCTACACCATAGCCATTGGATGTGGTTATATTCTAGAGCCCCCCCCCCCCCCCCGAGAGTCTGCCTATGCCGCCACTTGACCCCGCTTGGTTGACCTACCGAGATGCTAGTGTTGCTCACCTAGATACTTTGTACCAATAGAACATTGAGAATTGGCAAGCATTCATGAGAGAGACCCCGAGAAGACGTCGTAGAAGCCGAAATTCTGATACTGCGACAATTATCTCAATTAATAGTTGTTCGGATTGAAAAAATTATTAAATTCACTTGTGTAATATATTTTAGGATTTTTCTCTTGTATACCCCTGTGTTTTTTGTTTAGGTTTTTCTCTTGTATACCCCTGAAATTTCTGGAAAATCATACAAACGCATAACAATCATATTACTAATTCTGAAATTTCTGGAATTCATAGCAACTGATACAAATTTGGAAATTTTTGCAAATACTCACTACTTCATAACAATGGCTAACATAAGGAAAACAAACAAATACAAGATACACTTGAAATAAAACTTAATCATCCTTGACAAACCCGAAATCTCTTTTTTTAAACCTATCACTTGCTCTTTCATGACATTTCCACTTGACGCATCATCAGCTTCATTGTAACACCCCTTCATACCAAGGTACCTTACCAAGGACTACCCTAGCATGAAAGGCTGTTACCATCTCGGTTTCCCGAGGTTAGTACATATAAAAAGCAATTGTCCCAAACACATTTATTAAAAATACGGTAAATGTAAAAGATTATAATGTCTCCAAAACCAATAAATGAATATCCAACTGTTAAAGACTACAAAAGAGAAGCTAAGACTCGCGACGGTGATACTAATCCAGTGTGACGACTCTCCCATGAACGCCCAAAAGCTCACCAAAAGCATCACCTGTCACAATCTGCTCACCATCCCCGAATGGATCACCACGGATTTTACAAAACAACAACGGGGCCAGTACTGCTCAATCAAAATAAGACAAGTGCACAAAGTAACCAGCTGATCATCCTCCATCCCCAGTCTCTCGATCTCACACAGTAACCGACTACACACCGAAGTGTGTAGCCCTGCCAGACTACCCATCCCAACAGGTAGTCCACACCGCCAGTGGGGGACCGCAGCCAATCCCCACCAAAATCTTGCTCATCAACAAGCGATAACCCTGTCCCTTAATGTGCACATCCCATTTCATGGCGGGTTCCACGGAGGGCGAACCAGGGCGTGAAGCCACTCCCGCAAGTGACTCCACCACAGCCATCACAACATCGTCACAACCACCACCACCACACCAACACTCCGATGATCAGCAGAAAACAGTCATACACAATACAATCACATTCTTAAATCAATTAACAGTAACTGAGTAGGGAAACCCTACCTTAGCAACAACAGCAGTGAAGAGAATCAAGCAACTAGAACGGATCCTCTACGAAGTCTTCGCCTATACAATAATCACATAACACAATTACTAATTGCAAAACCCTATTTCCCCCAATTCATGATTAAAGACAAACCCTAGAAATAATCACCAACAAACATGGGGATAAAGACTTACCGACGAAGGAATAAAGGGTTGAATGCGATTGCTATGATTGTCCAAACACACATAGGAGAGATTCAGAGTGATTAGAGCATCGTACGATGTTTAGGTTTTGTAAATAGTGTTTAGAAACTGATTAACGAAAATATATAACGCCCTAATTACTCCCGAATCAAACCGCTGAAATATTACTCGCCAGACCGGATACTCGGTCGAGTATAGAGTATACTCGGCCGAGTATCCTCTACTCGGTCGAGTATTCAGTATACTCGACCGAGTGTTCCTCGACAGTAGACAAACAGACAACACATCACACATAACTCAACCGAGTAGGCCATAGTCGGTCGAGTACCAGCCTATAAAATTCGTAGTATTACAGTCTTTCCCCCTTAAAAAGAACTTCGTCCCCGAAGTTCACACTCTACCCAAAAACAAACACAACAAAACGACCTCCTAACACAACATACCAACAATATAATAACACAAAACATCACAAAACCCAACTAACCCGACTCAAACTACCCCAAAAACACACATGCGACCATCTCCTACTCTCCTAAAAAGACAACAGTTACGTCCCCGTAACCAACCATACCTGATCAAAAAGGTTAGGAAAACGCTCTCGCATAGCCTCCTCTGATTCCCATGTGGCCTCTTCCACATTGTGATTGGACCAAAGTACCTTGAGTAAAACGGTCTCACCATTCCTTGTCTTGCGTAATTTGCGGTCTAGAATCTCCTTAGGGACCTCAGCATAGGATAAGGACTCATCAAGCTCGATATTCTCAACCTCAAGTACATGTGACGGGTCACACACATAGTTCCAGAGCTGTGAAACATGAAAGACATTGTGGACTCTATCGAAAGTTGGTGGAAAAGATAACCTGTAGGCTACCTTGCCTATGCGATCCAAAATCTCATAATGACCTATAAACTTCTAGCTCAACTTGCCTTTCTTTCCAAATCTCATCACTCCTCGCATAGGTGACACTTTTAAAAGGACCTTGTCACCTACTGCGAATTCTATGTCTCTGCGGTGCAAGTCGGCATAACTCTTCTGACGATTTTGAGCCGCTCTCATCTTTTGACGAATTAATCGTACCTGCTCAACCATATCATGCACCATCTGTGGTCCTAAAACCACTGCCTCTGAACTGTCATTCCAACAAACTGGACTTCGGCACTTCCGGCCATATAAAGCCTCAAAAGGTGCCATCCCGATACAAGTATGGTAACTGTTGTTGTACAAAAACTCGATTAGATCAAGCCTGTCCTCCCAGCTGCCCCCAAACTCCATGGCACATACTCTCAACATGTCCTCCAGGGTCTTGATACTCCTCTCATTCTGACCATCAGTTGCAGGATGAAAGACGGTGCTCATCTTCAAGGTAGCACCCATCAAATCCTGCAGTTCCTGCCAAAACTTGGATATAAACCTCGCATCACGATCAGACACTATATCCTTAGATATACCATGTAACTGAACCATATGTCTTCTATAACCCAAGGCCAACTGCATCTTGGACTAGGTATCTTTCATAGGAACAAAATGAGCAGACTTTGTCAACCGATCAACAATTACCCAGATCATGTTATTACCTTGTTGTGACCTAGGTAACCTAACCACAAAGTCCATAGAGATCGACTCCCACTTCCACTCAGGTACCTCCAGGGATTGAATCTTACCTTGTGGTCTCCGCTGCTCACCCTTGACCCTCTGACAGATCAAACACCTAGCCACGAACTCAGCTACATCCCTCTTCATGTTTGGCCACCAGAAAGCCTTCTTAAGGTCTTTATACAGCTTATCACCACCTGGGTGAACCGAATAAGGAGTGCAATAAGCCTCTGTTAGGATCACTCTCCTCAAATCTGCATCATCAGGAACACACCATCTCCCATCAAAACGAACACTCCCGTCTGTGTGGATAGAAAACCTGGAAACTGTGCCACTCTCCACTCTAAACTTCCACTCTTGGATCTTAGGATGAAGCTCTTGCTTACTCTTGATGTTCTCATACAAATCCGGCTTGATCGTCAAATCCCCGATGGTATCCCCTTTCCTTATCCTTATCATAAAGATCCCCATCTTAGACATCTCATCCCTCAGCTTCAGCAAAGACATAACTGTACATAGCGAATGAACGCTCTTCCTACTCAGAGCATCTGCAACAACATTAGCCTTACCCTCATGATAGATGATCTCCATGTCGTAGTCCCCGATCAACTCCATCCATCACCTCTGTCGCATATTAAGCTCCTTCTCAGTGTAGATATACTTTAGACTCTTATGATCTGAAAACACCTTAAAGGTTGTCCCATAAAGGTAGTGCCTCCAAATCTTAAGAGCAAAAACAACTGCACCCAGTTCTAGATCATGAGTAGGATAGTTCTCTTCATATGGCTTCAGCTGCCTCGAAGCATAAGCTATAACCTTCCCTTCCTGCATTAACACACAACCTAGACCATTCTTTGGAGCATCGGTATATACTTCAAAGTTCTCACATCCCTCTGGCAAAGCTAGAATAGGAGCTGTGCTCAAACGCTCCTTTAAGGTCTGGAACGTCGTCTCACAACTCTCATCCCAAACAAATATGGTCTCTTTCCTCATCAAAGCAGTCATAGGCCGTGCTATAGTGGAAAAGTCTTTCACGAATCTCCTGTAGTAGCCAGCAAGGCCCAAGAAACTTCGAACCTTAGCAACACTCTGTAACACCCCGTAATCCGGATTTTTACACACTCTTTGGTGATTCCCACTTAGCCACAGCCTCAATCTTGCTAGGATCCACGGATACTCCCTTCTTAGATATCACATGACCCAAAAAAGCCACCTCCTCTAGCCAGAACTCTTACTTAGATAGCTTGGCATAAAGCTGGTTCTCGCTCGGAGTCTGCAAAACTATCCTTAGGTGCTCCTCATGTTATTCCTTAGTCTTAGAGTAAACTAAGATGTCATCAATGAAGACAACTACAAACTTATCCAAAAACGGACTGAAAATCCGATTCATCAGATCCATGAAAGCTGCTGGTGCATTGGTCAAACCAAAAGGCATTACCACATACTCATAGTGGCCATAATAGGACCGGAAAGCTGTCTTTGGAATATCCTCATCAGCTATCCTCAATTAGTGATAACCTAACCTCAAATCGATCTTAGAGAACACACCTGCTCCACTCAGCTGATCAAACAAGTCATCAATCCTAGGCAAAGGATACTTGTTCTTCACTGTGACACGGTTAAGCTCCCTGTAGTCGATGCATAGCCTCATGCTCCCATCTTTCTTTTTCACAAACAAAACTGGAGCTCCCCATGGCGACACACTTGGCCAGATATACCCCTTGTCTAACAGCTCATGTAACTGTTTCTTCAACTCAGCTAGTTCCTTAGGTGCCATACGATATGGTACTTTAGATATAGGGCATGTTCCAGCTTTAAGCTCCACGTTGAAGTCAACATCTCTCTTTGGTGGTAACTCCGGTATCTCTTTAGGAAAAACATCATCAAACTCTCCCACCACAGGTATATCAGCAGCTGTCTGCGGCTCTACTCGACGGTCTCTCACTTGACAAAGAATCAAGGGACACTTCTTCCTCAAGCATGACTTTAAGGTCATTAGCGCTATGAACTTACTCTTAGGTCTCACAACAAACCCCTTATAAGACACCCTTATACCCTTGGGACCTTTTAAAGACACTTTCTTTTGCCGACAATCTATATTGGGATCATACTTACCCAACCAATCCATCTCGACAATCACCTCAAACCCATCCATAGGAAACTCTAGAAAGTCTACCGGTAAATCTACCCCTCCAACCAACATAGACACTCCCTTGTAAAACTTAACACATGACACTGACTCCCCAGAACGTATAAACACATCATCCTTTACCAGCTCAAACTCCCCCAAGCCCATAGACAAAGCATGACTCCTAGACACAAAGGAGTGTGTTGCCCCCGAATCAAACAGAACAAAAGACGTATATTATGAACAAGAAAGGTACCGGTAACTACATGTGCATCATTATGCGCTTCTTGCTTATCCATCATGAAGAGCTTCCCACTGCTTTTCTGGCCTCTCCCTTGAACCGAAGCATTATAAGTACTCGGCTTGGCTGCCGAATCTTGGGTGACACTGTTGTTCGGGCACTGATATGATCCTCCACTGTTGCGGTTAAAACCGCCATTATTGCTATGTCCACCACGGTTACCCCATGATCCGCCATGCCGATTACTAGCAAAGCTCTGACTCGGACCCTGTGAGAAGTTCCCCTGAAAAGTTCCCGAGCTTACTCCAGTCTTGGCACTCGTGCAGTCTCTTCTCTTGTGGCCTATGCCACCACAGTTTTAGCATGATAGGTTGGAGTTGTCACTCATACTCCGACCACCACCCCTACCCCATCCTCGGGATCCCCTAGAGAAACCAGCCCCACCAGAAAAAGCCTTGGCCTGATTGAAGTTGCCCTTCTTGTTACCCGACTGGTTGTTGTTCCCACTATCAGCCTTTCTCTTCTCATCAGCAGTTCTTTCTGTAGCTTCCCTTGCGAGATCTAACATTCTCTCAGCTTGACCAACCCTCAGATATGCATCCTTAAGATCAGTGATGACTCCAGCTGGTAAACGGTTCGTGATCTTAGCTGACAAACCCCTCTCAAAGCGAAGAGCCAAACCCCTCTGTCCAAGCTGCATGTCCTCCACATAACGAGATAACTCAAGGAACCGGTGATAGTACTCGGTGACGGTCATATCATCGGTCATTGTGAAGGAATCGAACTCAGATCTCAACTTGTGACGGATATGCTCCGACACAAACTGCTCTCTCATAGCACTCTTCAGTCCCGACCATGGTATAGCCCCTAGGCCTTTGACCTGGTAGTAAGCTCTGGCGTCCTCTTTGACATTTTGCCACCACACAGCGGCCTCGCCCCTCAAGTAGTACACTACCTGCTCAACTATCATATCTTGCGGACACTTAACCACTTCCATGAGACTTTCCATCTCACGATGCTAGTTCTCGAGCAACTTAGGTTCCCCAACGCCCTCATAGGTAGGTGGGTTAAAGCGGGCGATGATGATGCTAACTTGGGTAGCATCCACAGGTTTCTCCGCCCCTTTCCCACGTTCTTGAGAGCCTCAAGAAGAGCCTCTTGTTGCTCAATCATACGAGCAATCTCATCTATAGTGATCTCAGAAGCTTGAATTTGCGCAGCAGTTCTTTTTGGCGGCATTTTGAGCTGATAAGAAGTAAAGAAACGTAAGCACAAAAGCCTACGACTCAAAATGTGAGTGAGCGTCCGCCAAAGAAGCACTCGGCCGAGCATATAGTAATACTCGGACTAGTGAGGACTACTCGGTCGAGTATCACTGACACTCGGTCGAGTAGTAAACTCCAGTAGCCAACGTCAAATTCGAAAGAAACATACTCGGTCGAGTATAAACCATACTCGGTGGAGTATGCCCTACTCGGTCGAGTACACCTAAGTAATCGGTCGAGTAAACACATCCAGTAGCCATTGCCACTCACTGCCAAACAACACTCGGTCGAGTACCTGGTTACTCGGCCGAGTACCCCCTACTCGGTCGAGTACCCGCCCTGCTCGGCCGAGTCATGCCAAAACGAACTACAAACAGTAAAGAATACATCCTATCATGCTTTCTACCCAAAATAAAACACATTATGTAACACCCGCGGATTTCCCATTTTGAGATATAAAATTTATTTAACCGTTTAATTAATTTATTTTATATTTTAAAATTATTTAATTTAATTAATTCATTTTTAAGCACGAATTTTATAAAAAGAATATTCTAAAACTTAATTTATATAAAAATACTTATTTTAGTCAGATAATAATAATTGTGACGATAATAATAGTTTTCCGTCTTAAGTTATAGACACATTTCCGTCTAGCAGGATCGTCACATTTCTCTTATAAAGCTATTTCAATTCGGACCAACCCGATGCCGACAACACTCACTCTTACACAGTACCTTTAAATAACTCATTATATATTATTATTACTATATTCATTATTATTATTATACATTGTTATATATATACATATATTTATTATTACTAATATTATTTTGTTGTTGACCCGTCCCCACCCCTTTATTTCTTCCTCCTTCATTTCGAAATGAACCCAGCAACAGCAACAATAAACAACGAAACACACAGAGCAACACACCTCCATTTTCGTCACCTCCAACCTCAGATCCCGCCTCCATTCTCAACCAAATTCGATAAATCTTACACCAATAGCTTCCTCATCTCATTCTCATTCTCTGTATGTAAGAAAGGGCCAACCTTTCGTCCTATTTCAGAACGACCGTCTTACAAGGGATTCGGATTTTGGTCTACTTTCTTTCATTTTTGGGTTTAAGGTCACCCTTGGACGGTTCCTTGGACTTCAAGAGATCAAAAACAGGTAACGGTGATAGGTTACTCGACAAAAATGTCGAAACGCCGTCTTATGTCGTCTTATATACTTTTGTTTGATTAAATTTGATTCCTTGCGTTCCTTTTTTCTCATTTGTATGTTAACTTCCGTCTCGGAACAATGTTGATACGGGCTGGTTTTATGTGGCTTGTTTTCATGTAATTTCGAGACTTGTTAGAATGTATGTCTCTATGTGTGTTTTCATGGCAGCTAACCTGTGGAACAAGCACCGTATAATCGGGTTGCTTGGAGGTGCTTGTTCTTCTTCATACGGCTCTTGAGCTTCCTGGTGTGTTCATGGCAAGTTGTCATACTTTAGTCTAGTTGTTGTTATATCTAACATACCTATAATCGTATAACCTGACTGCTCCATATCAGGAAATAAATATGAGTACTTTGTGAGCCGTTGTAGTACATCAAACTGAGCAACTCGGATATTTCACTAATGTTCTGCGATTTTCATGCCAATCATAGTTGTTATTCATGAATTAACTGTGCTTAATTTCCGTTTTAAATTAGAGTCGTTTGGGTTGTCTTGTGTCCTGTTTTTCAGTCGTGAAAAGGTGTTGGATGGTCTGCTCTATGGGTTTGTTTTAGGCCGGCTGTGGTGGTTTGTTGGGAGGTTGTTTGGGTTGTGTTTGGCGGATATTGGAAGTTAGTTTGGGTGCGTGTAAGTGGTGGTTTCAATGGAAGTGTCTAGGTGTGTTCCCGTCTCAAATGTGGTCTTAGTTTGGCTCAACTTTGGTCTGCTTTATGCGTAGGAATGAGTCTTATTAGGACAGTTTTTACTGTGCTTTTGGGAACTGTTTTGGACAGCCCATTCACGGCTGCTTTTGGTCCGGATTGGGACAATTTCCATGCCGAATATGGGTTATTGTGGGACGGTTTTATGAGCGTTATGTGAGCTATTTTGGGAAGGTACAATGCTGTTTTGTGGGACCGTTTTGAGTCAGTTTTTGCAGGTATCTGGGCAGGCTTTCTGGCTGGTCTGACACGTTCATTTTGGGCAGGAATGCGGACTGTTTGGGACGGTGAAAGGGTGGTAGAAATGGACTATTTTGAGACAGTCAAGCATGAGTTTTGGTGGCTGATTTGGGTAGTTACATGGCTGAGTTGGGTAGTGGTTTAGGTGGTGTGTTGGTGACCGTTGTGGCTTGAGCAAGAGCGGTATGTGGCCTGGTCAGGGGCTGCCTGCGGCCTGGTCAGTGGTCAGTGGCTAAGGCTGGCCAGTTATGGCCCTAGTCATGAGGTTGAGCCGTGGCCTAGCCTCGGGTTGTGTACCTTCTTGAGTCGATTTAAATTTGTGTTTTTGTTTATTTAGAACCCGTCTCATGCTTTGTATAACTTAATTCGTTAAATACCATTCATTTATATATTTTTCTCACATGAACCATAATTGTGGAATTCATTATTTGATTATCTCATTTATATATAAAATAACGTGCTTTCCTTATAATACGCATCCAATTCAATGTAATTATTCATGCCTTGTGAGTAGTAAATGGTTTATCTTACAATTGAGTCATTTATAATTGTATGCTTGTTTTGCTTATTATAAATGGTTCATCTCCGTTTGTTTACATTTTTATTCATGTGACAAATATTTAAGAAATGGGTTACTTATTCATATTCATGAATATAATTTGTCATGAAAGGTCTCACTTGGATTATCATCGGTTCGTTACATGTAGTAGTCTCTTTCCAAGTTGATTCGTATCGCTTGGTTGAGTCGTATTCTTGATAATGCCTTTATGTTATACCTATTTGCTTGACTTATCTTTACGCCTCTTTCGGACTGTCCTGCCGATTGTGGGTTTAGCTCATATTTTCCGCCCCTTTCGATCTCTCCGCCGATTGTGGGTTCTCGATTTCCGATCTGTCTTCGAGTCTTGGATGCGGACCGTTCTGCCGCATGTCGAATCGGGAACTGTACTGTCCCGAGAGTCTGGCCAGATTTAGACTAGGACTGAGTCTTGGGAGTACCATTGTCGTCCTACCAGGGGAATTATATATTGATATATGAGTAGTAAAGGTCTTGCTTGGTTATAGTTATTGGTATTTGTCTTTCAAGGTAAGAGTGATGCCTTGTGTTGTTTGTCTTGGTCCTATCGGATACTAGGGGTGAGCTATAAGCCCTCTAGTTGCGATATGATCGTCGGGATTGATGTTCCCATCCGTTCTTATGTTGAGATGCAAGCCATAAGTATGAATGTGACATTAGTAGCCACGTCCCGTGCAATGTTTGCTAAGTGGTTTTCCAAATAATGGCTACGGTTTCTATTCTTGTAATTTACATTGGTTAATCCCTTACTTAACTGCTTCACATGATTCGGATTCTAATCTCATATCTATGTTGTAATTTCTTGAAATGCGTACTTTTGCATAAATGACCGTATTCTTGTCTTTCATATTATTTAATGGTCTCCCGTGAACAGTTGAATCTTTATTATGCTAATGTTGGCCTATCTTGTTCTATCTCAATTATTTGCCATGTTTACATATAAACTTGATATTCTTATCTTTTGTATGTGTCTTATATGACTTACCTGTTTTAGTTCCTTGTTATGTTCGTTTTGACATTTTGTGGCTGGGAGAACCTTGAGTTACTCCCCACTGACTGTGGCGTTCATGTTTACATGAATGACAGGTATTAGTTGGTGCATTCATGGGGTGAAGACATGTGTGAGCTAGCGAGCACTTTGGCCTTTTAGTCGGTTTACTACGATTGTTTAGACTCACATTTTATTGTTTTGTCATTCGAGGGATATCTTTTCCCTCACCTTGACTATCACGTTTGTATAATTTAAACTTTATTTCCGCATTCTTTGTTTGTGTTTGGTATTTTAATAAAACCGCGCTTTAAATTTTAAAAGTTTCAAAAATTCCCTATTTTCCGCTTGAATTTATAGGTTATATTTTCCGCTTTATCGCGGGGTGTCACACATTACGTCATGAATCTGAAAACCAAATAGTAAACACGTAACATGCCAATCATTTTCATGCCAAAACCGTTTCCAATGATTTGACATAACAATTCCATCATGCCTTTCTACAAATTCTCAATGTCCTTCTCAAATTTCACACATTACACCTTCTACCACATATTTCAAGCATTCAACTTCGACACACCACACATATATATTAAATAAACAAACAACACATTCCCTTCGTGACCGGCTTGAGTTCGTGAGGGCCATAATGCGACTCCGGGACGTCTCCCAAGTCCTTGCGGTAGCTCCAAACAAATCTCCCCGGGTTCATTTTATTTAGACTCCCTAAGTTCATCGGGTTCATTTGTTTTTGGTGACGGAATCGTCAGCTCTGATACCACTTTGTAACACCCCCTCATACCAAGGTACCTTACCAAGGACTGCCCTAGCATGAAAGGCTGTTATAATCTCGGTTTCCCGAGGTTAGTACATATAAAAAGCAACTGTCCCAAACACATTTATTAAAAATACGGTAAATGTAAAAGATTACAATGTCTCCAAAACCAATAAATGAATATCCAACTGTTAAAGACTACAAAAGAGAAGTTAAGACTCGCGACGATGATACCAATCCAGTGTGACAACTCTCCCATGAACGCCCCAAAGCTCACCAAAAGCATCACCTGTCACAATCTGCTCACCATCCCCGAATGGATCACCACAGATTTTACAAAACAACAACGGAGTCAGTACTGCTCAATCAAAATAAGGCAAGTGCACAAAGTAACCAGCTGATCATCCTCCATCCCCGGTCTCCCGATCTCACACAGTAACCGACTATACACCAAAGTGTGTAGCCCTGCCAGACTACCCATCGCAACAGGTAGTCCACGCCGCCAATGGGGGACAGCAGCCAATCCCCACCAAAATCCCGTTCATCAACGAGCGATAACCCTGTCCCTTAATGTGCACATCCCCTTTCATGGCGGGTTCCACGGAGGCCGAACCAGGGCGTGAAGCCACTCCCGCAAGTGACTCCACCACAGCCATCACAACATTGTCACAACCACCACCACCACACCAACACTCCGATGATCAGCAGAAAACAGTCATACACAATACAATCACATTTATAAATCAATTAACAGTAACTGAGTAGGGAAACCCTACCTTAGCAACAACAGCAGTGAAGAGAATCAAGCAACTAGAACGGCTCCTCTACGAAGTCTTCGCCTAAACAATAATCACATAACACAATTACTAATTGCAAAACCCCATTTCCCCCAATTCATGATTAAAGACAAACCCTAGAAATAATCACCAACAAACATGGGGATAAAGACTTACCGACGAAGGAATAAAGGGTTGAATGCGATTGCTATGATTGTCCACACACAGAGGAGAGATTCGGAGTGATTAGAGCATCGTACGATGTTTAGGTTTTGTAAATAGTGTTTAGAAACTAATTAACGAAAATATATAACGCCCTAATTACTCCCGAATCAAACCGCTGAAATATTACTCGCCAGACCGGATACTCGGTCGAGTATAGAGTATACTCGGCCGAGTATCTTCTACTCGGCCGAGTATTCAGTATACTCGGCCGAGTGTTCCTCGGCATTAGCCAAACAGACTACACAACACACACTACTTGACCGAGTAGGCCATACTCGGTCGAGTACCAGCCTATAAAATCCGTAGTATTACATTCATCTTCACATGATATCTCCAAACTTTTTGTTATTGTCAAATGATTTTCAGTCTACCACGTCACAAAATTATTACAATCTAAACACTTAAAATACGCTTTCATTGGATTATTAATTGACCCGAAAATTTTGATGATAGCGTTTTTGCCACAACGATTGCAACATTGATTCTTAAAATTAAGGCCTTCAATTGGGTGGTTTCTCCACATTGAGGATGATGTCGACATAAATAGAGAGATGAAGAAGAAAATTGAAGTGAAAAATAGAAGAATATGAAGATGAGTGAAAAATAGAAGAAGATGAAGATGTTTATATAGTTGGGATTTAGAAAAAAATGTAGGGAATATAACCATTACACTTCAAAAATATAACCGTTACACTTCAAAAATCTAACCGTTATAATTCAAAAATAACCGTTATTATTCAAAAATACCGTTACAATTATAAAATAACCGTTATAATTCAAAAATACCGTTATAACTCAAAAATACCGTTATAATTAAAAAAACCGTTATAATTCAAAAAAACCGTTACAATTCAAAAATAACCGTTATAATTCAAAAATACCGTTACAATTAAAAAATAACCTTTATAATTCCAAAATAACCGTTACAATTCAAAAATAACCGTTATAATTCAAAAATGACCGTTACAATTCAAAAAATTGTTACCGTTTTGAACCGACTTCTTATAAATAGTCCTTGCTATGTCCATTTGAATCATAACATCCCATCTTATTCACTCACTACAATACTAAAATGGTTCTCACAAATACTCAGAAAATCAGAGCTTATCAACTAAGGATCGATCACATCGTTGCGGATTTACCAGTGTTAGTGTCTCGCCTTAAATTAGTCGTTCCTAGTGCCACTGTATGGCACTTGCTTGAAAATCCTCCAATTGGAAGCCTTTGTATCATCCTATCTAGGAACCCAGAAAGTATACTAACTCCAGGAGTTACTGATGAGGTTGTTTCTGGTGAAACGTTAACCGGAAAGATGTGGGAGTTTCGCAGGTTAAAACTGATGTCTTTGTCTATTTTGAGCGCATGCTAACCGTGATCGATTACGCAACACTATCGTAATTATGTGCCGGTAGAGTGTTCAACTTAGGAAATGTCAAACTCAACATCACTGATTTCTTGGAACAATATGTTGCTAGCCAATCTAAAGAAATTGAGGCTTGAGATTACGTACAAGATCTGGAATCGTCATCTTCATCATCGGAAGATAATTAAGTTCGATAGTTATTTAATTACGTTTTAATTAAGTTGTATTTTTAAATTATGTCATCGTTTCATTTCCATTTAACTACGTATTAATTCCCGTTGTATTTTCAATTTATGTTTTACCTTATTAAGTGTTGTCTCTGTATTATGTCCTATTGTTAAATTGTATCGTGTTAAATTAAGTTCTCGGCTACGTTTAATTTTTGTTAACTGCGTTTTAATTTGTATTGTTTAACTACGGGATTGATCAATAAAAAGATTACTAAAATTAAATTAATGAAAACAAAAAAAAAACCATAAAAATTAGGCATAAAAATTATCCATACAAAGATACTAAACTATCCATACAAACATAATCTGAACAAAGAGACAAACATAAAAAATAAAAACAAACTAGTCGTCATACACGTCTTCATAGTAGAGACACATGTCCGCAAACAAATCCTCTAGAGTCTCTCTCTCGGCCTCCTCACTAGTTTGCTGGAAGACGTTCTTGAATTTACGACTAAGAGCTAGGGCGACCTCCGGCTCCTTATGAAACTCGACAGACCGAAAATAGAGGCGGTGTGAGGGGGGGGGGGGGGGATATACAAATAGGGGTGTGAAATCTCCGTATACCAAGTCATGTATCCATGACCATACTCGAAAGGCATATATGCTTTCCTTGACAGTTTTCGTAACGGTGTTATCGAATTTTCGCTCCCCCATGTCTTATCGGGCTCTTACACGAAGTCTAGCCTGTAATTCCCGTTCGCCACACGAGACTCAACAATCGGAATAGGCATCGGGACCGGGATAGCTTGAATGTACCCAAAATGACACATGCACCGATCCGGCTGGTATGGCTCTACTATATCAAGATACCTGATAAAACTCGAGTAAAGCGATACTCTGCAAGCTCCCTGGGGACGGTTCCCGTAGGACAACCATCGGACATGCTCCGACCTAAGATCGTCCAAACTATGACGATACATCTAAAAATTATAAGAATCGTCCTTAGCCCGAGGCAAGCTGGCCCAAGCCTTGACTAGAGGACGGTCCTCAAAAAAGAATCCAGCGTCGGGTCGGAACCTGGGAAAGTACTCGTATATCCATGCCTGGAGTAACGGTAGACACCCAATAACACCAGTACTATCTTGGCGCGATGTTATCCCTAACTGTCAGTACAAGTAAGCCAAACAAGCGGCACCACAAGCATAGTAACCAACCCGATCAAGACTATCAAACAAGGGCAACAACTGAGCGGACACCCTATCACCGCTCTTATCCATGAAAAGTGTATGACCCAGTTAAATCAAGAGGTAAGCCCGTAATGAGTCTTGCTCGTTTCCTAGGTAAACAACATTCCTCATGTCTGAAGTAAGTGAACCGCCATTCTTATAGCGCGGTGGTACAACCTCGGACTCCGGAACTCCATAAAACCTCGCAATCTTACCCCTCAAACCACTATCATCACCCTTGGCCAAACCGTCCACACGCACCCGCTCACCACTAATAGGTATCCCAAGAATATGCTGGATATCATGGAGCATGATACTATTCTCTCCAAAAGGCATATAGAAAGTGTTAGTATCCGGGCACCACCTCTCGATAAAAGCACTAAGGAGGTTATCGTCTAGATAACTCATTTCTGCACCTCCCGCCGACCATCCAGTGATGATTGGGCCGCATGTTTGGTACGCGGAACGATTTATGATAGTTCGTAAGTTTATCGTCAAGTGATAGCTCAAATACTTGTGTTTACCCCTTGGTCGTCATCTACCCGCCGATACGGTCGTTTTGACAGTAACTAGAGTCCATTTGGAGTCCGGGTCAAAAATCGCTTCATTTTCTAATAAACCGTTTAAAATGCCGAGTCGGAATGCTCTAGAATATTCCAGATATTTATTCCATAAATTAATTTTATATCTTTTGGTAAAATATATCCCGAATATCTTATTTTAAGAAATAATGAAGTTGAGATCCACCGCAATTCCCTAAAAGAAACGCGGAATTCTTTTTTCCGCAGGAGGAAACCACTGGGGAAATGTAACACCCCCATATACCAAGGAGCCTTAACAAGACCTTCCCTAGCATATAAGGACGTTACCATCTCGGTTGCCCGAGGAAAGTAATTATCAAAAGTCTATAAAAGAACGTTTACAATGTATTACAACTGATTAAACCAAAACTACTGATACAAAAGATACAACTCGACATTCTTAGGGGAACTATCTTTGAACGTAACTCGTGAAAAACCTATCCCTGCCACGACTCCAGCTACTTCCAAAATATCACCTGTACGACCGACTGCTCACCATAAGGGATCACGGCAGACACAACGGAAACAAACAAGAAACAATCACACAAGGTCAGTAACTGAGGCAAGACACAACATCAACTACCAATATACTACAAACACAACCAAGCACACACACAAGTCACAACCACTCCAGCCAATCACTGTCATTGACTGTCCACTGGACCAGCCCTGCCAGTGGGGGACCGCGGCCGTACCCACCAAATCCTCGCTCATCAAACTGAGCGATAAACCCATGACCATTAATGTGAACATCCCCTCCTGTGGCGGGTTCCACAGAGGGCGAATCAAGGGCGTGAAGCCACTCCCGCAAGTGACTCCACTCAGCCAGGGACGCGCCCCGAAGAACACAAAAAGCTTTACAATAATCACAAACATGCCAATCGAGACAACACAACACCAACCAACACCACAATCGATCCAATCATACCGACACTACAATCAACACAACAACAGACACACTAAACAACCAACAGAAACTAAGTAGGCGAACCTACCGTTTGCCAACCGTAGTGATTCCTTGTTCAATCACATGACATCAACCAAGCAAGAAAAACTTCTATACAAACAGTACAAACACCTATTACTATTACCACAACCCTACAAGAACAACAATCGACAAAGATGACGATGATGACATACCTACGCATAGCATATCGGCGTCAAGACCGCTACCCGACTCAAGCAACCTATCCCCATGGTACAAGCATCCTTAAATGCTCCCGTGGAAGGAATTATGGTGTAGGAAATGAGGAAAGGCGACATCTAGGTCTGAAGGAAGGAGGCAGAAATTATTTGCGATTCTATCAAAACACGATTATAAACCCTCGCTGTAAAGACACTACTCGATCGAGTAACTAACTTACTCAATTGAGTGGCCTCTACTCGATCGAGTACACAATATACTCGATCGAGTGACCTCGACTAGATCGAGTACCACTTAACCAAAGCCTATCACGACACGAGACATCTCTTGTACGAATTCCCAATGGCTACAACATGCCCTTAAGGTCGGTCAACGTCAGTCAACGAGTCCCTAAAAGGACGGGTATTACAGTCTTCCCCCCTTAAAAGGAACTTTGTCCCCGAAGTTTGACTCATCCTCCCCCCCCCCCCCCCCACCCCCCGAACCACACGACAAGAAACCAAGGTCGACACCACCGTTTACCTGACACAGGTCAACAACCATCTCGAAGCATTATCCGACTACGTATGTCCATCAAACATCATCATCGTCAATTGCCTAACACACACACACCACACACACACAAGCCTCAATGAACCACTACTTGAGTTACCGAACACATAACATGCACCAACACGACCAACTCGACTACCGCTTATACTACTACATTGAGCTATTCAGACACGTATTAACGCAACTACGAGACTATACTTTCACTGGCCAACAATTACCAACACAAAACATGCAACCCAACGGTCCTATCTCAGATTTACAGCCATGCACGATTCAAAGCCGCACGACACAAAACCACTGATGGCAACCCCGCTACTGCTAAAGACATCATATTCCCATGGTAACATAACAAATGATTACTGTAAATAAGGTATAACGACATGTCATTTTGTTCGACAATTATTCACTCTCATTCAATTATACAACTCCCACAATAAAACTATTCAAACCAATATAAACTCATACTTTAAATGTAACAGAGATACTATAAAACATCACGAACATACTGCAAAATTTTTATAATTACGGCATTTTTCCTTTGCGGCATTACTCTTCCCCTCTAAAAGGAACTTCGTCCCCGTTGATCACCACCAAACGACTTCCCTGTCCCTCAACGCGACACCTATTGCATCTTATCGACATTACTCATAAGCCACGACTAACATTAATTCATATACGCACGCCACTTTACTAACGGACATTACGTGATCACAACCCATACAAACGTAAACCATAGAAATTACATACGACTTTACGGATATATATGTATAAATTGTAATAAACTGGCAGCATCACAACAACTTTATATTATACAACCACACTGAAGAAGTGAGAATATTATAAACATATTATTCGATTAAGCCACGACAGATGGTACGCGCATAAAGATTACAAGGTAACACAAATACTATTAAAACTGCAAAGTACCCGCAATGATATGTGTTATCGTCTCGTCACACTTATATCGCACAAAACTTCACCTATAACTCAGGCACAAGTCAAAACATGACTAACGATGAGGCTAATACACATTACTAACCATCAAAAACCATGACTAATATAGAAACATCCAAAGATATGAGCATTCAAACAATTTAAATCTCGAAAAGTGCCTGTAACAGTGACACTCGATCGAGTTGGTCAGGCACTCGATCGAGCTGGACCTACTCGATCGAGCTGGACCTACTCGATCAAGTATCTTACCTACTCGATCGAGTAGCCCGAGATCAGAATACTCCTCCACAAGACACACCTACAGCTACTCGATCGAGTGAGGGGCACTCGATTGACTTGCACAAGTCAAAAACTGCCCATAACTCCAAACACAAGGTATATAACCACCTAAATACGAGTCGGGATGCTAACTGTTTTGTGTGGATTTTGCGCAAGGCGAAATCAGGCCAGGGTGAAACTGTGTAGGGTTAACTAGCTCTAGGTAGTCTGTTGGTCAGGTCGTCAGGGTGCAATAACAAGACGTAAATGAAATAACAACAATAACAAGATAAGAAATTTTGTACGTGGAAAACCCTTGAATGGGAAAAAACCACGGGCACCAAGCCAGGAGAGGATTTCACTATATAATTTGAGAGAATAATTATATGATAATAACAATCTTTGTATTTCTCTAAGTATTGCGTATGCTTCTTCTTGCGTATGAATGGGGTCTCTTCTGAAATCTTCAAAGTGTTCCTTATATAGTGTTCTTCCCTGAACGGCTGCTTGATCTGGTATTAAAGGCAGAATATTCTCCATAATTGCCGGTAATAATCACCGAATATTTCTCTCTTAATTATCGTATTTACTGCATAATCTTCACACTTAATGTTGCGCATTTAATTCGTTTAATATACGCGAATGTGGTCTAATATCGTCCTGATATTTTGACCGTTGTCCTCTCCATGGCTTGGCGCCTATCTTCATGTGCCCTGATAGCCTGGCACCCTGACAGCCTGGCAGTCAAGTTTAGATGAAATATTGATCAGGGCGGTCTGTGGATTTCCAGGCCTAACAATTGCCCTTTATCTCCTTATTTGTAGTGCCAGGACGAAAAAATGAGGAGATAACTTTAATCTTGGTAAGATTACCCAACGGTTAAGTTTTTCCTGATCAGTTTCCTGTAACGGCTCTTTTACTGCAGTTGCTGACGCGTGGTTTATTTACTGCAACTTCCTTAATGATTTTGCGGCTGAAACCCTAATGTTCTTTGCTATAAATACTTGTGTGCTTCATTAAGTTAAACTCATCAACATAATTTCTTCTTATTTTATTTCTTTAACAATCTTTTTCTTCAGTTTTCTTAATTTCCAACTTCCTCAATCTTTGATCAATCTTCCATAATCTTTTAAAAAATGGTTGCAAAGAAAACATCTACCAGGGCAGCGGTTCCTGCAACTCCTCCTCCTCAGAATCCTGAGGAAATTTCTTCAGAAACCTTGCCTGCTTCTTCTGCTGCTCCATCTCCCATAGTAAATAAGCCGAGTGATCCTCCATTGGAGATGATCTCAATATCTCATGGTGCTTTCCAATTCAAGCCTACGAAGGCTTTAAATGAGGACTAGTCTCCTGCAAACCGTTTGAAGCCTGAGTTCGAGAAGATTTTGAAGGATAAGGGGATCATTCCTGCTGATGCTGAAGTCTGGATCCCTGAGGATTCTCCTATCAGGGCTGACTGGGCTTGTCCTGGTTGGTTCTGCATCCATGACTGGGCCTTTAGGGCAGGCTGTAAGCTTCCTTTTTCTCCTCTTATGGTTGAGGTTATTAAGGAAATCGGTGTTCCATCTTATCAATTAATGCCAATGGTGTGGAAGGTTGTATGTTCTATTGAGAACCTCTGTAAAAAACACAATATTTCTTTTTCTCTTGACGATTTGAAGACCTATTATTCTGTTAAAACAAACAGTCCTAGCCGTATAAGTTTTAAGGTCAGGGCGTCTACTACTCCTCTTCTGAGTAATTTGGACAGCGGTCATGATAAAGGCTGGGCTGCTGGCTATATGTTTGTTAGAACCAATTCTGTGGGTCCTGACCTGGCGTATTTAAATCATGAAGCCTGCATTGCTGGTGAGTCTTTTGGTTTCTTTCTCTGCCTTGCATGTTTTATCTGTTAGCAAAAAATATAATGAAAATAATAAGTCATACCTCTTATGTGTGCAGTTGATGATTGGGTTACTGAAACTGAGTATCCCACTCCCAATGTTTCTGCTTTCCTTGTTATTCCTCCTTTGGAGAGGTCCTGACCTCTCTGTTGTGGGGTTGGTCACCTTCCACGCTGTTTGAAGGCTGACGGTGCTCCCGGGCGCCTAAAGCTTCGGGGGGTCGCTAGTGCCACTACTTGAGCGATAAGTCCATCTTGATTTTTCCTTTCTTTTCATCTGGGTTTCCTGATGATGTTTTGGTTTATATTGCTGATACAGTATTTCGTGTTGCAGCCACCAGGTCGTCTATTCGCCTTGCCGTTTGGTATGGTGACCTCTCACCAGTGGCTAAGATTAAGGAGGAAGGTCCCCGGGAGGCGGGGATACTGAGCTCGTTATTGACTTGACTGAGCGATCGATCTCGCCAAGGTCACTGCTTTGCCTGCTCTCTGTGAAACAAGTTCAAGAAAGCCAAAAAAGGAGAATTGAAGATGTTGATGTTTCGCCTTGGTCGGGAGGTGAGAGCCGGGTTGGATAATATGAAGGTCTGCTAGGGTGAAGATCGGGGACTATGCGACTTCTAAATCGGATGTCATGCTTACCCTTGGCCTGTTGAGACTGCTACTCGGCAAACGATTGCTTGATGGATCATTCATCGACCTCTTGGCTGGTGCCCCTGCTGGCTTTGAAGGAGGTAGGTTGGCATAATTTCTATATGTGTTTTGTTTTGGTAGTTTTCTATTGTTGGTATAAGTTACTCATACTTTTCTTGTTTTTGACCAGGGTGCTGCGACCTGTCTCCATAATGCTTATCAGGCTACTTCTTTGGTAGCCAGAATTGATCTGATGAGATCAGATTATGATAGGCTAAAGTCTGAGCTGGATTTTGCACGAGCTGACCTGACTGCTAAAGCTGCTGACTTGACCAGGGTGCAGGCGGAGAAGGATGCTGCTAAGACTGAGGCAGTTTCTAGCAAGCGGCTGTTGCAGGAGGCCTTGGATAGGAATGAGGAGCTCACCCAAGAGAGGGATGACTTGGAGTTCAAGCTGAATGATGCTTCCCTCTATTTCTATATTAAAGGAAGGGCGGCTGCTATGTTAGAGCCTGTCGAGGCCAGGGCCAAGTGGGATCCTGCAGCTGAGATGGCCTTTGCTGCCTCAAAGTATCCTGACCTGCACAATTTGGAAAACGAGCAGGAGGTCGACTCTCCAGGGGAGCAGGATGTTGGCGCTGATCTGGCTAAGAGTGAGGAGCCGGTTGTTGATGCTGCTGCTGTTTCTAAGGAGAAACAGTGATAAATATTTTTAGTTGGTATTTTGGCCCATCCAGGAGGGATGTCCCTGGACAAACATTTTTTCTTTTCCTGTTTTGGGTCAGGGAGGTTGCCCCTGGCTTTTATGAATATTTTGGCACCTTTGCCCCAGGGGGTAAAGGTTTTTATTAATATGGGCATGGTGGCCTTCTTTTGGCTTATTCTGTCTTTTGCTTTACTTGTGAATTTCATCCTGTTGGTGCGGTCAAACGTTATGCTTGAATAACCTGCACATTATTTTTGTTTTAATTTTGTTATGAGTATTTAAACCAAGTATAGTTTTTTGCTATAATGGTTGAAGGGGTGGGAAATCCGGCATGTCAGGAGGGCTTATGTCCCCTGCCTAGCTAGAGGGCTTGGTATTCGGCCTGTCAAGAGGGCATTTAGACTGATGGTCGTGATAAAACATCCTTGCACCTGTCTTGCTGCGTCCAGCCGGTTGTAATCCGTGGCAGTAAACCTAGTCAGGTCAGGCAATTATTTCATGCCTGATTGGTCCTGACTCTTTACTGTATCTGGTGGTGGTTACCAACTCGTCAGGCACGATTAAGTGCATAATTTTTGTTTCAGGAATATACAGTAGAGTAGCCCTCAATCCTGAATATTTATGCATATAATCTTTCATTATGTATGATTGTTCAGGATTCAAAAAGTAAATAGATGGGTTAGTTGATCAGATATAAAATACAGACAAGGCATGTAAAACATATAGTTCATCACATAGCATGTTGGGTTGAGTAGTAATTTATACCTGATTGTAGCCTGATCTTTACATATGGAATAATTTTAAATGAGTTACATTCCAGGATCTTGGGATCATTTCCCCTTCTAGCGTTTGGAGCCTATATGCTCTTTGTCCAACAATTGAATCAATCAAGTAAGGGCCTTCCCATGTGGGAGCCAGTTTGCTCGCTTGACTTTTCTTTTTATTTGGGAATACTTTACGTAAGACCAGGTCTCCTTTTTAAAGACCCGACCCGACGTTTTTATTGTAAGTCCTGGCGACTGCTTGTTGATATGATGCCATCCTGATTTTGGCAGCGTCTCTTAATTCTTCTGTCAGAACCAAATTATCTTGCATCAGGTCTTTGTTTGCTTCAACGTTGTTCAGGTTGTATCTGGATGTTGGTACTCGTACTTCCGCAGGGATGACAGCTTCACAGCCATACACCAGGGAATAAGGTGTTTGGCCTGTTGCAGTTTTTGGAGTTGTCCTGTCTGCCCATAGTACTAATGGAAGTTCTTCAGCCCATCTGCCTCGTCTTCTTTTCAGCTTCTTTTTTAGGCAGCTTATGATTACCTTGTTGCTTGACTCCACCTGGCCATTAGCTTTTGGATATCCAGGGGTCGATGTTACCAGGTTGATATTCTATTCTTGGCAAAATGCTTGGGTCCTTTTCCCCACGAACTGAGTTCCGTTGTCACATACTATTTCTGATGGGACTCCATATCTACAAATAATGTTTGTCCTGATGAAGGATATTACTTCTTTTTCAGTTACTTGCCTGAAAGAGTCAGCCTCAATCCATTTGGAGAAGTAATCAGTCATAGCTAACATGAAGACTTTTTGCCCTGGAGCTACAGGCAGTTTTCCCACAATATCCATGCCCCATTTTATAAATGGCCAGGGTGCGGAAATTGAATGAAGGAGTTCAGATGGCTGATGTATGATTGGTGCATGAATTTGGCAGGCTTCGCATTTTGAAGAGTATTCCAGGCAGTCAGCCCTCAGTGTAGACAAGTAGTAGCCTGTTCTGAGAACTTTGCTTGCCAGGCTCTTTCCTCCTTTGTGGTTGCCACAATGTCCATCATGTATTTCTTGAAGTACTAGTTTGGCTTCGTCAGGCTCCAAGCATCTCAGGTAGGGTCCAGCCTGCGATCTCTTGAACATGGTGTTATTGATGATAGCATAAGTTGAAGCTCTAATTTTAAAAGCCCTTGCTTCATGTCTTCCCTGAGGCAGTATTCCTCGGAGAAACCAATCATAATAGGGTTTAGTCCAAGAGTTATTGTCCTGATTGACAGGATTGACCTGTTCAGGTTTGCTGATGGTTGGCTCTAATAAGTGCACAATTGGTATTTTGTCGAAAACAGTGGGGGTGAAATTTGAACCTAGGTTGGCCAGAGCATCAGCCTGGGTATTCAGGTCTCTTGATATTTGATCTATGTCAAATAAAGAAAATTTAGTGGTAAGGTTTTTTGCATATTCTAAATACGAAATCATTTTTGCATCCTAAGCCATATAAATTCCCTTTATTTGATTAGGAATTAATAGTGAGTCAGTTTTTACCTTTAGGTTTTGAACACCGAGATCTAGACATACCTTTAAGCCTGCTATCAGGGCTTCATATTCTGCTTCATTGTTGGTAGCTTTGAACTCACAGCTTACAGCCTGAGCTATTACGTCTCCCTGTGGTGATTTAAGTACTAGTCCTAACCCTGTTCCCCTGGCGTTGGATGCCCCATCTATGAATAGGGTCCATTCTTGGTCTAGGGTTTTATTTTCTAGTTGGTTGACCTCTTTTATTAGGTCTGTTCCGTGTTAGGGCTGAAATCACCACAAAGTCTGCTAGGGCCTGCGATTTGATCGCTGCCCTGGGTTCAAAGGAGATGTCATATGTGCTAATTTGTACTGACCATTTGGCCATCCTGCCTGAAAGTTCAGGTTTACGCAGGACAAATTTTATGGGCAGGTTGGTCCTGACTATAATGGGGTGACTTTCAAAATAGGGTCTCAACTTGGTACATGACATAATTAAAGCTAGAATGTATTTTTCAAGTAGTCCATACCTCAACTCAGCATCTAGCAGGCTTTTACTTACATAGTAGACTGGATGTTGCTGCCCATCTTGTTCTTTCACCAGATCACACGATCGCTGTCTCAAAGACATGATAGGTATATCTTGACAGAGGTTCTCCCTTTTCTGGCTTAGCCAGTAAGGGTGGAGATGACAAATAGGGTTTTAGATCCTGAAAGGCTGCCTCATGCTCATCCGTCCACTGGAATTGTTTATTCTTCCTGAGGAGGTTATAGAATGTCTTGCATCTTTCAGAAGATCTTGATATAAAGTGGTTCAGGGCAGCTACCCGGCCTGTCAATTTTTGGATATCTTTGACAGACTTGGGTGACTATAGTTCCAGGATAGCCTTTATCTGTTCAGGGCTGGCTTCTATGCCTCTCTTTGTGACCATATATCCGAGAAATTTGCCTGTAGAGACTCCAAAGTGGCACTTTGCAGGGTTTAGTTTCATGTTATATTTTTCTAATATCTCAAATGCTATTTCTAGATGCTTCACATGGTCTTCTGCATTCTTGGATTTCACCACCATGTCGTCTATGTATACTTCCATAATGTCACCTATCTGGTCTTTAAACATCATGTTGACCAGGCGCTGGTACGTTGCCCCTGCATTCTTCAGGCCGAAAGGCATGGCAGTGTAACAGTATATGCCTCGGTCTGTAATAAATGCAGTACTCACCTGGTCAGCAGGGTGCATCTTTATCTGATTGAATCCACTGGAAGCATCCATGAATGTTAACATTTCGTGGCCTGTTGTGGCGTCTACCATGGCATCTATATGAGGCAGGGGGAATGGATCTTTAGGACAGGCTTTGTTCAGGTCAGTGTAGTCTACACAGACTCTCCACTTTCCATTCTTTTTCTGCACAACAACTACGTTAGCCAGCCATTCAGGGTACATTACTTCCCTGATCATCCCCATATCCAAGAGTTTTTCTACTTCCTCATTTATTATGGTGTTTCTTTCAGCTGCAAATTTGCGCCTTTTCTGCTGTACAGGCTTAAAAGATGGGTCAACATTGAGCTTATGAGTAATTATATCAGCACTAATTCCAGTCATATCAAAATGTGACCAAGCAAACCAAGATGATTTATTTTTAAGGAATTTTACCAGTTCAGGCCTGACACTATCTGGTGCGTAAGATCCTATCAATACATACCTGTCAGGATACTCAGGGTCTAGTATTATCTGATCTGTTTCCATTCTGGGAGGTGCCACATAAGTGCTCTGACAGGTAATCTTAATTGCTATGTCGTGGACTTACCTGTCTTGGAAGGCTTCAAGGCTGCTGTGTAGCATTCCTGGGCTGTCTTGTGATCCCCTTTGATTGTGGCTATGCCCCAGTCTGTTGGTATCTTGATGCACTGGTGATAGGTTAATGGTACGGCCTTGACATTGTGAATCCAAGGTCTACCCAGGATAGCGTTATAGGATGACAGGCAGTCAAGGACTCCAAATTTCTCATAGGATGAGACTCCTTCCACGTAGGTTGGGAGGTGTATTTCTCCTAAAGTGCTCCTGGTTTCACCGCTGAATCCTACTAGGACGCTGGATTTCTTGGTGATTTGATCCTCGTTTATCTTCATGCCTTTCAGTACGTCAAGCATGATCAGGTTCACTGAGCTGCCTCCATCTACCAGAATCCTTCTTACTGTGGCTATTCCAATCTGCATAGAGATTACCAGGCCATCATGATGAACATCAGGGATGCCCACCAGGTCACAATCATTGAAAGTGATTGTTGGGACAAGATCCGGTTTGCAGGGTGACACAGTCCTTGGTGTCCTGGCTATCTTCTTCGCTACTGAACTTGTCAGGCCGCAAATCTCTGATCCGCCAGATATGAATTTTACTTCATAGATTGGTGGTGGTGGAGGGAGATTACGATCCTGCTTATGCTCCTGGTTTTCCTTATCCTTGTTTGCGTTCCTGCCCTTTGTCTTGATCAGGTCTTTTAAGTACCCTGATTTTAACAGGTAGGCTACCTCCTTCCTCAGGGTGAAACAATCATCCGTGGTGTGTCCAATATCCATGTGAAATTCGCACCATTTTGAATTGTCTCTTCTGGGATTTGGATTTTCTGACTTCATGGGCCATCTAAATCCTGTTCCCATGTTGTCAAGTCTCTGGATCAATCCTGCAATATCAACACTGAAGTTATGTTCGGAGATAGGTGGATAAACCTTAACCTTACCTTGATATTCATGAGCCAGGTTGACTTCTGACTGATCTGGCTTGGAATATGGAGTAGGTCTATAATTGTTCCCTCTGTTGCTTTTCCTATTGTTTCTTTCATGGTCCTTCGATCTACTGGGTGATCCAAGTTTGTAGCTTTTATCTTCTTCCAGCCTGATGAAGGCGAGAGTCTTGGCCTGAACATCTTCAAAGGTGTGGCAGGGATACTTAGTGAGTTCGCTGTATAGGTCACTGTATGGTAGTAACCCATGTCTGAATGCCTCCACTGCTGTTCCAACGTCACACCTGGGTATAGACACTATTTCTTTGTTGAATCTTGCAAGAAATGTCCTGAGAGTTTCATCAGGCTTCTGTGTAACTCGGTAAAGGTCACTGGATCGTTTCTCCAACTCCCTGCTGCTCGCAAACCGCTGTTGAAATCGTTGATCGGTTGGCAAAGGAATGGATCTTTGCCAGGTTGGCGGTTGATGTACCATTGTAGGGCAGGGCCAGTCAGGGTTGTTCCAAATCCCTTGCACATGCAAACTTGTCTGAACTCGCTGGGAATAGATGCAGCCAACATCTTTTGCTTGTAAAGGGCCACGTGATTTTATGGATCCGTGGTTCCATCATAGACCCTCATGGATGGAATTGTAAACTTTTTTGGTAGGTCTACCTTTGCTATTTCGTCTATGAAAGGCGAATCAGCATAGCTATCAGGGGCAGCTTCTTCCATGCTGGCATGTACTCCTGGTATCTTATCGAACTTTTCGTTGAATTTCTTGATCTCCTGAACTACTGCCATCATGATGGCTGCTGCAGATTCATCAGGTTTCTCTTTATCATCATCTTTTGGTTCATCATCACCATCTACGTTAATGACTTTAGGAATACTATGCTCTCACAAATCCTGTGAAACAAATCCAGAAATATGCAAGTACGGCCTTATGGCCACCTATACAAACCAAGTTCGAAGAAAAGTACCAGCCGAAACAAACTAAGATCCACCATCAACTACAAATATAAAAGAACGAAATGGAGTATCATCACTCCTCCTGCTGGTGCTGCTCGTCCATCACTGCGTCCTCATCACCACCACCACCTGAAGTGCCTATTCCCGATGCACCATGTCCCGCATCACCACCGGCTCCAGCATCTGGTCTCACGTACCAAGGGGTCAAACCACCGTAAGGGTACGCCTGAGGCTCTTCCCAAGTAGACATGTCGACCCCATAAGAGTGGAAAGCCCCGCTGCTGTCTCCGACTCCCCTCCACCAATCGGATGAGGTCCCGAGGTCCTAATACCCTGAATATACACCATCTCATGTAGGTTCCAGAGTGTCAAGGTAGAGGACACTCTCTCGGCAAGGTAGCTCTCACGCGTCTCCGGGGTATCAAAAGAAGGGTAGCCAGAAAACGGATACTGTGGTGGTACCGGCTGCTGTGGCTGAGTCTCAACCACTCTCTCTCGCACTCGGCGTGGCCCTCTCCCCACTCTAGGTCTATCCCCCCTCAGCTTTCACGTTCTCCCTCTTCCTCGGCTCGGGCATGACCCGGAGGATCTCCGGGTCGATGAAGTACGTCTGCCTCGCAGGACGCGCATCCTTCTCCTCCTCGTCAGAATCGGCAGATACTACTGCCGTGGGTAAAGGCTCTGTCGGTGGGAGGTGCTCAGGAGCTGGTATTCTCATCCAACTCATGCCCCACGACCTCCATGCTAAACTGCAATCCTCCAAGGTTATCAACCATTTCAGGTCGAGGAAGTAGGCTCTGTCCATGGTAGGTACCGGGGTCTCTAAATGGGTGTAGCCGGGGAAGCCTCAAAGGAAGTTAGCTTCTCAGCTAATCGTGTGGCAATGGCACCACTGTTGGGAAATGTGTCCTCAACAATGGTGCGATCACATGATTTAAATATCATTATTAAATCTCATTTTAAGAATACAATTGGGAAGTAATATTGTTATTCATCAATCGGTCAACATATATCGGTAATGATTGGTGACTAGAGTTTGACATTCTTTGTCGTGTGACGGTGGTGATCAGTTGACCCCCTAGGTCATACCTAAAGGGCAATACTCTTAATTGATTATTTAATTAATCGTATAATGTTGCGAGTTAATTAAATTACTTAAAAATTGACGGACGATTTTGGAAGTAAAATTTACGTATCAAATTGAAATGTGATTAAATGAGATACGGTCTGAGTAATTAAATTGTATAATTACTCGGATGAAATAAATTGTTTAATGTAACAATTAAATTGAATGAATTGTTATAAATACAATCAGTTGTGATTTATAAATTGGTAAAAATTATTTCGGCACAGTAATTATGGAATTACTATATCAATTTTTGTATGTGACGTATTTTTATTAATACGTTGATTTTTAATATGTTAAAAAAAAATACATTACAAATTATGTTACATGTGACATGTTACATATTGACAATTGACAAAATAATATGGATTCCATATTATCATATGGACCGAAATAAAGAAGAGGTTTAAGCTAATTAAATTGTTTAATTAGTAGCTAAACATAATGATTGTTTTGCTTTAGTAGCCTTACATACCTATAGTGCATTGTGAAGACAAATGAGCCCATGCATTGGCTCCTTTCCACCTCCTCTTGGCCGGATTTTTAGAGAAGAAAAACCACTTGGTTTTTCTTCTTATTTTTGATATACACCATAATGTAATGTGTGTATTATTCATTCTTTTACTTATCCAAAATATAGAATTCTAGAGAGACAAAAACCTCTCTTCTTCTTCCTCCATAAAACCGAAACATTTATGTGTTTATAAATGTTTTTGGTTCAATTTTTCTACCACATTAATATTATACTAGTTCTTGTAATATTAATCAAATTAAGTGAAAGCCTTGGGTATAAAGCTTGGGGAGAGATCTTATGCTTAGATCTTTGTTCTTCCATAAGGATAAGCTCAAGAACAAGAGAGAAAGGTGATCTCTCTTGTGCCCTTTAAACCGAAATCTACAATGTAAGGACATGATTTCTCTTCTATTTTATTATATTGTTTGCATGCATAAGATCCGTTTTAATTTATGACAAATTAATTAGACATATATGAGTATGTTAAATATGTATATAGATCTACATTTCCTTCAATTGGTATCAGAGCCACGGTTGTTTGCATGCAAATTGGTTAAAAGTTTTTCCGAGTTATAAGAATAACAAAATAAAACTTATAAATTTTGTGTTATTATGATATATCACGAAATCATTACATGCATGTTAATATTTCTGGTCCTAAAGTGTTTTGGGATTTTTGGTTAATTTTTCGGATTTTTATTGTTCATAATTTACTATAATGGCATTTAAATGTGATTTTATGAGTAAAAATGTCATTTTTGGTCGAAAATTAGCTATACTTCGAATTTTAAGTTGATCTTTGGATATGTTATCACATATATTATTTTGAGATAACCTGTAATTTTTCATAATTTTTGCACTTGTTATGCTCGAAAAATGAATTTTTCATTATTAAATATGGATTTAAGAGAAAAATAGGTTAATATGAGTTAAATTTCGAATCTGGTCATAGACAATTTATATGTTGTCACATGCAATTTTACAAGATGTGTGTAAAATAATTGGCTATAAAGAAGTCTTTTAGCATGATTTATGAATTTTTGAAGAAAAATGACATAAATAGTGACATTATTAGTGAAAATTAATAAAATATATTCTATGACTTAGGAAAAACGTCTAATGTTGTATTTATTGTATTTTTCAGATCTAAAATTGAAAAGTTAATGAAAATAATTTTTCCATGTTTTTATGATTATTTTATTAAATATCGATAAACCGCAACATTGTTTTTCCGGAAAATTTTCGAAATTTTTAACCTAAGATTTTGAACATTATGAGTGTCATGGAATTTTTCCAGAATGTTCATGAATTTAAATTTCAAATTTTGAATTTATTTGAAATTTTGTGATTTATTTGAAGTTTAATAGCTTATTTTTGTAATTTTGGTCCATTTATGAACAATTTTGTAAATAAAAGTTAATTATGGTCAAAATTATTAGTGAAGACTATATTTTGAGTCCTAAGAGGTTAGGGTAATTAACTTATGCATAAATATGAGTTTATGTATTTTTGTGATTATAAAATGTTGAAATCACGCAATCCGTAAAAACCGAGTAATATATGATATTGGCTAATTAAAAGGCGATTTAGCATAAAAATTGAGCATGTTCATACATATTATAATGCTGCATTTTTCCTTTATGATTGTCATAATTTTAATTTATGTAATTTTGAATTATGTAATTTTACTTAGTATGGCCTTAGATTTTAATTGGTATTTCCCGAAATGTATGGGAATATCGATTCGGTTGTAATTTTTATTGTGATCTCGTATCACCGTTTTGTAATTTAATAGATTTATTTTATTTTAGTTACAAATGTATAATAGGAAATTATGTAATTTATTATGTAATTTTATTCATTCCTAGTTTCCAAAAGACGGATTTCTTCAAGAATGACGATACATAAAGACGGTGTTACCTCGAGATGCGTGCCACAACCGAAGTTCAAGGGACCAATGGAGTTGGTTTCCGAATTTGTAATAGATTAAGAGTTTTTCTATTTTAGGAAAGGCCATACTAGGATTTATTTATTTTTTATGCTTGCATTTTATTTTATGTCACATGCATCGCTAAATCGCCATAACTAAAACATGCATCCTTATCTTATCGAGTTTATCGACCGTGTCAATTCGAATTATCGTAGTTCACCGCTTTAGTTCACTTAAAACGTGATAGATAATAAATTGACATGACCTCTCGCTAAAACAATTAATTGAGACATAGCCTTACCAAATAGTAGAAACCATGAAAACCTATTTCGCGAGGGAGTGCGCTCGGCTACCCCGGGGTACAAACCTTGTTACGTAGGGGAAGTGGGTGATAAATGTCTATCCACCGAATTCATGTTGATGAAGGTTGCATCGGCTACCCCGTGCCTAAGTTAATGTGGGTTTGGATAATGGACACATTTATTCGAAATTTGGATTGAACTCAACAAAAGTTATTGATAAGGGTTGCATCGGCTACCCCGTGCCCTTGTTGATGTGTTTTGGGCTATAGATAAACATTAGAGTAATTTTATCGACCAAGAGTTCTAAAAGTAGAATCGATTAAAAGGTTAATCCACCGAGTTATATTGATAAAGGTTGAATCGGCTACCCCGTGCCTAAGTCAATATGAATTTGGGTCTTGGAATCATTTATCATAGTTGGGTAGAGGTCACTATGTAAATGCTATACTTGTTATTTCAAGTATTTATAAAACGATAAATGTTAAAGTTTTCCACTATTCCGTTTTTATATTGTTCTATAATCTTTGCCACAATTCATATACGATATCATTTCGATTTTTCAAAATCTCCATTAAAACATCGTAACTAGAGACAAATTTGAATTTTGCTTCTAAAAACCTCAAATGAACCATTGCTAAGGATCTCTTGTAAAGAGTATAGATTAAAGTTATTCATTATCAAACAGGTTTTTGATTCTTGACTAACACATCTACTTAGAATGGATTGTTATTCATATACTTAATTGAATTAAGTACCTTGAAGCGATAAATTATTTTGGTAATTAGTTTTGTCAAGAATTCGTAATTGACCAAAATAACGCAACCACCTCAATGAAAGTTTTTAAGACTAAAACGAACAAATGAAGAGTGTTCTTCATGAATTCAATTTTGCTTCTCAAAGCAAAGACTCATTGAAATGAGTGGGAGCATTCTCTTAAACCGTTAAGATGAGGACGAGGTTCAAGAAGTAAAGATTATAATGGAATTGATACAAGGTAATGTTAAAGGTAAAGTTGTTGAGAATGACGATACTAAACCTATCAATCCCGACCGATAAGTTTCCATTGTCTTAAATGTTGGACACGAGAAAGGAAACTACCCCAATTATTGAAGAATCAAAAAGTTAGTTGTGGGACATCTAATGGGACCTTCTTCGTTGAATGTTTATTTGATTAAACATAAATTTTGCTAGTATTACTTCGTCAATATTAGAAACCGGTGGTGGTTTTCATCATTATGTTTGATACATAGGATGATTAGAATATGACGACTAGCAACAATGAAGTCAAGAGATAGAGTCATTGTGTACTAAATCTAGTTTTCGGGTTTGGAGTTGTACTTAATTGTGACTATTAAGTACGTAAACTCTAAATAAGAATACAATTTGTTAAAGATACAAAAGAGGTTTCACTTTTGTGACCATATACACCATGATTTGATGTATGGCTAGCCCATCATCAAGGTGATTATATTCTAAACCAAACTAGAATAATATATCATGAAGATGATGCAAGACTCAAATTGGTAACCCAAGATTAAACCTTAATATTTTGGAATGATGAACGCAAAGAGTCATCGAGTACTCTTGAAACCACTAGATTGTTAATGGTATATGTGTATCTTGTATTCAAAGCAAGATGTCTCGTGCCTTTTGGTTGAAAAGGTGATCGAGGTTGTATATCATCGATCCAAAATAGGTTGATCATTATCTTTTACCAACGATTTAAGTTGACACTAATATGTTCACTTAATAAGGTAAATAAAGAAATCTTTGAAGAAGTTCAAGAGTTCAAGGAATCACGATTTAGTCGTGATGGGATTATCAAAGTGAAGACTTTGATATAAGCCAAAGGAAATGTGATATAGTATCACAAGTTAATCTCTCTTAGCACGCATTATGAAATAATGTGTGATTGGATAAGAAATCAAACGCTATTCGATATGGTTTGGATTTCAATCAAGTTACTTTGAGTTACTTGATCCTTTTGGGGTTTTTATCATTTTTGTCTAAATTATTTTTCCACTAAAACGAATCATATGAGATATGAAATGGTAAGGGTACCATGTTTGTAAGTTTTCACAAGAAACAAATGCTCATTTTTCCCTTTCCAATTATCACGAGTACGACGGGTTTGCGGCTCATGAAGCTGTCTTTCTAAAATACAAGTTTATTTTTGAAGACAGAGTGGGAGAAATTATTCAAAGAGCCACAAAGAGCCACAAGATGTTATGTCGCAAGAAACTGGTCTTTCTTGGCTACATGAGATGTTTTGTGTAAAACGTTGTCGCAAGAAACTGGTCTTTCTTGGCTACATGAGACGTTTTGTGTGAGACATTGTTTCTTCAAAACCTAGGAGGTTAAAATTCATCACTTGTTAAGAATGATGAATTCATGCTACTTTTAAGAAAGTAAAGAGCTTATAACTTACAAAAGAAATTGTTTGATTCAAATTGATTACTTCTAGAAAGTAATGAACATATGACTTACATGAGAGTGTTTAAGTCACAACTCAATATAAAGCTTAGAGCCATGAAAATCCAAAATAAAAGGGCTTGATTAGTTGCAAAGGGTTTTGCACTAATAAAGACAAATTTCAAAATTTGATTGGATGCAAAGGGTTTTGCACTAATTGAAATGCTTAAGTCTATTTGGATCTTCTTAGGGATTGTGTTTCATTATGAGGTTATGAAATACATAGCAAGTGAATCTAAAACCCACTTCTTCAATTAGAAGGAATGTATTCAATACATGTCTTGAGTTTTGAAGATTCTTGCAATCCTAAGATAATGTGAAACTTAAGAGAGGGTCTTAAGTAGGACATCAATGAGTTGGAATCAACATTTTTGGATCATGTGATAAAACATTTCTTGATATGTCGAGAAGTTGTGTTTATACATGAAGTTTAGTGGGAGTTACGGAAATTTTAATTAGTCCGATATGTGGATGACATATTGATCATCGAGAATGATTTAAGACTTTTGGAGTATTATAATACATCTTGAATATCCGGATTTATGAAGATAAATCCACATGATATTAGCGTCAGTAAGAAGTCTTATGAAGATAAATCCACATGATATTAGCGTCAGTAAGAAGTCTTATGGTGCGATCACATGATTTAAATATCATTATTAAATCTCATTTTAAGAATACAATTGGGAAGTAATATTGTTACTGTCAACTGGTCAACATATATCGGTAATGATTGGCTGACTAGAGTTTGACATTACTGTCGTGTGACGGTGGTGATCAGTTGACCCCCTAGGTCATACCTAAAGGGCAATACTCTTAATTGATTATTTAATTAATCGTATAATGTTGCGAGTTAATTAAATTACTTAAAAATTGACGGACGATTTTGGAAGTAAAATTTACGTATCAAATTGAAATGTGATTAAATGAGATACGGTCTGAGTAATTAAATTGTATAATTACTCGGATGAAATAAATTGTTTAATGTAACAATTAAATTGAATGAATTGTTATAAATACAATCAGTTGTGATTTATAAATTGGTAAAAATTATTTCGGCACAGTAATTATGGAATTACTATATCAATTTTTGTATGTGACGTATTTTTATTAATACGTTGATTTTTAATATGTTAAAAAAAAATACATTACAAATTATGTTACATGTGACATGTTACATATTGACAATTGACAAAATAATATGGATTCCATATTATCATATGGACCGAAATAAAGAAGAGGTTTAAGCTAATTAAATTGTTTAATTAGTAGCTAAATATAATGATTGTTTTGCTTTAGTAGCCTTACATACCTATAGTGCATTGTGAAGACAAATGAGCCCATGCATTGGCTCCTTTCCACCTCCTCTTGGCCGGATTTTTAGAGAAGAAAAACCACTTGGTTTTTCTTCTTATTTTTGATATACACCATAATGTAATGTGTGTATTATTCATTCTTTTACTTATCCAAAATATAGAATTCTAGAGAGACAAAAACCTCTCTTCTTCTTCCTCCATAAAACCGAAACATTTATGTGTTTATAAATGTTTTTGGTTCAATTTTTCTACCACATTAATATTATACTAGTTCTTGTAATATTAATCAAATTAAGTGAAAGCCTTGGGTATAAAGCTTGGGGAGAGATCTTATGCTTAGATCTTTGTTCTTCCATAAGGATAAGCTCAAGAACAAGAGAGAAAGGTGATCTCTCTTGTGCCCTTTAAACCGAAATCTACAATGTAAGGACATGATTTCTCTTCTATTTTATTATATTGTTTGCATGCATAAGATCCGTTTTAATTTATGACAAATTAATTAGACATATATGAGTATGTTAAATATGTATATAGATCTATATTTCCTTCAACCACAACTCAGGAACCTAGTGTCAGACGAGGCCATCAAAGCTAGGCTGGCACACACCATGGCAGGGGCATTAAAAACCACTCTCTGAGTCCGCTCGGGGTTAAGGTACGCCATCAGAAGCATCAACTCATGTGAGTTCAACTTACTCACATCTTTCCTCTTGTAAAGAAGACACGTCAAGGCACGAAGAAATATCTTCAAAGTGACATGTTGAACGTCATTAATCAACATGTTACTCGAAGTGGGAGTTGATTTCCCAGTGATACAAGGCATAAGACTACTCACCCCACACTCAGCCGGTATGTCACGAAGTGCTCCCTTGGCAGGCTTGGCCAAGCCAAGGTGAGAAGCAAATAGGTCCATGGTCAAGATAAAGCTCGTATTCATGAGGCGGAACTCCACAGTTTGTTCCACCGACTCGTATTTAAACGAGCTCATGAACTCAAGGGTCAGAAAGGCGTACGAATACTTCCGGAGGTGATAAAGCCCAGTCATCCCCAAGGTCTCAAAGATGTTCCTGACATCGGTCTCAATACCCAGGTCATCCAAAGGGGTTATGTCGATACAGCGGGTTGGTCTCATACTACGACCCTGCAAAACCACAAACCTCTTCCTCTGTGTGAAATCCACGAAAACTACCGACGGGTATTTTGGCATAGTCGGGACTACCGGTCCACTCCCCTCCCCCACTTCGGGCTCAGAAGCCCTACTCCGTCGGTCTCGAGATCTGTTTCAGCATACAATTTAAATACACCCCCACATATACACGGAAACATACACAGCATTCATGTTTGTTCATAAAAAGAATCATCTAGTTACACACTATCACCAACAATCCCAAATTACAAGTAAAATTCCCAATTTCAGTTATCAGACGGTCTCTACAGCTATAAAATTTTTGACATATTTAGCATGAATTAACATTACTACTACTACTTTTAGAACTCAAACCTTCAAAACATCTTCATATACAAACCAATTTCACAACAACATGGGACGAATTTCAGTTTGGGGCACTTTTAAGACGGAGTTTTAAGACAAATTTTTGACTGAAAATCACAAAAATCAACTCTATACATGATATATATGACATAAATTACCCAATTTTCATCTTTTTACACACAAAAGACAACCAAAAATCAATCCAATTTACCAAACCCTAGAAAATTCGAGTCACTCAAACCCCTATTTTGATTCGATTTTTGCATGGTTATCAACAATAATCATCAATGGAAAGCATCTAGATCATATTGCAACAATTAGAAGCAAGATTTAATTCATATAAATCGATTTTCCAACAGTTTCTAACACCCTATATGTGTCTAACTAATTAAAATATCGAAATAAGATAAACATTCATACCTTAACTGATTAGCAAGTAAAAAGAGCGAATTAAGCAAAGAAATCACCAAATCCAAGCACCAACCCAACAAGAATCCAAGGTTTTTGAGAGAGATTTAGGAATTAGGGTTTGCGAAATAGAAGAAGAAATAAGAAGAATGAACAAATGAAAATGGTTTATGAACCCGCAATTTCCCGGGTAATGTAGCACTTACTCGATCGACTAAGTATGTTACTCGATCGAGTGGCCTCCACTCGATCGAGTTTTCGCAGGAAATTCCAACTTTCTCGACGTAATAGCTTCATAACTAGATCGAATGAGGTCTACTCGGTCTAGTAGGCACTCATACTCGATTAAGCAAGTCTATATACGAGGTCGGAAATACAAGATTAACTAAATATTCCTGCAAAACAGCAACGCGTGTCGATTCCAGAAATGAATTCGGATATCGGCACCGGTTAATATATTCATTCACATCACATTACTACTACACAAGTACCACGTATCAATCTAACAAATACATTACCTCGTTCAACTCGTTATTTTCAAACTATAACAATTATTATGCAACCAATGGACTACCTTTTTGCTTCAACACACATACCTCTAGCATGTTTTCTTTACCCCTAATCACACTATCGTGACCTCAACCAGACGATTCCTAAACATGCATTTGTAACCTTGATATTATAACTATTAATCACATCACTCTAGGCATTCACCTATCATTTAACTTTCATTTATCATCCAAGTCTACTAATGACCAACTTATAACAACAATTGACAAACAACTTTCTCAACCCAATTATGCCATATTGCGGAAGCATTCAACTATTCATCTATCACATTTGCTCCACTACCATCTTAATGACCACTACACAATCTACAACTTGCCAATCATCAACATTACTACCACATACAAGACTCACAAGCTTCCATGTCAATTACCAATACCATCCATTTAGAACAAACACTACTATGACCATATGCCACACACTAGCACATATTGCAAACGATTCACCATCTCTATTCAACCACAAGATTTGACAATTCTCACCACACATATGCTAGCATTAACATAACTTTATCACACGCTCTTCTATCGTAACCATAGACTATGTAAAGCACATAATTCCCGACTCACTACTCCCTTAACCAGTGACTGGCTTAAACATAATGGGGCCATGATTTTGAAATGAGGGCGCCTACTCACCCAAAATCTAGCATCAGCTGGGGCTCCCAATACACATACACCAGGTTCATTTTATTAGACCCACTACGTTCATTAGGCTCATTTGTTACAGGTTCCAAAATCGTTGCTCTGATACCACTTTGTAACACCCCCATATACCAAGGAGCCTTAACAAGACCTTCCCTAGCATATAAGGACGTTACCATCTCGGTTGCCCGAGGAAAGTAATTATCAAAAGTCGATAAAAGAACGTTTACAATGTATTACAAGTGATTAAACCAAAACTACTGATACAAAAGATACAACTCGACATTCTTAGGGGAACTATCTTTGAACGTAACTCGTGAAAGACCTATCCCTGCCACGACTCCAGCTACTTCCAAAACATCACTTGTATGACCGATTGCTCACCATAAGGGATCACGGCAGACAAAATGGAAACAAACAAGAAACAACCACACAAGGTCAGTAACTAAGGCAAGACATAACATCAACTACCAATATACTACAAACACAACCAAGCACACACACAAGTCACAACCACTCCAGCCAATCACCGTCACCGACTGTCCACTGGACCAGCCCTGCCAGTGGGGGACCGCAGCCGTACCCACCAAATCCTCGCTCATCATACCGAGAGATAAACCCATGACCATTAATGTGAACATCCCCTCCTGTGGCGGGGTCCACAGAGGGCGAATCAAGGGCGTGAAGCCACTCCCGCAAGTTACTCCACTCAGCCAGGGACGCGCCCCGAAGAACACGGACATCTTTACAATAATCACAAACACGCCAATCGAGACAACACAACACCAACCAACACAACAATCGATCCAATTATACCGACACTACAATCAACACAACAACAGACACACTAAACAACCAACAGTAACTGAGTTGGCGAACCTACCTTTAGCCAACCGCAACGATTCCTTGTTCAATCACATGACATCAACCAAGTAAGCGAAACCCCTATACAAACAGTACAAACACCTATTACTATTACCACAACCCTACAAGAACAACAATCAACAAAGATGATGATGATGACATACCTACGCATAGCATATCGGCGTCAAGACCGCTACCCGACTCAAGCAACCTATCCCCAAGGCACAAGCATCCTCAAAGGCTCTCATGGAAGGAATTATAGTGAAGGACATGAGGAAAGACGACATCTAGGTCTGAAGGAAGGAGGCGGAAATTATTTGCGATTCTATCAAAACACGATTATTAACCCTCGCTGTAAAGACGCTACTCGATCGAGTACACAACATACTCGATCGAGTGACCTCGACTAGATCGAATACCACTCAACCAAAGCCTATCACGACATAAGACATCTCTTGTACGAATTCCCAATGGCTACAACATACCCCTAAGGTCGGTCAACGTCAGTCAACGGGTCCCTAAAAGGACGGGTATTACAGGAAATGACGCAACAAATACCGCGCCTCTTCGAAAGATCGCATCAGTTGCTGCGCCTCTTCCCCAACTCATTTCTGCCTGTTTTCAGATTTTTTCGTGATTTGTTTCCAAAGTTTGAGTCATTCCATAACTCTCCATATTTTTTAGTATAAATAGGGACCTTCGTTCCACATATTTTTCACGCGATTGTCCGCCCTTCTCATATCTCTTTGCATTCTAAGACCGTGCTCTAAGCTTTTCACGTTTACGTGCTTGATCAATCGACCACGTAAGCTCAGATCATTCTGAGTACCGGTCACGTTGCATGACCGACCAATTTGACCACTACACATCCATCAACTTAATCAAAATCCTCTAACGAGGGCACTTTCTACATACATTCGAGTCGAGCAATCACTATACATTAACTTAGTTAATCTCGTTTCGTCAAACATGTAAGTCTGAGGGTGTAAATCCCACTTTATTTTTATTGTATTTTATTTTTGTACTAATTAATGTAAGATTTACGTCAAAAGTATGCTTAAAATCGACTCCTAAAACCCTATCAAACCATTTTTACGGATCAGCAGCAAACAGACATCGAGAAGAAACGTAGCAACTGATGTGCCTCTTCGAAGAGTCGCAGCATCTGTTGCGCCTCTTCCAGAGGGTGCCGCAGTTCCTACTCTTCTTCTTCCTCGGTTCTCTGTTGATTCGTTCCTTTTGTCTTAATTTCTTGTTTTTTTTTTCTTTCCTCACACATAATAAATTTTAATACATTCTTAATATTTATCATGTTTTATTTACGGTTTAAATCACTAATAATCGATATTTGCGGGTTTTCGCCATCAAATCAAACTCGGATTTTAGAGACTCAATTCGTTCATATCAGGTTTCTGGAATCCGTCCTTGTACATGTTTTCATCAGTTTATTACGTCCTTTCAAATCGTTTCCGCCTTCGTATACAAACCTAATTCATCCTAACTCGTTTTAACCCGTTCTTAACTCGTTTTAATTCGTTTTAATTCGTTTTAATTCGTGTTTATCGCTTTTATGACGGTTCTGCATGTAATTAATCCGTTAAATCACTTTCACTTGAGTCAAATATCAATAATCAATCGTTAAATACACCAACGAACATTAACAGACCCGCAGTTCTGACTTCACAACTAGAACTCACCTCAGGAACAAACGCAGTAATAGTTGCGCCTCTTCCAAGGGACGCAACAATGTTGCGCCTGTTCCGGGATGTGTTCTGTCTCTGATTTCCGTTCTTGATTTGACTTATCCTTTAATAGTGTAATTAATCGACTATTAGCCGTAATATTACTCTTAATTTGTCCATATTTTCTAACCTTATTTATTTTCTTTTATTTTGCTCAAATCGTCCGTCTTAAATGTATTTTTGACGTAAATTAATTAATTATTGTAATCCATTTTAATTTTAATTATTGTAATTTTAATTATCGCCATTTATTTATCGTTTATCATGTATGGTTTATTTATTTGTTTCTCACATGTAAATTAATTTAACTTCCCAATTCGACATAATTGAGTGTTAATTATTTGATCATCGACATAGTTTAATTCACATGCTAAGATCAAAACGTTGGATGTTGCATTGCATGCATATAATCGACAACATATCAAATATGAATAATTTCCCTAATCATTAGTAGAGGCCGCTATCGAGGCGGGCGGGATTAGGTGTTCAAATAAACAGCTTCCTAATACGTACCCTCACCCCTTACTCCAGATCTCTGTGAACATCCGTGTTCATTGGCATCCACGAGAGTCATTCTAGACATAGAATGCTAAGGGTAACGAGTTCTTAGTGTTCATATCACAACTTTGTGTCTTGACATGACACGAGGTATTCGAACGGTTCCAATTTCCCATAAAAATTGGTGGCGACTCCATAAATGCAAACGCTTGTTCCCAAGCGCCCTTGTGGGCCCCCCGTGTCCACAGTTTGGCGACTCCGCTGGGGATTAATACACTTACGTGTTGTCAAGGGTGAAACTTGAACAAGGTTAGGGAATAGTTTATACGAGATAACGATTGACATCAACCATACCGTGGTACATACTCATGTTTGTATCAAGGGCTTTCACTACTCTAGGAAATGGACTAGGAACCGACCTTACTCTTGTTTGGCACGGACCTCTCCAAAAACTAGGGTTTGATTGCTTGGTATGGCAACCCACCTTTTAAACCAAAACCCTATAAATGCACTCAGCATACCGTTATAATGCCTGTAAGAATGCTCATATCATATGTGATCACCATTTTGTAAACAAAACCATGACGAAATTTTGTAAAATAAAAACAACCTTTTAAAATATAAACATTTTCAAAAATGGCCTAAATTAGGGCAAAATGAGTCAAAATTTTGTCCAAATGTCCAGTCAAAATTCGGGCCTCAAAACCCATTTCAAAACCCCACTTTAAGTCAGCACTCCTACAACTACACTACAGTTGCTTAGGACAAACATTTCAAAACTTTGTCATTTTTAAACCTCACTTAACACAAGTGGCACACTCCCACTTCAAAAGTTGAGTCTTCTTTTGAGTAAGTGTGCTAAAATGGTCGATCGTGTTTTGATTCGTCATCGATCTCTTATCCAGTTTCCAAGATGCCTGGAACTAGTCACGCAAGTGTTAATGAACAACCCTAAAATGATAATGATCTAATCCTAGCTGCGCTCATTCGTCTCCAAACAAGCCAAGACCAAGCGTATGCTCGCCTCAACGCTATTGAAGGCCTAATTGTTGCCGTAGAAACTAGGCTTCCTCCTGCAGAAAATGATGTTCCTAAGCGAGCGTACATGATGACATTCCACCCTTTGTTGGGCAACCAGAACCCAACCTCCCACTATGTCCTACTGAAGCTGAAAAGCGACTCCAATACTTGGAGGAGCAACTAATGTACCTTAAGGGAGATGACATCTACATAGAGAATAATCGTAAGTATGAGGCCGTGAATGCTCAATTGCCAACCAACTTCAACATGACTGACATCCCGAAGTTCAAGGGGCATGAAAACCCTTTGAACCACATTCGTGCTTTCAAAGATTACATGTCTATCAAAGGCATCAAACCCGAGATGTTCCTAAGGATCTTTCCTTCATCTCTCGACACCATTCCTATGCAATGGTTTTACTCTTTGGAACACAAGAAGATTCCCACCTGGGATGATTCTGTAATTGAATTCACTAAGCAATACGCGGATAATGCCGAGATCCAAGTCAACATGTGCACTCTAAAGGTTCTTACCCAAAGCGAGAAAGAAGGCTTCACCGACTTCCTAAGTAGGTGGAGGAAGACTAGCACACAACTGGTTGAACGTCCAGATGAAACTACTCTTGTGGAAAAGTTCGTAGATAACCTGAGACCCATTTATGAAAATCACTTGAGATACTAAAACATAAAGTCCTTCAAAGATCTGACTGTGCTAGGGACGAGAATTGAAAATGACATCCGTAAAGGACTCTTGTCCAAAACTGTAGGTCGTGGATATCAAGGTTCAACGAGTCGTTCTTATGGCTCTACTTGCAAGACTGATGAGGTTAACCTTGTCGAATCATCAAAGAAGAATAACCCACAAAGGAAGTTCACAAACATTGGCGATACATACTCCAATGCTCTGAAAAGATTGATGAAACAAGGTAAGCTCCAACCCATATGACCTACACCTGACCCAGAAAAGAAGTCTAAATTTTGGAATGAGAATGCATAGTGCGAATATCATAGAGTCAAGGGACACGATACAGAGAAGTGTTTTAAGCTAAAGCATGTCCTTCAGGATATGATTGAAGATGATCGTTTACCCATACCTCCTGGAGGTAAGCCTAGTAATACTCAGAATCCTCTTGGAGTTCTGATGATCACAGATGAAGAATCCACCTTGGATTGTCCATACCTCATTTCTCCTGCCGAGGATGAAATTAATGCACTAGAAGGTGAGGGGAGTTATTCCACCATTTCTCCCACCATTGCCGATTTTATTGCATGGGCAAAGAGTGTAAGTAGGCAAGATGCCACCATGGCAGAATCCACCATATCAAGGAACCTCCTTCATTCTTCAGCTTGTTTTCCCAATAGATGTAAACCCGAGTGAAGTCCACCATGTAGAGCCTAGTTCTCATTGTAATTGATCGAGCATGGTATCCTGGCACATTAACTGGGGGCTCGATCAACCGCGGACGCTGCATCAGCCAAACCTACGAAGAAAGATGGGAATTAATTCCCACATGGTCAACCGAGAAAAAAACGAAAAAAAAAAGGTTGATATATATAAAAAAAGAAAGGAAAGTGGGTTCTTACCTGCAAAATGATGGGACTTCCCAAATAAGGAAGCTCGCGGTTGGCTTTTCTGTTATCCAAACCAAGAATAGTCTCTCCTAAGCAAAGGCATGCTGGGCTTTTGCGCAGCTCCATTTGTTCTACTAGGCTCAGAAAATGAGGATCCCCTCGCATCTCCTTGTAAACATGCCCTTGAAGGACATAACAGTGAAGTAGACATAAGGACTCCTTTCGAGGTCATAAGACGGTCAACCTCAGCCTTGGTCAATCCGAGCAAGTCTCTAAATTTACTCTTATATCCTTGAGAGCTAAAGGGTATAGCGGGTGCATTTTCCGAGTCCCATATCCTCCAATAGCAGCTATTTCTTCAGAGAAATATCGCCTCTAGGAAAAGCAAACACATGAAAATTAGGGTCCCAATAATCAAGACAAGCATCCAAGAAAGGTTTCACAATCTTCACTAATTTGAGACTCAAGATCGAACCCAAATTAAACGCACCCATGTTATGTTTCTCAACATTTGCGAACTCATTCGTCCACTCCTTGAGACGGTTTTCAAAAGTATCCATGATTTTGAATTTTTTCATGAAGATATGAGAGCTTCTATGAGATAGACGGAATAAAGATGAAGGAATTGTGTGAATAAAAGCTTCCCCGAAGTCTCTATTTATACTAAACGCAATTTTCTAATTTCTGTCGAGGTCTGACTAGCTCAGGAAATGGCGCAGCATCTGCCGTGTCTCTTCGAAGAGTCGCAGCTCTTACTGCGCCTCTTCCCCAAGCTGTTTTCCGTGATTTTCAGCTTTGGATCTTTCCTAATTTGTTTTTGCTATAATTTCCTATTCCTATAGGTTATTATTTTGGTAATTCCGTCAGATTACCAAATTTTATATTTCCTAATTCTTTTCGGGTTCGCTTTTCGAGACGAAATTGACATTTTCGCCAAACGCGCACACTTACCCATTTTATTTTATTTTCTTTTTTAGGGGAATCATTTCACTCCTCATTTTCACCACATTTCACACTTATACATTTATTTTTAAGTGTTTTTTAGGGGGTAGCCCTCCCTACTGTCCGGTCATTTTTGCTCATTTCTGGGCATTTTTTCGCACCTTTTTATGCATTTTTGTCATTTTTGCTCATTTTCGGGCACTTTTTCCACTTTTTCTCATTTTGCACCAATTTAAGCTACCCATGTGTTATGTGTTTTACGTGTAAAATATGTGTAAATTTCGGTAGCATGACGGCACAAACTATCATCTACCGAACCTGTTTTTTTAAGCTAACCTGCATGAACAACAAACCCACCAGCAAAGGCACTCAAGCTGTCATATATAGTATATACAACCAAAATGCGATATGTACATCAAACGGGGGGCTCTCGCCCAAAACAGATTCGAAAACTCCAAAATGAAGTCCAAAATGTACAAGGTATATACAAGACAACAACAAAAAAAGAGAAAACAGCTACTCCTAGTCGCCGCTCAGCTCAGCTACGGTCGCATCGAGAGCAGCAATCTCAGCGTCCCTGACTTCCTACTCCCTCAATAGGCGAGGTGTCTCCTCCTGGGACTGCGCCAGCTCGCGCTCCAGGTCACGCTCTCTCTGCAAATGATAAAGAAATGCCTCATTTCAATCATTTCATTCAGCCATTTCGAAATAAAAACGCGAGAAATTGCAACAAAATTTGAAACAAAATAAAGAGAATGAAAGGTTCATACCTGTCGTCCTCGGCCACCTGCAAGTGCCTCGATGGCCGTGGCCCGCAGACGGTTGGCCATCCTCCACGGCGCCACATGCTGAGACGGTGCCACCTGCATTTGAATAACAAAAGGTTTTTAAAAAAGAACGAATGCATTCTTATGCAATAAAGACAGCAAAAGACAGCCGAAGCTGGGGGCTTACCCTCCTCACTAAGTGCTGCCACTCCTCCAGGCAAGCACCCGTCACCTCCTCGCCGAAGTCACGGACCTACGAGATCGTCGCAATTCCCACCGCGTTGGTGTACTCAAGTGTCTCTGGGTACGCTGGGGGCTCGACGCCTGCCACCTCGATCGCCTACGAGTTTCAAAAAGTTTTTATTTATTTGACGATCATTCGTCATTCGACAAGTCAAAACAGGAAAAGTGAGATACTTATCACAATCGGCCAAAAGGCCAACCTCTGGCGAACGAACTCAGAGTACTCCTCGCCAGGGAGGAGAATGGCGTCACCACTCGCGTCGGCCAAGTCAGCCTCTCTCTCGGCGACAGAAGGCTCCCTAAACATCGTCCATGGAGGATCGATGGGAACCGCAAAAGTGTCACGAGAGCACTGCCGAGTCAAACGCTCGCCCAAGTACCACACGGGTCCCATGGGCGTCCTCAGCAACAACCGACTCGAGATCCTAGGATGAAGGACCTCAGCCATGAAAGCTGGAGCATCAGGGTAGTCCTTCCAAGGTCTAGGCACCCACTAAAACAAGCAAACGAGGGGTCATTCCTATGATCGGCTCTAAGCGGGAAAGAGGGTCATTCTTATAATCACTTCTAAATAAAAAGAAAAGAAATAATCAAATAAGGATCAAAGATACTTACATCGTCCAACTTCAGGGCATTCATGCCCCATCGACAAACATCATAAGAAGAGCACTGGCTCTTCCTACGGTACACTACCCAGTCTCTCACGACGGGGTACGCTCTCGGCTCAGGCTCCGTCCTCTTGGGCGCGAAGTTGGGAAAGTAGGAGTACACCCACTCCTGCAAACAAGACAATTGTTTATTTTTTAACTTGATAGAGAAAAGAAATGAGAAAGTAATAATGATCTTTCATAAATGCAAAAGAAGGTTCATACCTCCAAAAGGTTTTATTATTATGTGAACATATATTGAATTGTGATGGATGACGAGGTTAATGTTAATATTATGAATGAGTATTGGAGACGGAGTATATGTGTATGCTAAGTTGTTGATGGAGCCGGATAACTGGATTGTTATTGTTCATTGCTGTTGGTTATGTATGGTGTGGTGCGATGGTTGTTCAGTTGAGCATAACACGGAGTGTGTTACTGTCAGTTGTGCATAGCAAGTGATTGTTACTACCAGTTGTGCATAGCAAGTAATTGCTACTGCCAGACAGTTGAGCATTGTACGGAGGGTATTACTGCCAGGTGAGCATGGTACGCAAGTACTACTGCCAATTGAGCATAGCACAGTGTTAAGGGGGTTGTGCTACTGCCAGTGACATAAGTGAGTTGTATGGATGATGTGATGGGAATTTCAAGGATGTGTATTTTGGTTGAATTATTATTGTTGTTTGGTTATTCCTACTCAACCTCGTGGTTGACCGTGTATTCGTGAACACTGTGATGAACCATAATGGGGAGCAGATTTGACAGGTACTAAAGATTAGCTGACTTGGGAGCATTTGGGACGTGAGCTTGACTTGGACCATAGTTGCTGTCTAAGATCATTTAGATTAGTTAATCACTTTATTTATTCCGCTGCGAGTTGTATCAAGTTTTATATTATGTTTATATTGAATAAGTTGTAATAATATGTAATCACTAAGTTTTAATTAAAGTACTTTGGTATTGTTGTACTTTGTTATTCACTACCTCGAGAAACCGAGATGGTAACAGTCTTATTTATTTGGGAATGTCTAGCTAAAGGCTCCTGAATAAATGGGGGTGTTACACAATACCAATATAGACATGTCAAATCCAAGGTAACAATCTCAACAATAAAAGTAATCATGCCAGTCAAACAATCACCATCTTATACTTAATTATACAGTCAACTGAGTAGGAAAACCCTACCTTTTCGTTATTCCATTAAAGTGCGTCCATCATACAAGTCAAGCAAGACTCCATGACGAACCCTACAAGTAACAACCATATCATATCACTAAACTATTCAAGATCTATTGAAAGATGACAACTAAACACAAATTCACCTTGAGACGCAAACCGATGTCAACGACGGCGACAACCCGACTTGATGACTCCATGCATAGACCGTCTCCATTCCCGTATTAGTGTTCAAGGCCATCCAAGATGTGTAAGGTGAGATGAGAGAGAGATTAGGTTTAGACTGAGAAAGGAACCGTCGAAAAAAATGAATTGTGTTTAAGACTCCTTGTTTTATAATAACGCGCTGACTGACGAGGTACTCTGTCGAGTATGGACATACTCGGCCGAGTAAGTCCTACTCGGTCAAGTATCTTAACTACTCGGCCGAGTAACCCTAGTTAGGTCGAGTAACAAGTTACGTTGGTCAACTAATCTTTCTCGTAACCCTTGCTAAGGCTCTCCTTTGGTCAATAGGCCAGTTAACGGGTCCCTAACAGGGCGGGTATTACAAAATTAAGCAACCCATGTATGTGGGGACCATTACATTTCCTCCTCATTTCAAGTAGCTTTTAATTGTTTTAATAATTGTAAATTCATTCTCTCTCCTTACCTTAATAATCGTGTATAAAGCAACTATAAACTATTGATTGAGACGGAGGGAATATAACGGTAACACAAAATCTCATTGAAGACGGGCAATATCCGTCACAATCTTGTGACGGATACCGTTTTCTCTCACAAAATACCCATTGAGAGGTGAGTAGGAAGCACATGGAGGGTGCCCCACCTTGTCCCCTCTCCCTTTTTGTGAGAGGTCTTCAGCTTGTGACGGGATTAGCCCGTCACAAGCAAGACGCTTTGTAACGGTAATTATGTGTGAGAGGTGAGACACTTCACTTTCACACAATTAGAGTCTTATTATGTAAATGAAAACTTTTAGCACAAATAAATACTCCCTCCTATTCTTATTAACTTTTCTCTTTTCCTTTTTCGGATTATTCTTATAAACTTCCCTATTTCCATTGGGAAGTTTTGTATGCTCCAAATTTAATTGTATGTGGGGTAGTGTGCTTGTGTGGTGCATATTACTTCCCTTAATACTTGTGCCAAAAGGAAATGGGGAAGTTATTAAGAATAGGAGGGAGTAGTTATTTTACGAAAATAGATTTGTACAAGATAGGATCCTTTCCATTTTCTAAAAAGAAATGGAGGGTCCATTTACTATCAACGGCCAAGATCATGTTCCGAAAAAATCTACCGACTCTTTTTTATGCACAAAATAAAGTAATAATGGAGTATAAAGGATTAAAGGATACCACATTATTATCACAATGTTTGTTACTCCCTCCATTCAACTCCAAATGGTATGTTTCTCTTTTGTACATTATTCACGAGTAAGAAGAATCTTCTCATTTCCTCCTACTATATACTGTAAGATAAAATATATTCATGCGGGATCTTGTTTTATTCGTCTTTAGAAGTATATTAAAAATATCAAATTTTTATAATTTTTAAGACAGTGTAGCTAAAAATATTTACGATGCAAAACGTGCGTTGACAAACGTGAAAAAAAGAAATGTACCATTTGGAGTTGAAGGGAGGGAGTATTAGAGAGGAAATAGACCATCTATTTCTTTTAGGAAATTGAGAGGATCATATTTTATGCAAATCTACTTTCGTAAAATAAATACTCCCTCCTATTCTCAATAACTTTAGGAGCGAACGAAGGTTTCTGCAGTTTCTTAGGAGCAGAGTTTTTGTTAAGAACAGGAGCTGCCTCCTTCTAAACTGGTTTATAAACCTTATTAGAAGTATTCTTATTATACTTTTCCTTAGTATGACCCACCTTCTTACAAATCTAACAGTAATAAGGCATCCATTCGTAGTTAATCTTCTGCCAAAATTTTACCACTATAGGGTGTTTAAAGTGCCATAGCCGTTGATAAATCCTTATAAATATCCACCTCCACAAGAATTCTAGCAAAAGAAATCTTACTTTTGTTAGTAGTAGTTTCATCCGCACAAATACGCTTACTAACAAAGCTAGCAACCTGCTCAAAGCAGCCGGCCAAAGACTAGAAGCATGGATCCAAATTATAAAGTTTTAATATCCTATATGGCTATATATAACGGTAATTAAGTATAAGAGTTGAGACCACTTCATTTTCAGACAATTAGAGTTCCATTTCGTAAAAGATACTCCCTCTGTCCCGGTCATTTGTTCTCCTTTTTCATTTTGAGCTGTCTCAGTCATTTGTTGTCATTTCTATTTTAAGAATGAATTTGATGAGTAATTTGATCATTCATACTCAATTCATTCCACTTGTCATTTAGTAATTGGCTCCCTCCCCTTTCCTTGGTGTTTGTGCCAAAACCAAAGGACAACAAATGACCGGTACGGAGGGAGTAACTTTTACCAAAAATAAATACTCCTTATTCTTAATAACTTTTCTCTTTTACTTTTTCGGATTATTCGGAAAAATTTCCATATTTTGTGTGATTCAAATTTAATTATATGTAGGATAGTGTGTTTGTGTAGTACATATTACTTCTCTTAATGCTTGTGTCAAAAGCAAAGGAGAAAGTTATTAAGAATAGGAGGGAATATTTATTTTACGAAAATAGATTTGTACGAAATACGATCCTCTCCATTTCCTAAAAACAAATGGTGGGTCCATTTACTATTGACGGCATTATTATCACATTATTTACACAAAAAAAAAGAATACCACATTATTATCACAAATTCTCATTAAAGACGGAAGATATCCATCACAAGGGATAAACGGGTCAAATTAGTACCATATTATGTGAATGTGGTTAAATATGATCTGTATAGCAAGCACAGGGGTAGGTGGCAATTATGTGGGATATTGATTTGACTGGGCACATGGTAAATGACATTACCCCCTAAATAAATATTTAATTTATATTTTTCAATACCCTTTGAAACCAGATCTTTCCTAAAGACAGCCAAATCTTCAATCTTCATTATATTTCAATTTCAAAATATTCATCTTCTCAATTTTTTCATCTTCTAACTTTTACATCTTCTCAAGAGACTTTGTAAGAAACAAACATAATTTTTTTTTTCATTTACACACACAAATCTCTTCTTTTCCTAACTTTTCTACCAACCCAATTCATTTACCATATTTTTTACCTATTCAAAGAAATTTTAGCAAACAAATCTCATATTCAAAATATGTAAACCTTATTGGTGTTTGTATAGCATTGTTATTATCTTAGACAGAAATGTAATCATTATACAATATGTTTGTTCTAAAATCAATTGATACTTTATTGTGTTTTTATTTGATTTATGTTAAAAAGTTTGAATCTTTTGTATTTTTTATTACTTTAAGTTGAACACTGGTTTTTTTTTATTTATGTAAAAGTCTTAATTTTTACGTCATTTTTTACCCAAAGTTGATAATTTTATTGAGTTTTTGTTTAATTTATGTTAAAAAGTTTGAATCTTTTGTTTTTTAATGAGTAGATCTATGGTTATTATGGTAAAAAGTGACGTTTTTATACAAATCAGAAAGGTTGAGAGATGTTGTTTTTGTTGATAATATTTAGGATAATATATTTCGGGTGTTGTTGGGGTTGAAAATTTTAGATAAAAATTTTGAACTTGGAAGATTTTAAATGAAAATTTGGAAGATTGTTGGTCTTGTTGTTTTTGTTGTTGTTGATGAGATTTTAAGATGTTTTTGTTGATTAGATTTTAAGATTTTGTTGATGAGATTTTAAGATGTTTTTGTTGTTGTTGATTCAATTTTAGATGAAGGTTTTAGTTGATTATGAAGATTAACATAAAATGGCGAGCACAAATACGTCTATAAAACTGACTTCTACACTAATTTAACGTTGCATAAAATGCGTTTTGAAAGTTTATACAGTCAGTCATATATGTTACCATTTTAGTGTATAGTGTGACCACCTTTATGAGTACAGTGTTACCATTTTAACCAAAATTTTAAATTTGGTTGCTCTTGTCATAGGTACTGACCTTTCGGGGTGTTCAGACTAAGATGATATCATTTATTAACAAAACACCCTTGTTCAGTTGTGATCATCTGATTATACAATTATCACCATATAAACTTAGTCTAAACATGGTGATATATAAGTGATTGTTCAAAATGTGATCACCTTATCAAAGATATGTACCACTAATATTATGTTTTTTGGTGTTACAAATTATCCTTATGATGTTAACATAATATAGTGAACATGGTGACTTATATGTGATTGTTGAAAACGTGAGTATGTTTTTGCAAATATGTGACCATGTTTGAGGAAGGTACCAATATTATTAACTTGTTAACATTTAGCTCCCGTGCAATGTATGCACGGTATATATAGAGTTTTAGTTTTTTTAGTGTATTTTTTTTACGTTTCTTATCGTTATATTTTGATTTGAAACATCAAAGTCAAAATCGTATTAATCATGAAATGAGTATTTTAATGAAAGTTTTTCCTATTGCCGAGAGATTAATGGTGTTATTTTATAAAATTTTACTGATAATATATTTTTAGCCGCAACTTTTTATCATAGAAAATCAATGAATTTTTTTCATATGATTTTTTAAATAAAAAAAAGAATTCTTTTTTATATCAAAAAAAGATTGGAGATAATTTTGTGTAGAATGTAAAATATTAAATGACATAAATATATAAATCTAAAAGATTATGTGTATTATAGCCCACCATATTTATAGAATATGCTAAAAATAACTAAACTTTATTTTAGGAAATATGTTTAGGTGCGTACAGTGTGACCACCTTTATGAGTACAGTGTTACCATTTTAACAAAAATACAAAAGAATCTTAACTAATTGAAGAATTATAATCCATTATTCAAGATTTTAGAGCAATTAGATTCAATTTTAGGGTTTGTGTATACAAAACTTAATTTGTCTAGCTTAAAAAAAGGGTATGATATGGAAAGAAAATGAAAAAAAAATGTCTGTGAAAGAATAAAATTCGTATGTAAAAAATAATTGTTTCTCTCCTTTGAACATTGCTCCATATATATTAATGAAATTGACAAAGTATAAGGTATATTGAGTGTTCAAGATTATTATCCAACCCAAACAAGAAGCGTTAATTTTTATTCTGTTACGAAGTAACCCATCTACTTTAATATTAATGAACGATATTATCAATTCTAAATATTCTCACAGCATAGGATGTACAGTGGTATACCGGTTTACCAATTTCTCAAATAATATGTAAAGAAATAGACGAAAATAGGGGAAAGATTTTTGTATTGCATTGACGTGCTTGATACAATGAGAACGACAAGTATATATAGGTTTACAATATGTACTAAACCCTATATTCTACCGACATAATATAAACGATATAAACCGAAATATGGAAACAAATAAAACCGTATCAAAACATATCTCGTAACACCCCCCCCCCCCCTAAGTTGGAGCGTGGGGATCAACAACGCCCAACTTGGATAACAAATGCGAGAATTCACGCACTCCCAAAGCTTTCGTGAGCATATCAGCAATTTTATTAGAAGTGTGAACATACTTTGGAGCAATCAGGCCATCTTGTATGGCGTGGCACACGAAATGACAATCAATCTCAATATGCTTGCTCCATTCATGAAATATGGGATTACGCGCAAGGTGAAGGGCCGCTTGATTATCACAATACAATACCGCAGGATCTTTGGTGGACACACGAAAAAACTCCAAAATCCCAAGTAACCATTTAACTTCACAAGTGGCTGTGGCCATAGCTTTATATTCAGACTCAGCTGAAGAAAGGGAAACGGTGTGCTGTTTCTTTGTCTTCCAAGAGACATGACTAGTACTCAAGAACACACAATAAGCAGTCAAAGATCGGCGTGTCAAAGGACAACTCGCATAATCAGCATCACAATAGACCGATAAATCGAGAGGAACATTGGAACGAAACAACAAACCTTGGCCAGGACTGCGTTTCAAATATCGTACAACCCGTAATGCTACATTCCAATGGGTCTCGTGAGGCTCATGCATAAAACAGGAAAGAATGTGAACATTGTACGACAGGTCTGGCCTGGTATTAGTTAAATAAATGAGACGACCAACCAGCCTGCGATAAGATTCCGGGGTAGTGAGCAATGCATCATCAGCTAGAGCGAGCCTGTGTTGCTGTTCAACGGGCACAAGAGCCGGTTTACTGCCAAGTAAACCCGTCTCAGTCAAAATGTCGAGAGCGTATTTTCTTTGACAAAGGAATATCCCAGTTGAATTTCTCGCAACCTCAAGTCCCAAAAAATATTTTAATGCTCCGAGATCTTTCATATGGAAACATGAGCTTAAATAGTCCTTGACACGACGTATAGCTGTGGCGTCATTACCGCCAATTACAAGGTCATCTACGTAGACCAAAATATATATCTCGACGCCAGAAGTAAAATAAGTAAATAAGGAATAATCGGACCTACATTGCTCAAAACCGTAGCAAACCAGGGAGGCCGATAGCTTCTCAAACCAACAACGAGAAGCTTGACGGAGACCATATAAAGACTTTTTAAGACGACAAACTTTACCTGGCGTATCGACGGAATATCCAAGAGGCAATTTCATGTATACTTCCTCTTCTAAATCGCCATGAAGAAAGACGTTATGCACATCCATCTGATGTAATTCCCATCCTCGGACTGCAGCAATGGTGAGAAAAACGCGAACAGTAACCATCTTAGCAGTGGGTGCAAAAGTCTCGAAAAAATCAACCCCTTCTTCTTGACGGTTTCCAAGAACGACAAGGCGAGCTTTAAATCGTTCAATCGAGCCATCTGCTTTCAACTTTATCTTATAGACCCATTTATTACCAATGGCTTTCTTACCTATGGGCAAATCAACAATGTCCCATGTACCATTGCGATGTAAAGCATCCAATTCGAGGTTCATGGCATCACGCCATCGACTATCTTGCACGGCCTCTCGAAAGGAATTGGGCTCGACACAAGCATCAACCGCAGCTACAAAAGAACGATGACGAACGGAAAATTTATCACTAGAAACATAATGTAATAAACAGTAGGGCGTACCTGATGAAGATGATGGAACGTGATCACTGGGAGAGGGGCTATATTGTCCGTCTATGCGCAAGAGTCGGGCATTCACAGTGACATATTCATCCTCACTATATTTGGACCACGGCACATGAGGACGTTTCCCTCGGCCATAACCGTCCTGCTCAGCTATTGACGAAGTATTATCGACAGTCCCTGGGTGAGTATTGGGATGCTCTTCATGCACGGGTTCGATAACGGGCGTACCCGGTTGGACCAGTTCCTCAGCTGAAACACGGGTCTGGTCTGTGTCTCCAATTGCATCAATACCAACATCATTCAACAGCAATTCATCATCAATAATATCAAAACGTGTATCGTGCACATGTGGACTCGGTATGATGGGCGAATTTGTTTGTGCGAGTAAATAGGGAAAAACATATTCGTTAAAGACGACATCCCTTGACACAAAAAATTCTTTAGTATCCAAATCGTATACCTCCCATCCTTTCTTACCGTAAGGAAACCCCACTAGCATACACCTTCGACTACGAGCCCCAAATTTGTCACCGTCTTTACGCGGATATCTCACATAACACAAACAACCAAATATACGTATATTATCATAACTGGGCAACTTGCCAAACAATAATTCATATGGGGTACGTCCCTTTAGCAAAACAGAGGGAGTCCTATTAATTAAATAAGCGGCACTTATAACACATTCTCCCCAAAAATCAATAGGAAGATTAGCTTGAAATCGCAAAGCTCTCGCCACATTAAGAATGTGACGATGTTTTCATTCAACCCTCCCATTTTGCTGAGAAGTACCCACACAAGTCGTCTGATGGATAATCCCATGACTAGCAAAGTAATTTTTCAAACAAGTAAATTCAGTCCCATTATCAGAACGAACCACTTTCACATCCATATTAAATAGACCCATACAGCCCAGGAAAAATCATCAACAATGGTCAAGAAATAACGACTTCCACAAGACGAAGGGGTACGATAATCACCCCACAAATCAACGTGAATTAATTCAAAAATAGTTGTCGCTTTATTATCACTTGTATGAAATCGTTCTCTTGTTTGTTTCGCACGCAAACAAATATCACAAGTCTCATCAAAATTCTTATTATTGCTAACAAAAGGTAAAAGATTCACTACTCTCTTTGAAGGATGTCCTAACCGCGAATACCAAAGAAGCGCTTCATCCGTGTCCTTTCGTGCAGCCATGGCACGCGCACTGCCGACCCCTTGAAGTAAATATAGCCTCCCTCTTTGATCACCCGTTCCAATCGTCTTCATCGAGACGCGGTCCTGTATAACGCACACATTGTTAGTGAAACTTACCGTACAATCAAGTTCTAAATTAAGCTGATAGACGGAAACCAAGTTACAATGAAAATCAGGAACAAAGAGGACATTTAATAATTTCAATTCGGCATTGACAGTAGCATTGCCTTGTTTCGTGGCTTTAGCAAACTTGCCATTCGGAAGCGTAATCATACAAGGTTCAATATCTTGTACGTTCTCCAATACATCGTAACATCCGGTCATATGATGCGTGGCACCAGAATCAAGTAACCAAAAATAATTATTGTCCGTCTTACCATTCATACGTGTATTGGAAGTCGAGGCTTTGGATGTATTCACATATGCTTCCCGTTTTTCTTTTGGTACGCTGACGTACTCTTCCTGGTTCTCAGCATTACTATCATTAACGCGAGCACTATGCGCTCCTCGACCACCACTTCCTCCATAACTGCCACGTCCACCGCGTCCACCACCGCGTGTTCGATCCCTCCATCCTTTCGGGTACCCAATAATTTCATAACATCGGACTCGTGTGTGCCCGTATTTGTTGCACTTGTCACAGTAGGGTCGTTGTGTATCGACCTCCCTTTCTTTTGCTTCCTCTGTTCTCGGCTGAACAGGGGTTGTTGGCTGGAACCGAGCAGCAAAGCCAACGGGTTCAGCTCTCGTCTCGCCATCACGAGTCCCTGCTACTTTCGGCTTCAATTTACCACGAACTCCCTCTTCTTGTATCAAGGTGGAGTAAGCCCTATTAAGAGATGGTAAGAGTTCCTGCAACAAAAGATTAGACGAAACAACCGAGTAATCAGAACCAAGCCCCAATAAGAAATCGTGTAATTTGCTTTGATCACGCTTCTTCTCGAGTTGCTTGTTAATCCCACACTTGCAACCAGTACAATCGCAAGTCGGGTCCTTGTCAAATTTATCGAGCTCATCCCAATATCGTTTGAGCCGTCCAAAATATTCGACAATGGATTCATTGTCGCCTTGCTTACAACCTGCAACAGCAGCCTTCACGCGATGTAGTTTTGGACCGTTACCGATGCTAAAACGTTGTTCTATATCGTCCCATAGCGCCTTAGCTTCCTCAACATAAGTAATCGACGAACCAAGGCTTGGTTCAATCGTGTTGAAAATCCAATTGACTATCATCGCATTCACCATATACCAATCTTCAAGGTCTTCAGAATTATCGGTTGGTTTCTTAATCGAACCATCGATGAAGCCTGTCTTTTTCTTCGAACGAAGCGCTCCCTTCATCTTCACTGCCCATTCATCGTAATTATCTCCTTTCAACTCGACGACAATCAATTTATCTCCTGATTTATCGGCAGTTGATAGGAAATACAGACTGAGCTTTGTGTCTTTTGTCATATCGTCAAATTCAGAATCAGAATTTGCGTGTGTACCGTCAGATTCTAAATCGTAATCTGCGTGTATGTCGTGCTTACTAACAGCGCTTGAGGTTTCAGTATCTCCCTCTTTGCTGCTCATGTAATGCTAGAAAACCTAGCTCTGATACCATGTAAAGAAATAGACGAAAATAGGGGAAAGATTTTTATATTGCATTGACGTGCTTGATACAATGAGAACGACAAGTATATATAGGTTTACAATATGTACGAAACCCTATATTCTACCGACATAATATAAACGATATAAACCGAAATATGGAAACAAATAAAACCGTATCAAAACATATCTCGTAACATAATATTTGTATATAATCTTAAATGGCGGCGTCAAAAAGCCTCTACGCTTTGTATAAAGCGGTGCACTTCTCATATATTGGTAAGCTTATGACATTTTCTTATAGTAGAAAATATTCTCAATATATACAAAAATACATATTTAAGAAGCTTTTTATACACTAGGTGAAGGAAATGTAGATTCATATGCATACTAACATACTCATATATGTCGAAATTAATTTGTCATAAAATTAAATGTGGATTTTATGCATGCAAACAATATAAAAATAGAGGAGAAATCATGTCCTTACATTGATGATTTCGGTATAATGGGCACAAGAGAGATCACCTTTCTCTCTTGTTCTTGAGCTTTCCCTTATGGAAGAACAAAGATCCAAGTGTAGGATCTCTCCCTAAGCTTTATACCCAAGACTTTCTCTTAATTTAATTAATATTACAAGAACTAGTATAATATTAATTAGGTAGAAAATTGAACCAAAATATTTCTAAAACACTTGTATATTTCGGTTTTTGGGGAGGAAGAAGATGGGAGTTTTTATCTCTCTAAAACTCTTATTTTAGATTGTGAATAGAATGAATAATACACTAACTAAAAACTAAGTAGTGTATATTAGAAAATATAAGACAAAACCCTTCCCTTTCTCTCTTGGAAAACCGGGTGGGTGGAGGTCTTTTAGGGGAGCCAATACATGCCCATATTTGTCTTCACAAGGTTAATAGGGTTGCATGGCTACTTTGCTTTTTAATCATTACGTTTACCACTAAATAAAACAATTAATTAGCTTAAACCTCTCTTATTATTTCGGTCCATTTGATAATATGGAATCCATATTATTTTTGTCAATTGTCAATATGTCACATGTCACATGTCACATAAATTTGTCATGTATTTTTAACATATTAAAAATCAACATATTATCAAAAATACGTCACATACAAAAATTGACTTAGTAATATCATAATTACTTGTACCAAAATATTTAACCACTTATAAATCACAACTGATTGTATTTATAATAATTCATTCAATTTAATTGTTACATTAAACAATTATTTCATCCGAGTAATGATACAATTCAATTACTCAGACCGTATCTCATTTAATCACATTTCAATTTGATACGTAAATTTTACTTCCAAAATCGTCCGTCAATTTTCAAGTAATTTAATTAACTCGCAACATTATACGATTAATTAAATAATCAATTAAGAGTGTTGCCCTATAGGTATGACCTAGGGGTCAATCGATCACCACCGTCGCACGACAATAATGTCAAACTCTAGTCACCAATCATTACCGATATATGTTGACCATTGACATAACAAAATTACTTCCCAATTGTATTCTTTTTAATGAGATTTAAACATGTGATCATCATGATCAACAGTCGTGATCGCATTATTGTCAGAGGACACATATTCCAACAATCCCCCACTTGTCCTCGACAAGTGTGCGTCACCAATTCTCTTGTCCTATTACTATCTCCCACTCAATGCAAGGTGTCTTTCAGGTCGTACTTGCAAGTGATCATATCGAGAGTGGTTTCCTCGATCTGGAGAATAACTGATTGACCGGACTTATCTATCATAGATACTTTCCGAGCGTGGCCACGCATTTCCAGTTCATTACTCCTCGAGTGGACCTGAGATATTGTTATAACCCTGACTAGGGGTGGACAATTCCTATCGCACTCATTCCCTTCGACTAGCCACAGCCATCATAACCCAAAATATGCCCATTTGACCCCATTTACGAAGGTCGTAGTAACACAAATCAAAGTTAATCAAATCGTGCCATCTTAGGAGAATAGTCTTTAGTCAAAAGAATCGACTCATTTGAATACTATAGTAGCTCTCGCCACGACCAGGCTATATAAATTTGCCATAACTCTATAAGCGGTCATTAGGCCCGACAAAATGTTCCTAACAGTCTGCCTATGTGATCGACTAGTCATCTCTCATGACTCTATGGCACTTGAACTTGCCATCAATCGCATCACACTCTAGTCACTTCGAGACGTCGCCTCATATAAGTAACTATGGGCAAAAACAATGTTAATCCATGTTCACTTTAACGGGGTTCAATTGTCTCTACAACCCGTTTGGATATAACAATTGTTAGGCCCAGTTTAGCCTGGTCTGACCATAACCTGGCCTGACTTAACAATTCTGACTGATCAAGACAAGGACCGGACAAATCTAACTGTTATCCAGCTGTTGAGAAATATTATAACAAGCAGGCCACTAAATCCTGGAAGAAGAGCCTGATGGTCGGTATGGAATAGCTTGGCAAAGTATTGAAGCAGGCTGGATTAAGAAGATAAACAAGAAATATAATTGTATAAGTCAAATAACCGTGCCCTATTCTCAAGGAAGACCAAGTCCAAACTTAAAACTATATAATCTATGAATTTGGACGGAAAGAAGAGGAAAGGCTATGAATTGGTTGAGATTGAACGGTCAAGCGAGTAAACAGGAGCATGCCCTATTAATCCTAAGAATGCTCCTAAAATGGAGAATGACGTTAAAGAAAAAGGCAACGGTAGCATTTGTAGAACTATAAATAGCAAAGTCTAATAATTGTAAAGATATTCAATTTTGAGTCAATTATTTTTACACCTTATCTCTTTCTACTCTTGAATATTCAGATTTACATACAATATTGTACTCGGCTTATCAAGATAATAAAAACGTTATTCCTTATACTTAATTCTTCCTTTGTTATTTACTCATATTATTCCAGATATATAGAACTAGATACCCTGATCACTAAATTATCAAGCCGGATTCCTTCTAGTAAAATCCTGCTAAAACAATTGGCGCCCACCGTGGGGCATCTAGTTCATCAACCAATAAAATCCTCCTTATCATCTCTCATTTAATATTCACACACAAAAATGGTAGAACTTACCGCAGAACAACAATTAGCGGCTGCCCTGGCCAAGATCAAAGAATTGGAAACAATCCAAGAGAAGGCGGCCAGTGAAGCAATCAATAGGTCAAGGAATCGAGTCTAGCTGAAAAAGAAATTGGAAAATCAGGCTTCGGGTTCCAGGACCAGATTCGAACCAGGAACTCCATTCTTATCCATTATCAAAAACATAGACTTCTCTAATTTTGGAACCCCGGAGAAGGATACCTTATCCGGCACTCCAACCATTCCCAATGATGAGACAAACAAAATCAAGCAAAGAATAATGATGGCTATGCTTCAAGAAATTCAAAAACTCCACAACAAAATAGAAAATATACCCGGAGTACTGGACCACGTGGATCAAGTAGAAGTTGACAGCTTTGCAGATTCACCTTTTGCAGATGAAATTGCAAAGATTGATCTTCCCAAGAAATTTACTATCCCATCCATGAGAACTTATGATGGAACCTCTGATTCACAAAATCATGTTGCCATATTCAAACAAAAAATGTTGGCTGCCTCGATACCCAGTGAGCTCAGGCAAGTCTGCATGTGCAAAGGCTTTGGCACAACCCTGACCGGAGCAGCATTACAGTGGTTTATCAATCTACCAAACGGAGGTATCAAGAATTTTGCAGAATTGATCAATGCCTTCAATCAACAATTCGCAAGCAGCAGAGATATGGCCAAGAGACCCAAGAACTGCTTCAGGGTAAAACAACTTCCCGAAGAATCTCTCAAAGAATTCCTGGCCAGTTTGTCAAAGAAAAGGTGGCCATTCCCGGATGCGATGAAGAAACAAAGAGAGAAGCATTCGACAAGGAGTCCTCGCTGACAAAGTGACATCTATGCAGATCGACCAAGAAAGCATGTCCAACCTTTGCCACTTTGTCCAATCCATCGCCTTAGAGCATGTCGATTAGAAGAAGATCTCAACTTCCGGACGAACTCATCCGGAGGAAAGCAAGGCTATGGACACACCAACGAGAAAAGTTCCTACCGAAAGGAGGCAATCCCGGATCGACCCTATTCTAGGCCCGAACGATCCAAGTCAATATGGCACAAGAACACAAAGGTAACCTTTCTAGCCTCCCAACTATTCCTGAATATAACTTCTCTATTAATACTGCAGGATTAATCAAACGCCTGGAAAACCTGGGAGATACAGTCAGATGGCCAAAGAAATCTGATAACCCCAGGAAAGATCCAACGAGATGGTGTGACTTCCATCAGGATATCGGACACACAACGGAAGAATGCATCCAACTCAGGAAACAGGTGGCATATCTCCTAAAGAAAGGCTACTTGAAAGACATAATCCAACAGCCAAAGAACAAAGATGAAGGACAAAACAAGAGAGACCCTCCTCCTCCTCCTCCCATCTATGAAGTCAAATTCATAAATGGAGGATCGAAAATCAGGGACCCACCACTCGGCCGCCAAAAGAATATCCAGGGAATCCGACTCCAACCTCTTCCCAGGCCAAAGTCATTGCCTGCTATTACCTTTGATGACTCGGATTTGCAGGGAATATCAGATCTACACCATGACAGCCTGGTAATCACCATGCAAATCGGTACAGCAAAAGTGTCAAGAATCCTGATAGACGGAGGCAGCTCAATCAACCTGGTGATGCTTGACGTCCTTAAAGCTATGAAGATAGACGAAGGAAAGATCATCAAAAAATCCAGCGTCCTGGTTGGATTCAGTGGAGAAACAAAGAACACCCTGGGAGAAATCAGCTTGCCTACCTATGTGGAAGGCGTGGCTTCATATGAGAGATTTGGAGTAATGGATTGCCTATCCTCGTATAATGTAATCCTGGGCAGACCATGGATCCACAATGTCAAAGCAATCCCATCAACATACCATCAATGCGTGAAAATTCCAACAGAATGGGGGATAACCACCATCAGAGGAGAACAAAGGACGGCTCAGGAATGTTACACTCAGGCTTTGAAACCCTCAAAGTCAGGTAAGTCCCTTGCATAACAATTAAAGTCACCTGTCAGGGAGGAATTTATAGCACAAACACAGATGGAAACAGGAGAAGTCACATTAGATCCAGAATTCCCTGACAGGAAAGTACTTGTAGGGTCAGATGCACCCGACTCAATCAGACCAAATCTGGTCAGCTTTCTCAAAACTAAAATGTCTTGTTTTGCTTGGTCGCATTTTGATATGACTGGTATAGATGCTGATGTTATTACTCATAAGTTGAACACTGACAAATCTTTTAAGCCTGTACGACAAAAAAAAAAGAAAATTTGCTTTGCAGAGAGGCACGAAATCATCAACCAAGAAGTTGACAAGCTACGGACATGGGAATGATCGGGGAAGTAATGTACCTGACGGCTTGCAAACGTGGTAGTTGTCCAAAAGAAAAATGGCAAATGGAGAGTCTGTGTAGATTACACAGACTTAAACAAAGCCTGCCCAAAAGATCCATTTCCCCTACCACACATCGATGCAATGGTAGATGCCACTGCAGGCCACGAAATGTTGACATTCATGGATGCCTCCAGCGGATTCAATCAGATAAAAATGCACCCAAAGCAGACCAGAAAGCACACCTTCATCACTTTGAAAGAGGTATATATTGTTATACTGCTATGCCCTTTGGATTAAAAAATGCAGGTGCAACCTACCAAAGGCTAGTCAACATGATGTTCAAAGATCAGATAGGAGACACCATGGAAGTCTACATAGATGACATGGTAGTCAAATCAAAAAAGGCAGAAGACCACGTCAAAGACCTGGAAGTAGCCTTTCAAATACTGGAAAAATTCAACATGAAGCTCAACCCACAAAAATGCCACTTCGGAGTCTCAGCAGGCAAATTCCTGGGCTACATGGTGACAAAAAGAGGAATAGAAGCCAGCCCTGAACAGATCAAAGCTATCCTGGAGCTAGAACCACCAAAGACAGTCAAAAGACATACAAAAGTCAGATGGAAGGATAGCGACCCTAAACAGGTTCATTTCAAGATCATCAGAAAGATGCAAATCGTTTTATAACCTGCTAAGGAAAAACAAGGACTTCCAATGGACCCCTGATCATCAGGCTGCCTTTGAAGACTTGAAGATATACCTATCCTCTCCCCCCTTGTTGGCAAAACCAGTCAAAGATGAACCCCGACAAGATACCCTTCGATCCACGTAAATCGCTATCAGTGCAGTCCTGGTCAAAGAAGCAGACGGACAACAACACCCTGTCTACTATGTAAGTAAAAGTCTACTGGATGCAGAGATCAGGTATGGATTACTTGAAAAATATGTCTTAGCTTTAATTATGAGTTGCACAAAATTAAGACCATATTTTGAAAGTCACCCAATAATAGTCAGAACCAATCTTCCTATCAAGTCTGTACTTAGGAAACCTGAATTGTCCTGGACGAATGTGCAAATGGTCATCCACTAAGCACATACAATATAACATTTGAACCAAGGACAAAGAATTAAATCACAAGCATTGGCCGATTTTGTGGCTGATTTTAGTCCGACCCTAGAACCCGACCTAATAAAGGAAGTAAATAAACCGACCAAATGACCAAACAGACCTAGAATGGACCCTATTCATCGATGGTGCAGCCAACATGAGGGGCACAGATCAAGGGTTAGTACTAAAATCGCCACAGGGGGATAAGATAGCACAAGCTATTAGCTGCGCATTTGAGGCCACCAACAATGAGGCAGAATATGAAGCCCTGATAGCCGGATTAAAGGTATGTATTGACCTCGGTGTGCAAAACCTAAAGGTACGCACTGATTCCCTTCTTATCTCCAACCAAGTAAATGGAATATATACTGCAAAAGACTCCAAAATGATACTTTATCTAGACGTTGTCCGAATTTTAAAAGAAAAATTTAGAAATTTTAATATTGATCAAATACCCAGGGATTTGAATACCCAGGCCGATGCCTTAGCCGGCCTAGGATCCAACTTTAGTCCCCTTGACTTTGACAAAATACCCATCATGCATCTATTAGAACCTGCAATAAATAAACAAGATGAAAGTTTCCCAATCTACATTGCTAATTCTTGGACAAAACCTTACTATGACTGGCTACAACAGGGAATCCTTCCCTTAAATAAGCAAGATGCCAGAGCACTAAAAATAAAAGCTGCTTCATATACTATTATTGACAACGTGCTTTTTAAGAAATCGCAGGCCGGGCCGTATCTCAGATGCCTGGAACCACAAGAAGCTGAGCAAATATTGTCTGAAATCCATGAAGGATACTGTGGAAATCACAAAGGTGGAAGAAGCCTGGCAAGCAAAGTACTCAGAACAGGATATTATTGGCCTACCTTGAGAGCCGATTGCCTGGATTTTAGCTTTAAATGCAAAGCTTGTCAGATTCATGGACCATATATCCATCAGCCATCTGAAGAACTACATTCCATATCCGCACCCTAGCCATTTATGAAGTGGGGCATGGATATAGTAGGAAAACTACCTCAAGCACCCGGACAGAAAGTTTTCATGCTAGCAATGACTGATTACTTCTCCAAGTGGATAGAAGCTGAATCATACAGGCAAGTCAAGGAAAAGGATGTCATAGCATTCATCAAACACAACATCATATGTAGATATGGCATCCCCTCTGAAATAATATGCGACAATGGCACACAATTTGTGGGAAAAAGAACAGCAGCCTTCTGTCCTCAATGGAACATCAATCTGGTAACATCCACACCAGGATATCCAAAAGCCAACGGTCAGGCAGAATCCAAAGAATAAAGTGGTAATCACCGCATAAAGAAAAAGCTGGAAAGAAGAAAAGGTAGATGGGGTGAAGAGCTCCCCCTGGTCCTTTGGGCTGACAACCACGCCTAAAACATCCACCGGCCAAACCCCTACTCCTTGGTCTATGGATGTGAAGCGGTAATCCGGGTGAGGTGGACATTCCATCACCAGGATGTAGCCTGAACACAACAACAAACAATATACCTCTAATGGAGGATAGCCTGGACTTAACAGAAGAGCTAAGAGATGCAGCAAGCATTAGATTAGCAGCATATCAGCAAAGAGTAGCGAGAAGCTACAACAAGACTGTCAAAGCCAGAGTATTCAGGGTAGGAGATCTTGTCCTCAGGAAAGTCTTCCAAAACACAAAAGAAAAGAATGCTTTGCAAATTGGCCCCAACCTGGGAAAGCCCCTATCCGATTGATTCAATAGTCGGCCAGGAGCTTATAGATTACGAGACCACTGACGGCGAAATGATCACAAGAGCCTGGAATATTACACATTTAAAACTATTTCACATGTAGAATATATCGCACAATCCAGGTATAACTTTTTACTTTAAACACTTCTTGCCTGAAAACTACGTGTATGATACTTGCAGTTATATGAATAAATGCCATATATGATTTCTTCAAAATTATGTGCCCCAGTACTTATCTATGTTCTCATATTTACTTAGTGAAATCTTCAACACTTGTTTTACATATTGCATCTTATTTAAAACAAATCTTAAAGATTGGGGCCACCCCACCAAATATCCAACTGATATCCAAAATTCAGGTTGCAAAACAGCCTTTAAATATTGAGCTCAACATAACATACAAAATCTATTCCTAGATCAGATGACATAAATGGGTCATAAGCCCTCCAGGACAGCAAGGGACATAAGCCCTCCGCACAGGCAACAACCCCACCCATAACACATTAAATCGGCCAGATCCAAGATAAAAACGGCCTGATCCAAATCGAATAATCGCGGCGAGATCCAATGCGTGTCCAACATCACAAAAGTACCTTGTCAAAACACAAAAAGAAACAAAACAAAGACCAAATATTTATTCACCCAAAATAATTGGTCCTACCTAATAACCATCCATTCCAGGGGCATTCCCCCTGGATGGGCCAAAATTAAAAATTAATAAATATTCATTCCAGGGACATTCCCCCTGGATAGACCAAAACCCAAAAGAAAAAACTAAGCTATTTTTGAGCCAAGAATCGACTCACAACCATCCACCATTTCCGATCACCGACTTTGCCTTGGAAGGAGGAGAATCCACTTCTTCTTCTTGCCCCATACTGGCCAAATCAGGATACTGAGTGTCCAAAGCCATCTCATCCCGGTCCGGATTCCAATTAGCCCGGATTCTCGATCTCTCATAGCATCAACCCGCCTTTCCCGAAGAAGTATTGAGCAAAGATCGGCCAACCTCGCCTCCACCAATTCCTTTTCAGCAGACAAGCTCCTCATTCTTTCTCAACGATCCCGCATTGCCTGCTTCTCGACCTCCAACTCCACTCCGGCTGACCCTTCTCGATTTTTCGCAGACCACCTCACAAACTATAGCGACCCTGGTTGACTCTCTAGTCAGCCGCCAACCGAGATTGGAGTACTACTTCATTACCCCTGGATGTGTGCAAGTCACGGTTAAGTTTATCCAGTTTTTCCTCCAAACTAGAAACCCTGGCCTGGCATCTCTAAGGCGACAAGCGAGCTTGACCATCCAACCCCTACATACATACGAAATCAATTAGCCAAATACAAGGTAAAACAAAAAGCACATAAACAATTAAAAATATCCCTTTACAACTAACCTCCCTAGCCTGGGAAGCAAGTTCAGACCCCTTGTTACAAGAGAAGTCCGAATAGAAACCACCCTGGTAGACGACTCAAGGGTACTAGCGACAATAGCTGGTCGCTCATCTTTGCGAAAAACTCATCTATCCGAGCCCGGCATCATCCATGTCATCAATCCTAGCAGGCACTTGCACGATACTCCCGATTGGTGAGCGGGATAGGTCAAGCTCTCCTTCCTCCTCTGCCAAGATATCATCTTCCCTCTTTCTTTTCGAGCCTGGACAATCTCCTGAAATTACCCCGGGAAGATCTTGAAGAGGTCAATCTCGAAACCAGGATATCAAGCGTTTTGTCGCTCCCACTAGTCTCCCGGCTCTTGGACTGTTCGGAATCCTAGCCACCCCACCTTCAAATCCTTTGCGAAAAAGCTGGCCACCTAGCGAGAAGACCTAAATACTGAATATATAAAAAATATACGTGAATGTCAAGCAAAGAACGACAGAAGATAACGGCCAACATAAAAGCATACGAGAAGACGTACGGAGAAAGAGCGGAGAACTAGGCTTGCCTTTGGGTACTCTTACCCCAGTCAGCTTGGTCTTCATATACCGGGGCAACAACTCCCTACCCAAACTAGTTGGCCAGGTCCTCTCCTCCTCAGGAATAGCAAGGAAAGCTTCTATCCTGGAAACAGCCTCCTTATCAAGGGGATCACAACTCCAATCAGGAGCTGCAAAAACCGTCAAAGTTACACAGGTAAGAATCAGAATCCGTTAATTTCATATAATATATATTGCAAAATAAAAAAGTACAAGGAACCTACCACTCTCCAAGGGAGGATATCTCAAATAATCAAAGCCTGATCCCAAAGTCTCAGTCCGGACAAACAGGAAAGTCTTTGCCCAATTCTTATCATCTCCAGAATCCAGGTTAGTAATTAATGGGGACATTTTCGATTTTATTCTCAAATTAAAACGACCATCAACAGGGTTTTTCATATGATAAACTGCCTTGATATCATTAATAGTAATTACAAGATTATGTTTAGCACATAAATTTTCAATAGAATGGACAAGTTTCCAAACCATTGGCATAATCTGAAAAGGTGACACCTCCATAGCACGAATGGTATCAATCATCAAGGGAGTAAAAGGTAACTTACAGCCTGCTTTGAACGCCCATTCAAAAATACAGAACCAGCCAGGTGATACCCAGTTAGCCCTGACCGGACAAGACTCAGGGATCCATACCTCAGTAGATTCAGGAATTATTTTCTTCTCCCTTAGAATCTTGTCATAGTTTGTTTTTAGTAAATTCTCCTTAGGGAAAGAAGAATCCAGAGATTGAAGAGCAGTAAAAACAGAATTCTGATACTTGAAAGCCACAGCACGAGCAGGAGGGTCAATTTCCCTTACCTCCTCCTCTTGGATGTCTGTGTGTTCAGGCTCAACAGCAGCAGCAGCTCTCTGGGATGAAGGACGCTTTTTGGCTCCCATATTTCTAAGTGTTTGATTTATTATGATTGAAATTGTTGAGAAAATACAAAATAGCAGAACAGGATTACTGAGAAGAAGGGAAGAATTTCAGAAGAATTTCAGAAGAATTTCAGAGGAATATTCAGCAAAGAAAGTGGAGGAAATTTGGTGAAAAATAACCTTGCCCTAAATACCGTATTTATAGGAGATGAATAACGGCTTGAAAAACCTAGGAATCGCAAAATTGTCAGCATGATGTCATTTAGCTGTTGCAGTGTTCAACGGTAAGTAGGAGTCTAAGAGTCACTGAATAAATATGACTCTTCTTATTGTTTAACCCGGTAAAGTTGACATCTCACCCCTGGCCGGATCCAGCACGGGTAAAATGTCAAGGGGCAATTGTTAGGCTCAGTTTAGCCTGGTCTGACCATAACCTGGCCTGACTTAACAATTCTGACTGATCAAGACAAGGACCGGACAAATCTAACTGTTATCCAGCTGTTGAGAAATATTATAACAAGCAGGCCACTAAATCCTGGAAGAAGAGCCTGATGGTCGGTATGGAATAGCTTGGCAAAGTATTGAAGCAGGCTGGATTAAGAAGATAAACAAGAAATATAATTGTATAAGTCAAATAACCGTGCCCTATTCTCAAGGAAGACCAAGTCCAAACTTAAAACTATATAATCTATGAATTTGGACGGAAAGAAGAGGAAAGGCTATGAATTGGTTGAGATTGGAACGGGTCAAGCGAGTAAACAGGGAGCATGCCCTATTAATCCGGCAACAGCTCCTAAAATGGAGAAAGACGTTAAAGAAAAAGGCAACGGTAGCATTTGTAGAACTATAAATAGCAAAGTCTAATAATTGTAAAGATATTCAATTTTGAGTCAATTATTTTTACACCTTATCTCTTTCTACTCTTGAATATTCAGATTTACATACAATATTGTACTCGGCTTATCAAGATAATAAAAACGTTATTCCTTATACTTAATTCTTCCTTTGTTATTTACTCATGTTATTCCAGATATATAGAACTAGATACCCTGATCACTAAATTATCAAGCCGGATTCCTTCTAGTAAAATCCTGCTAAAACAACAATGTAGAAGGTGAGTTAATAATAACTCAAACGACAAATGTCGACATCACACTCGGGTAGTCAATATCATATTACAACCTTGTGATGTATATTGTCAGTGTAAACACTTATTGATTGTAATAGAAGTTTAACATCCCATGTGTCCATGTGTTCAAACTTCTTACACTTGCAATCTCCTTCATATTCATGTTCTCTCTCATAGCATGAATCTTACCAAGTACACATCAAGGTTCACGACCTTGGTTTCGGTTCTTTAACTTGAAAGAACTTTCTTATCGACTATCACATAACGAACGAATTTGCGATGAATAATATAACTTGTACTGATCAAGTATTTCATCCACACACAATGCACTAGGTATATGTTTTGTAGTATCTTGTAACAATTTGTCAAGATTATTAGCTTAGTACTTCTCACAAGTCCTAGCTTAACTAGGAAAGATTATCTTGAATGACCTCTTATTCAACCAAGCATCTTTCCAAAACTTCTCATTTCTCTTTCTAGGCTTGAAAGATTTGGGATTCTCATAAATCCTTATATGTGCTCGGATTTTCTACAATATGTGCAACCTCTTAACACATAATGGAACATTCCGTCAAGCACCAAAATCG